>NW_004524692.1:8164785-8238062 GCF_000260255.1 Octodon degus
AGAGAGAGAGAGAGAGAGAGAGAGAGAGAGAGAGAGAGAGAGAGAAATAGAGGGAGGAGGAAAGGTAGCAAGATCAAAAAAAGAAAGTTCAACAGAGAGAGACCACCACCCTGGAAGTAAGGGACTGGAGACAGAGTTAGAGGCGTTTGGTCTCACATAAGAAGCCCTGGAGGTAGAGCAACAGGAGTGGCTGACTGAGTGGGAAGGTTGGCTTGCCCTGGGATGGTCCCTGAGTGATCAGGCTGCGCTTTGGGGTCGGTGGTGCAGTTATTACAGGGCTAGCACCCATGGGGTTGGGTGGCTGCAGTGTGTTCTTTCTCAGATACTCCTTGGAGCTAACAGAGTCTCCAAATACCATTCCCATCTGTCCCCACATGGTCTGGCCCCCCACCCACAGGCTCCTCCCGCCTCTCACCTTTGTGCCGGATCACGTAGTGGCCCAGGAAGATGAGCAGGATGAGTAGCAGGAAGACGATGAAAGCCACAATGCCACCGATTATGGCATGGTAGGTGCTGGAGGATGAGGGCACCGGGCTGGGGTCTGCGGGGGGAGGGGGATGCACAGAGTCAGTTAGGGGACAGCCCTTACCTTACTTAGCATTCTCCATGGGCTCCCGACACCCTCACAGAGCCCCGCCTGGGGGCAACCAAAGGGAGAACAGAGTAGCTACATACAGCAAGGCAAGGCGACAAGCCTTCGTTTATGGGCCAGTGTGTCGCCCTAGGCCTGGAAAGTAGTCATTACTAAAGAAAAAAAATTGATGTCTTCATGAATTAATAGATAAATAAATCTGCTCCCACTCAACCATCAAAATAGTCCTTGACCTCATACAGTAGCTTGACCTGGATCAAAATTTATTACTTTACTGCTTCTTTCCAATCCCTCTGCCCCTCTCCCCAGTGTGCTCTGTTAGGGTCTTCTTTCCCCACCGTTCACTTCCTCCTACCCATGGCTCTGCGGTACTCAAGGCAGTGCTTCTACACACTGGCTTGAGATCAAATAGAGAAGGAGCAATGAAAACCTGTTGAGGCCAAAAATCAAGTATGGGCAGCACAGAGCATCTTAAAAAAAAAAAAAAAAAAAAAAAAAAAAAAAAAGATAGATGGCCTTGTATGTTCCCTCTTAGCAGGAAAACCCAAATCCTCTATTAGTAAACCCCAAGCCCCTACCCTATCCCAAACAAGGAGCCCTGAAATTCTGTCTTCACCTTGCCAACCTGTCAAGGTTTAGAGACTAGGGCTGAATTGCTTTAGTCAGGATGGTCGCTGTCTCTGCCGCTGAGAAAACAGAATTCCCTGCAGCAGCACAGACTGTGGGTGGTGAGTGGGAAGGACAGCCCCGCTCTCCTCGGGCACCCAGACAGACATCCGAAATGAGTACACAGGCCTGGGACACCTTCTGAGGAATCCGAGATTACACGAGCTGTGGCTAGGATCTGCCCACCCTTGGGAGAGTGGCTGAGTCTGCCTGGGCTCAGCTTGAGTCTGGACGCCTCATTGGCTTCTTCTGTAGCTTTTTCTTTCCTACCTCATGTTTTCTCAGGCTCAACTGGGCCAGATTTTTAGTTCCTTGCCTATGTGTACCTTCACTGAAAAGAAAACAGTTGTGCCTTTTTTTTTTTTTTTTTTTTTTGGTCTGCTCTGCTTGGGAGGGAGGAGAGGATAAGTCCAGTTTCTGTGGGATGCTGGGGGGCGGTGACAGCATAACTCAGAGAAGTAGAGAAGTCAGGTGGGAGGAGTTTTTGCGTTGTTTCTCTTGATGCAACTCCTATAGAAAGTGAACCCTGGGTAATCATGACAGAGGGAAAGTAAATGGAGATTCCTTGGAAAAGCACAAGTTTTCCCTGCCAAAACGACTTCTGTGATCATCCGTTACAAGGCCCTGTCTGTGGGTTAATTTAATTTCATTCTGGGCAGGTTTTCAGGCCGGCTGCTCTTGGAAGAAGATGCAGTAACTCTTTCTACCACCAGGCGTCAGCACCGACCCCAGACACAGCCAAACAATTTCCTGGGTTTCGGTTCTGCCCAGGGCAGAGAGCAGAACATCAGCAAGAAAGCAATGGCGAGGCAAAGGCATGAGGACTTTCTCTCGCTGCCAAGCACCGTCAGGCGAGCTGGTCTGGAGAGATCTGGGGGCAGAGACTGGGCCTCAGCGCTTTGTCTTTGCTCCTGGCATTGTACAATAGCCTTGTTTGTTGTGCTGAGGTGGCTCCCACACACTGGGCCCTTGGAGTGGGAATCATCAAACAATCATCAAACCAGACATTCTGACACTGAGAACTCAGGCTTTGTGGCCCTGGGGGGTCGGGCTGTGGTCCTCCAGCCCCCTACTTCCTTACTGGACATTTCAAATCAGGGAACCTTCGACATTCCTGACACAAGTCACTTCCTCTAGGCTGCAGAAAGATTTGTAAAACTTCTAGCTGGATACCACTGTCATTGGGAATCTCCACTTCCTGCCAGTTTGCCATAAAGACCGCCGTGCATGAGCCTGTCACTTCTAAAGCTGCGCTTTGTCATCCTAGTTTCCAGAAGGACTGTAGGGAGGTAGCGTCCCCTGGTTCCTCTGCGAAGAGATCTGACCATTTCTAGGCACAGTTCAGGGTAGTTTCTTTTTATTCTGCCCGGACACAGTATGGTATTTCGAAGGTCTTCAGAAAAAGACAGCAGCAGCAGACATCCCACACGTGGTTCGAGGAGGAGAACTAGGAGCACAGCCCATCAGCTAGGTGCACATGTGTCCCCTCGCCTTGGAGAGGATCCGGAATTTCCAAGTGCAGAATCCTTATTCTTGCCAGCAGGGGACCGTAGGCCTGCAAGATGGTGCCAGTGGAGCCACTGTTCCTACATAAGGGTGGCCGAGAGCCCTCCCTTCTACTGATGCCTTACTATTACACATTCCTGGGTGAGCCTGGAGCCTAAGCTCCCAGGACCCTTCTTGTGGCTGTGTTCCTTGTGCTCCACTCTCAGCAGCAGTGAGCGGAAACCATCAGGAGGTTGAGGATGAGGGTGAGGAAGAGACAGTGAGGGGGGTGCTGGGAGAGGCTCACCGTTCACATTGAGAGTGAAGTAGGCCGTGTAGCTGCCCATGTTGCTGATGGCTGTGCAGCCATAGGTGCCGCTGTCGCTCTTGTTGAGGAAGGGGAAGATGAGGGCACTGTCCTGCGTCATCTTCAAGGGTGGCTCACTGCCCTCCTTCACCCACAGATACTGCTGGGGGCTGTTGAGGTAGAGAAATCAGCAGTGTTCAGAAGAGCACAGGCCAGGGAACTAAAGGGAAACAAAACTAGGAGCAAGGAAATGAACCCTATTTGATGAGGCCTGGGAAGTCACAGAGGCCAGAAATACTCAGCTATCCAGGGGTAGAGGAAGGGAGGCCTCTGGAGAACCTTCTAGAGAAGGTAGAGATTTCCTAACTTATATTGCATTGTAACTTTGCTCCTTTGGGAAACGAACATGCTAAGAGAGGGGTGCCACCCATCTGCTACTTTGAAGAACAAAAAACAAAGCATAGACATTGTCAGACAGAGCTGGGAGGTGGAAGAGTCAGCTCAGACAGTGCAGAGGAGAAGGGAAGACGTTGCTCAATGAAGATGACCATCTGGGGGCACAGGGGTGTCTGGGAGATGAGCATGTAGATCTTCTTACACCGGATTGCCACGACCCTCACAGTGTAGCAACAGCTTCTGGCCTTCACGGGGATGTGGTGGGTCCGGCCTGATCATTGCAGTTGGTGTGTCTGTGGAGAAGGGCATGGTATAAATACATAACTCTCTAGGTTGCTTAGGAGATGGTTAAAATCTTTAAATTACCTAGTTACACACCACAGCTTCTGTTTTAAGTGTCTCGGGAGCCCAAGAGGAACAAAGACTGTCCTCTTGAGAGCTCCGGTGAGCAAAGACAGCACTTGCTAGGGAATGTTTGAGCAGCTGGTGTCACAGCCTCCTAAGGCCCATCTTTGATGGAGCCGGTAGATGTCTTCACAGAGCTAAGGAGGGGAATGAGTGGTTCATCTGTGCCTAGCCAACTGCCTGGCCCAGACAGACCCTACCACATAACAGTAAAACAAAGGAGCCTGGACCTGACTCTTCCCTGAGATGACAACCCCTCAGTTCTGTCTTCTCCATAAGGCAGCTGAGAACTGGGAGCGACGCTTAAACACGAAACATTGCTTTGAATGGTCAGCGCAAACATGAAGTGAAAGCTTTGAAACAACAAGAGATGAGGGTCATATTTTGGCTGCAAAAAAGCACTCACACAATATAGATGGGTTTTGCAAAGGAATAATGGCATCTGCCACTGACGCCAAAGGGCTGCTTGGGAGGGTAGAGCCAGATGGTGGCTTAGAACAATACCACCAGATGCTGGGTTAGGACAGCAGATAAAGAGCGTGTGCCTTCCCCAAGGGTAGAGCCAACCTTAACAACCAGTTAATGAATCTGGTCCAGTCAAATCAAACAGCACAAAGAAAGTCAGGCCAGGTAAGAGAATGGGTGTTTGGGGGCTGCAGGTCACAGAAACCTCCAGCACACCGCCCAGAGTAGATAGGATTTGGTGACTGAGTGCAGATCCCAACTGGTCCAAAAAGATCCCTGGGAAGTAACTGTCAGATGCTTTTTGGAGTTCAGATGGGGAAGGACCCTCTTCACCTGGCCACGGACCAGGGATCAGGAGAAATGCTCAAGGCTAGCAGCCTCACACTCAAAACTAATAATTAAAGAATACCTTACAGCAATATACAACTTTGAATTTTATAGAGTTCTTTCATAAAGAATGTTTCATGTACCCTCAGGATAACTCAGTGAAGCAAGCAGGACTCACAGGGAGATTAAACACTTTGGCCAACATGACAGAGCTTGCAAGTGGCAGCACTGCGGCTGGGATCCAGGTGTCTGCTGCAAACTGACAGTCAGCTGAGCAGTCAGTGACACCTGCCCGGTGTGAGAGCTTGAATACCAGGCCTAGCCAGTGGCTAACCAATACTAAGGTTAGGAAGAGTAATCACCTTGAGTGCTCAGTACAATGGAAATTAAGGGGATTCATTGTTTATGAAAACTGTCTCAGATATTTGATAACTTAGGACAGTAAACGCCTCATGTCATAACTCTCTGTCCCTGGTCTTTGTACTTTATTCTCTCCCCTTTAGTTCTACTTCCCAGAGAGGTTGTTTTTGAAAATTTCCAAAGTTCCTCAAGTAAGAAACTTTCAAGTATTCATTTCCTCAGAAGTTTCTGTCCATGTGGAAGACATGCTGATCATAACAAGGGGACCAAGACCTTGGAAAGGCTGGGAGTATTGGTAGTGACAGTGACCAGTGTAGGTCAGAATCCAAAGAAAAATGACAGAACTGGGGCAAAGATAGGCATGCCTTGTAGGGAAAAGGCCTGGAAATATATGGTTAAACCAGAGAAAATGTGCTTTCCTTCCCTAAGTACTTTCCTGAAATCAGAGAATGTAAGACCAAGAAGTGTGAGAGAGTTCTGTGTTTATCTCTCTTATTTTTCAAATTAAAAAAAGAATCAAGCTCAGTGGAAGAAGGTAATTTTTATAATATCACACAGCTAATAGAGGAGATAAACTAGATAATTCATCCTGGGACTCTGTATTTGCTAATAGTTACCATTATAATTTACAATCTAGCTCCATCACACTGGCCTAGACCACAGGTTGGTAAACTTACCCTTGTGCTAAATCCTGCCAGCTGCACCTTTTGTAAATAAAGTTTTATTGGGACACAGCCAAGCTCATATGTTTGTCTATTGTCTGTGGCTCTCTGAGCTTACAATATTTTTTACTGGTCGCTTTACAGAAAGAGTGTGTCAGCCCTTAGCCAAGGCCTGCAATCTCCTGTCTCATTTTCTACCTGTACCCTTAGCAGCACGCAGTGATTCATGTGCAGTCACCTGCGCTGTCCTTTCTCCACTCCCTCACCTCATACTTCGTCCCCCACACACCTCAGCCCATGACCTACACAGCACTTCAATGCGTTGAGAAGTGGATCTGTCAGCTCCCTTTAGAGATTCATGGTTCACAGAGCACACGATGTTTGCTCCATCATCCTCCCGGGTAACCTGGAATGTCACTGAGCTGCTCACAGTGAAGGTTTTCCCATTGGGATCTTCCTGTATTTTTTGTTCTCCTGGAAAGCAGAAATAGAAACACACAGACAGCAGACACACAGACAGTCAGACACACACATGCATGTGTGTGCACATGCACAAAGTGAGACCTAACATGTAGGGCTTGTGTGGCCCCACTGTAGACATAGATGGTGGGCTTCTACTTGGACAACCTTAGGTAGCTGTGAATGGGATGTGTACACACAAGGAGAATGTAGGCCCAGATATGCATGAGTGTACATAAAGTGTCCATCCCTCCATTCTTTTTACACCATGCCTTACACACCCAGAGAAAGACAAATACCCTCTCCCACCACCACCACCACTACCAGCACCAGCACCAGCACCACCACCACCACCACCACCACAACCACCACCTATCTTCCCAGGACAAACTCATCCTGTAGGTTGCGGGCAGAATGTACTCACCACGGAGTTCCTGGTCACCCTTCCTCCAGGTGAGATGGGCAGCAGGTTTACTCCCGGAAGACTGGCAGTTCAAGGTGGCTGTATCCTTTTCCCGTAATGATGATTTGTAGCCAGTGATGATGGGCTTCTGTGGGATTCCTGCCATGGATATGGAATGGCCAGAATAGGAAGGAGAGGCACCATGAGGTCACGCTTTGGCTGTCCCTGTAGAGATGGCTACTCTGGGAGTCAGGACAGCTGGGTTCTACTTTGACTTAGAAAGATGGATAGAAAGCTAGAGAAATCATTTTTCTCTTTGTCTCCTCTCTGACCACCAAAAGGAAGGCCAAAGGAAGGAGGTGTGGTAGTGGGGAATGCGTCATAACTGAAACACAACACTCGACCAGATATCCAAGAGCACAAGTGGGTAACCACAGAAATAGTGGGATGCACAGGCAAGCAAAGATGCAAACTGAAATAGCAGAGGGAGATAAGGGCATAAGAGTCACTGGGGAAGTTGTCTTGAAAATCAAAATTACACGTGCTTGTCTCATAAAATTTTGGGAGACAGGTGGAGCAAAAATGATCATTCCTCATTACAACTTGGGAAATCCCTGCTCAAGTAAAGAAAGAGACTTGTCCTATATCAAGCAGTAAATATAGCAGAGCGGATTTAAACTCAATTCCCTTTGCATTTTTATCCCACCTGAAGAGAAACACAAGTTGACCTTTCCCTGAATCCTTGGAGACTTGCTTGGCTTGGAGGAGCCCACCTAGAGAGGTTTGTTTGTGAAGCAGCATGCTGTGGAAACCCTGGGGGCTTGGGAGCCTCACCAAGCACAGTGACGAGGGACTTGGCGGTTCGCACAGGCATGGTGAAGATGGAGCAGGTGTACTCGCCCTCATCTGCCAGGGCCACGTTGCTGATGCTGATGCTGAGCTCATGAGGAGTGGAGCTGACAAGCTGAATCCGGTTGTCTCTGAGAGCTGGGGAAAGTGGGAGCATTGGAAGCCAGGTTTCTATCAACATCTTTTGCACTATCTGCCAGTCCCAGACCAGTTTCTTCAGGGCAGGGGGCCTGTTAGGGGGGGTGGGGAGGAAGTGAAATCTGCTCCTGAGTTTGAGCGTCTTTAGGTCATTCTGTGCTTTTTCTGGGCCACTGGGCATAGAAGCCTAAGAGGAACCCAGAAAAGTAGGTCAGATCCTTTGTGCTTCTTTGTGAGGTGCCTGGGGCAACACTGATGTCAGCTGCCTCTTAGGGCTTTTGTCAGGGGTGAAGCCATTCCAGGGTTTTATAGGACCAAGGCCAGGTGCATGGCTCAGGTGGGAGCTTTAGTGCTAAAGTTTCTGGGGAGCTAATTCCTTGCATGCTCTTGGCTTGTTACTTCTTCATATGGGCCATCTCCATGTGTTCCCAGCTCTGTAGGGCTTGCTCCCTTCAGCTCTGTAGCCCCTCTCAAAAGCCCATGGTTCCCAAGGGGAGAAACAACTCATGGGACACTACCTCTCTTTTCCCCAAAATACAGCGTCTGTTGGGCAGGATTAGACCACTGCAGGGAGGAGTCCTCATGGTCTTTCACCTGGCACTTGAGCACCACGGTGCCGCCCGCCACCACAGTCTCATCAGATGTCCAGGGCTGACTATCTGCAGGATCAGAGGAGGGTTAGAGTTTGAAGTACCTTCAGCACTTCTGACCATTTCTGGGTCAAAGTCTACCTCATCTAATTCAGAGCATCCGTGACGTTGGTGGAGGCAAGGTCTTTGTGTAGTTTTAAGGCTCTATAGGGGAAAGAAAAGAAGTGGTGGTGGTGGTGTGGTGACAGAGGAGACAGACCTTATTTTATTCTGCTTTGAATATACAGAAAACCAGCTACTTGTTGAATGTTTTCTGAATGACTGACAGGACCACAAACATCAAGATGAAAAAGGGCGCCCCCAAACTGCACATATTATATGACTGTACACATGTCTTTCCCTGTGTATTTTAGTTCTGTCATTCATATTTGAGGACACACAAGCATATCTTTCACCCCGTGTTCTGCCTTTCTGCCACCACCTATGTACAATAACAAACTTGAGAAATAGTTCTCACTAATAATCCCAAAACTAAACTGGGAAAAAGGCCAAACTAGCCCTTAGGTTGTACATTCATTTATACAAGAGGTGGCTAATATAACCACAAAACAAACAACAAATAAGAACTGAAACATTTTGACATGTTTTCCAATTCTTCTAACAATAACCTTGCCTTCAATCAAGTCCCTTGGGCATCTCCTTCAGCGGTTCTGCCCACTTCCCAGCACATAAACCTGATTCACCATCCTGATAACACACCAAGCAGTGAAGGATTACAGATCTCCCTTCTAGTGATGGAAGCATGCCTTCTAACCACTCTCTTCTTAGACAAGTTAAACAAAGCAAAACAAAACAAAACAAGACAGAAAAAGGACAAACAAGATGTCTTATGGATAAGCCCTTTGAGTCCCTTCCAGCCAAGCCTAGATGTAAACCCCTCAGACCCCCAGTACCTTCTTTCTTCATCCAGTACTGTTGTGTTCCCCGCAGTATGGATTCTGATTCTCAGTATTGATTCCTTCATCTTCAGAGTGACTTTCTGTGACCCAACAGCACCGAGCTCTGCAGAACTAATCTAAAATAAATACTTTCTAACTCTGATGCTACAACATCCACAAACTCTCCCTGCATCACGACATGACTTAACAGCCTTGTTCACATCGGGACAGGAAACCAAGAAACTTGCTTCTTACTCTCCTCTGTGCATGTTAAAAATGCCACACTCACTTTGGCACTAGTTTGACCCATCCCTTGTCCCCTTATCCCTTTGCTTCTTAGTCATCAGAAGCTCGTCCTGTCCCCAAGAGGCACACACGGAGCAGTCCTGACCGAGGGGAGGCTTCAAGGCATGGAGCTGACCCACTGGAATGCACATAAGCATCAGCTTTTCTGGGTGGTCATTTCCAACACTGGGCACAGAGAGCCTTGTGGCTAGTTTAACTCTTTAGCATGGTAGAGGTTAGAACAGAGGGAGATCTTAAGATTCATGCAATCCAATTCCGTCACTTTACAGACGTAGTCAGACAGGGAGAGATGAAAGGACTGCCTCAACTCATCCTCCTAATTGTACTTAGGACTAAAACCCTGCTCTTCTATCTTTTGGTGGAGTGTTCTTCATGTTGGAACCCTTTTCAGAGTCATCTTCTAATTTGGGAATTAAGAGATTAGTAAGCCGATGATGGAGCTGGCCGAGTCAACTTGGAAGTGATATAATTTATGAAATTTTTTAGTCAAAGGTTTGGGAAATATTTCACTTAACATAGCCATATATCAATTCCTAGCTGGCAGTGCCAGGTCTCTGGCTTCTGTTGAACATTTCTTCCTTGGCTGTATCTTCCCAGAGTTTCGGTATTGAGAGTATGTGTTCATCTGGAATTTTGGATAAGCCATCGCAGTACAGATGTCTCCATACTAGAGTGAGGGAAGGAGAGGCAGGGACAAGGGAATGTGGTGGTGCAAAGCTGAGGACTGAATGTCAAATGGGAAGGAGAGGGCTGTGCAGCGAAGAGGGAAGCGAGAACACAGGTGGCACATGAAAGGGAGATGGTGTGAGGATGAGCGCATCTGAGGAACGTTGAGATGAGGCACCTGGATTCTCACCTTGACTGGCCAGCAGGTCAGGGCTGCTCCAGACTGTGGAGCTGATGGCCTCGTCCAGTGGAGCCAGAGTTCCCAGCTCCAAATCCTGCTCCTGCCAGTATCCTGGGGAGAAAATCTCCATCAAGGATGAGCCCTGCACGTACTGCTACAGTTGGGGTCTACACTTTTATTATGGGGGTATGGGAGAAACTAGGCCCCTACTGAAAGTAGTTTCACCAGGATACCCTAAGAGAACAGGGTGACATTCACTCTAGAACTAAAAGAGGCAGCTATTTCCCTTCTGAAGGGGTGGGTTAAAGGAAGATGCTGAGTTTTATGTATCACATAATGTTAGAGCCAAAGAGATCTTAAAAGATCATCTTGTCTGGTTTTCCCACTTCAGAGATTAAGATAGTGACTCCCAGAAGACTAAAAGTAACTTGGTGGAAATCACGACAGGAAAATCAAAGATAACCATAGATTTTTCATGTCTTCTCCAGGATTCTTCTTTCTTTCTTTCTTTTTTTAAAATGCCATATTATCTACCAAAACTACTCTAAGTATAATAATAAGAATATACTTTCATGTTGAATCATTTTCTAAATCTGACAAATACTCTGGTGTTATCATTTCTATTTTGTAAGACTGAAGATTAAAATGACACCTAAACTCCCACAAATAGAACAAAGACTAGAAATTAAGCGCCTGGTTCCAATCCAAAGCTCTGTGTGTTCCCGGGTGAAACCCTCATCGAGGAAAGAACATCACAGTCCTTCTCAGCCTTTGTACCCTCTGGGATTCTCAATTCTCTTAATGCTTTCCCAGGAGACCTGCATCCCTCTCCTCACCTAAAATTCCCTTCTTATTCATCCTGGGCTGGAGGGGCTACCTCTCTTCCCAGTACACGGTGCCTAATATTTATTTATTTATTTATTTATTTATTTATTTATTTATTTATTTATTTATACAAGAGCCTCAGAGAACAGTTTTCCCAACTCCACCTGACAAGGCAGAGGGACAAAGAAACTGGAAGCGCGAATCTTTTCAGGATCTCCCGCCAGAGAGCCCTGTAGTAGCCAATCGCGTTCACAAAATTCAGTGAGGTCATCAGCTGCCGAGCAGAGACCCGAGCAGCCGCTGGTCCTGGGCCAGAGGCCCGGGAAACTTCGTCAGGGTCCCTGTGCGAGTTCCGCGAGTCTGCGACAAGGGAAGGAGGAGAGGGGGACAGTGGAGAAGAGGAGAGAAGTGGAACGTGGGCTTAGATAGGGTCCCTTGGGAAGAAAGGGGAGTAGGACAGGGAGAGAGTTGCTGAATGAGAAGAAAGGGAAAGAGGGGAGGGAGAAACGGGGCGGGGAGGTGAGGAGGTGGAGCAGGGTCCTAGTGTGGGTTCCCCGGGTCAGTGGCCTCCGTGGGAGCAGGTCTCCTTTCCTCTGTTCCTCACATGGACATCTCCCAGGAGATCTGAGAAACTGGCCTGGCCTGCCCAACTAAGGGAGGAAGAGCAAAGAAGAGAAAACACAAACGCTGTTAACAGGTACAGAGAAGCAGCAGGCCGGGGAAGGGGAACAGAGAAGCTTTGATGAATCAGGGAAGGCAAGGAAGGTGAGGACTGGGAGAAGGGGGCGCAGGCGCAGGGACTCCGCTGTCACGTCCCGCTGAGAGGCTGCCCATGGACCCCCAACCTGCAAGGTGCTGCTCTCTCTGGGCATCAGCGATGGAGGCAACTTGATGTGGGTGAGTGTTTCCTTTTATTTTCTGCGTTGTGTGTTTGTGGGTGCGTTGTGTCAACTGTGCTAAGGTGCAAGATGGTGGAGGAGGGACACAGAAGAGCCAGCCAGGAGGGGCAGTGTTCAGTCCACAATATTGATACCCAGAGCACAAAGTACCAAACAGAACCCTGCTCCAATGAACAGAGGAAATAACCATCTCACACCCGGGCCCAGGACTCAGCTTGCTGAGTGTGTCTCCACCCATGAATTCATTTAATCTCAGCACAGCTCTAGAGATTGGCACCGGCTATAACCACTTTTTAAGACGTTATTCTCAGAGGCTCCATGACTTACCTAAAGGCACCTAAATAGAACAGTTCTCAAGAATCCTCTCTCCTGTGGTGCTCTCAAAGCTTTTTGAACAGCTCCTGCTTCTTAAGCATTTCAGTGCATTACATTGTGATTTCACTGCTATCAGTCTCCTCATCTAAACTTTGAGCCCCTTGAGGGCAGAGCCCGGCCTTTGTACCTTTAGCACTTAGCCCACAGTGGGCTCTCAGTGTATTTAGGTGGCGCTGACAGTTCGTTCAGCCACGCCCAGCCCTGCGTGACGAACACTGTTAGTCAGGCAGAGCACATATTCTTCCCAACAGCATGGGTTTAGACTTCTGGCTCCTGTGCATTCTTTCATCTGTGCTTTTTCTGCATCTTCCTCTTGCCTTTCTCCTTGCTCATAATTCTTTCTTCTCTCCCCTCCTCCCACATTTGCTGCCATTTTTCTTCTGCATAGGATGAATAACTGAAATGGTGATGGATGTCATTCAAACTAAACTGAATTATTCAGATGAGAAGATTAATAACAAATAACTTATAATAAATGGCATATTTGGAATATGCATGATATGCTGCCTCTGTAGGTTTGCAGAAGTTTGCTCTAGTTTGTAGTCTTTTAAAAATTGTTTAACAAGCAGTTGGGATTTCCTCCCCCCCCCCGGGGGGGGTGACATTTCTCTTGTTAATTCTGAAATGTACTTAAGATCTCCTGTCTCCTCTTGAGAACTGTCTGTGAATATGGCAGAAAGTTTTCTTTCTGGTTTTACAAAACTGTACACCCATAGCGATAAATTTTGAATGGGTCCTCCCCTGGGAGCAGATGAGTGGTTATAAGGCTATCAACAGAAGAATGGATACATAGCAGGAATTATAAGCTGATTATGAAAGGTCTGCACCATCTTGGGATTCAGATTGTGCCAAGCACTTATGACATCAGCATAATTTCCCTCAAAGAGTTCAGGCTAGAAAGGGAGTATGGACTTTGCAATGGAATTAGTATAAATTCTGCCCAAAGACCTGAGAAGGAGCACCTGCCCAGTCAGCCAGACACTGAGACTGCAAAACCCTTGTGCGGGGTTCTGCTGCTCAGGTAGAACAATGGATAAAGAGAATTTCAGTCCTGTTGTATCTGCCTAAGTGGTCACAAGCTTCATTGTTCGCAAGTCATTTCCAGATGTGTTATCCTGGCCTTCAAGGTCTTATGGAGGACCTGCCTTGCAGTTTCAACTTTTCCCCTGTTCATCCCATATTCAGGACAGAGAAGCTTTTCAGAATTTTCTTTAAACCCTTTGCTTTCCTGTTTCCATTCTTTTTCTGTAATAACTCAGTTGACAATTATCTTCACCCATCTTCACATGTCTAAACTCTATTCTTAAAACCTAGTTTTCTTAGCACTTTTTTTCAAGTCTTCTCTGACTGCTTCAGGTGGAAATAATTTCCTGTTTCTCAGAATTATCACACTTTACCTGGTTTTCTTAGATGACACATCACTTTCTACTTTGTGCTGCAAGTTTGGCTTCCCTCCTAAACTACAAAGATCCTATAAGGAGGATTGATACGTGACATGATTCATCTTTGTATCTAACACTGGCCCTAATACAGCACATCACACAGAGAGAGTGCTTAATAAATATTTATATATTATATGAATCAGACATGGAGCATCTTCTGTTGTGAGAACTAGCCTCAAAATTTAACACTCCACAAAAGATAGCAAACGCAACAGTACAGGCCAAGAATACAGGAGACCACCTAGAAAGGTAGAAACTCTGGAAATCTATAAGACAGAGTGACTTGGTATGTGTCAACACTTCCTGAATGTAAAAGTATAAATTGGGCACTCCACTTACATTATGGCAGACAATCTTTTCAGAGGCATTATGCATATGTTAGTTCACTTAAAGAACGGATTCATATGATGCCTGTAATAAATGTTGGGATGGGACAGACTTCCTACTTAGGTCTCTGATCACAAAACTTAGGCTTTCTGCATCTTTTCACTCTCCTGCTTCCATCCACAGAAGCACACATTTTGGCTTGGTGGTGGCTTAGGGATAGGGGGAGAGGAGCTCTTGGCTTGCTGGCTAAGGATAGCTCATCTGAACAATCATTACAATTCCCACCTGCAGTATGTTAAAAACAACACAGAGAAGCAAGTTGAAAAGTGGCACTTGTGGTTACAATGGTGGTTTTGGTTTTTTTTTTTTTTTTTTGGTGGTATCAGGGATTGAACTCAGGACCCTGCACTTGCCAGGCAAGTGCAAGTATGAATTTTTTTTTTTACCCACTGAAATTACATTATTAATATGTACATAGTTACTTATGACTTTGTCTATACCTTTGGGCTTTTTTTCTGTAGATGTAAGTGCCTTCCTGTGAGGACTTTGTAGTTAAACAACAAGATGTAGGTAGTTGAAACTAACACAATTCTATCACGTTTTCATTGTATTCTTCCTAGTACCTAGGCTAAAAACAAAAGATTATCTTCTTGCTTGCCTTCAATTGCTTTGGGGGCTTCTAATTCTTGTTTTATTTACTCATGAGTTCTTGTGTCTTTGGGATTTTCAGCATTTTAAAGGGCAAAGTAGCCCTTTCACCCGCTGATTTCCCTCTGATTGATTGTTCATATTAAGAGTAGCAGACATGGGAATTAGAGACTTACTAATGCGCCTCTTTAAAGCGTGCATTGGCACCTATGATTCAATTTTTCTCTCCAAGCATAGGCCTTCACATATAGTAAGTGCTCAATAAATATTTGTTGAATAAATACGTGAGTGACTCAAATGAATAAAAATATATAATGCCTGTAACTTAAGTAACTCTAGTAAGGAAGCCTGTAATTCTTGATTGTGTGGTTTGTGTGTCTTTGCTGCCCCGCCTTTTCGGGGGAAATCTACAGTGCACTGGCTATACATAGGACTGCAAACAGGGTCACAGGTACACTTGCAGGCTGGTGGGACAAGGGGAAAGAGTTCTCTGTGGCTTCTTCTGGCCTCACCAGTGTTGGGGTCCATAGCTCCACTTGCCCATTGTCCAGAAAACCAGCTCTCTGCGTAGGAGCTGCCGGTGATGGTGGTGATGGTGGTGGTGGTGGTGGTGACTCAGCACTTTTCTAACTCCAGAGTTAAAAATACTGCTCCTCCCAGCCTACTTGTTATTCCTCACGACTACCCTGACAGGTGGGTGGAGGAGTGCTATCTCCATGGGAAAAACATTGGGGGCTGTGGCCCAGAATAGTGAAGGGACCCACTTTTAGAGTGGAGTATACACTGTTAGGGAACTCATTGCTGGGTTCCCTGACCATCTCACCCTGCTTCCTCCTGCATCCTGCACTGTGCTGAATTCTTGCACTGGGGTCACACATAGAAGAACATGGCTGTGGTGGAGTCAGACTTAGACCTTGGCCCTTGGAGCTTTTCTGGACACCTAGAGCTAGATTTTTTTTCTTGGACAGTGAATACTTACCTGTGTATTTGGAAGAAATCAGACTAGCTCCACCTGAGTTCTGATAGAGATTATGACTCCAATATTTGGGGAAGTCACTTGGATTTTAGAGCAAAACAGCCTACTCACCAAGGGCTCCCTTTATACTTAACTTCTTATAATTGTTCTCGGGCAGCCACAAGTATGCCACATTTCCTGCAGTCAGTGTGTTTTCCTCACTCAAGACTGTGATGCCCAGGTCCCCAAATATTCCCCTGCTTCGGTGTTTTATGCCTTTCTAACTTTTCTAGTTGCTCTGAGTTCTCCATTCCTGAATATCTTACAGCGCAGTAAGATGCACACTGTACTCTGAGAGGTGGGGGCCACTGGATCATCTGGAGTGCTTCTCTCTCTCTCTCTCTCTCTCTCTCTCTCTCTCTCTCTCTCTCTCTCTCTCTCTCTCGTTTCCTGTCCTGGGGATGCACCTCTGCTCATCCCAGGCAGCAGGTGTCCTCAAAGATCTCCTTGGCTGAGCTCAGATGCGCTCCAGTTCCCACTCACTTCAAAATCCAGGCACTCCGTCATGCCTCGATGGCCTGCCTCCCTCCTGTTTCCCTTGCCATTCTCTTTGCGACTGAGCTAAGGCCACCTTGCTTCTTCTTGTTATTCCCTCTATTATCTCTGCTGCTGTCTGGTTTTTCTTCCTGGAGTCTTATTTATCAAGCAGCCTCTAGGGCCCGGAGTCACTATTCTCTCTTAACTTTGCCTACACCCCTGGAGGCTTGCAGGATAAAAGTGGAAAGAGATGATAAATGGGGGTGGGGAACAGAATCTTCACTATAGAATGCAACCCTTTAGCTTGATAAAGCTTAAACCACTGATTCAGGATTGATAGATCTAGGGGTCTCATGCTATAAGATTAGCCAAGAGATGTAGGTTTAGAAGGACTCAGTTTGGGCTCTGACAGTTTTAGAGCGCACCTTGCAGGTATCTTTTAGTTCCCTTCCCAGCAGGTTGGAAATGAAAAGCTTTTGTGTCTTGGGCTTGGAATGGTGTGTGACTGACTAGGTGTTTCCAAGCTGAATGAAGAGGGGATCTTTGGGGCAGTTGGCTAATTTGCCCATGGTGGGCATGAAGGTAGGGTCAAAATGAAACCATTATCTTGGTGCTAGCTCTCTTGTTCTTATTAAAAATTTAATACAAAGTAAAAAAAAAATCCAGTTAATCAAAAACACTTTTTCAATATCCATATGTTAAGAAAAAGTATGAAACTAAGATGTTGTGAAGAAATACATTTTATATATTTCCTGAAGCAGTCAACTTTTATTTCTGGTCATTTTCTACTGACCTTTAATGGCCAGAGGTCATTGATTCTATCAGGCAGAATGGAACTAATGTCCTTTCTGTCTCTCTATTGTAAAAGTTCAATAATTCCTCTCCTCTTTTTGTTATGCCTCATCCTGCTCAAAATAGTTTCCCCTCTGTGATTCCTAGAAGCATGGACATTTAGAGCTGACAGGATTTTTTTTTTAGTGATACTGAGGATTGAACCCAGCCCCTTCTTTATTAATTGTTTTTGTTTTGAGAAAGGGGCTTCTTAAGTCACAGAGTTACTCAGGTAGCGTTTTGACTTATGATCTTTCTCCCTTAGACTCCCACAGCAGGAGCGGATCTTAAGTAGCTTTCAGTCCAAATTCCCCCACCACCCTCTTCCCCTGTGATGTGTGGTTTTGCTCTCATTTTTACTTTACAGAGAGATGAAACTTAGAACCCAACACTTGCTAAGCAGGTACTTTAATATGGAGTCACATCTCCTAGCCTGGTCTTTTCATTTCAATAATGAGGGGCTAGCCAAGGCTCAGAGAGGTTGAGGAACGTGAGCATAGTCACATAAGCAGTTAATAGGAGACATGGTTATTACCCCAGTCTTTCGTACTAATTGTTATGGTATAGCCGTCCTTACAGAGTACAAATTCTGAGGTTAAGTTTGTATGGAGCATGATTTTACATCCAGTGACACCCACCCTGTTTCCTGACTCCCTGTGTATATAGCTGTGAAGAATTCTAAGACCCCAGCCTTCAGGGAAGGTAAGTGTATTGAGAACCAAGCAGGTTCAGGAAGTGAGATGAGGAAGGAGTTCCTGAATATGTGACAATGGCATCTGTTCTCAAGCTGCTGGCCTGGTTGGCAACTTCCAGGGCCCACCGAAAGGGAGGCTAGAAGGCAGAAGCCATTGCCATGTCCTTAGGGTCTGAGAAGAGTTACCATGGGGATAGCCTGTATGTGCATCCATGCACATGTGTGTGTGCATGTGTGTGTCCATGCACATGTGTGTGTGCGTATGTGCATATGTGCCCATACATGTGTGTGCATGTGCATGTGTGTGTGCTTGTGCATGTGTGCCTATGCATGTACCTGTGTGCTTGTGTGTGCCTGCATATGTGTGTGCCTGCTGATGTGTGCACTGTGGCGAGCCATGGGAATGCAAACCTGATTGTGAAGAGGGAGACAGGGGCTAGGAGAGATGAGAGGGGAAAAACAGAGATGCACGTACTATTCTTGAGCAAGAGAAAGGAAAAAATCTGGAGGCAGCAGTGGGTTTGTGGTAGGCTGAGGGGGGCCTCAGAGGCTTAGTTAAGATTCTGAGGAGCAGAGACTGGAAGTGGGTGGCAGAGACGGAGGTGGGGACAGCTGTTGCTTTGATTTGCTATTGAGTCAGTGCTCTCCATGCATTAACTCTGGGAGGGAGCCCTGGGCTGGCCCCCAACCAAAACAAACCCCTCTGTAGCCAATACTGAGTTGCCACAAGGAGAACTGCAAGGAGACAGACAGGAGGCAATCTGATCCCCAAAGATTCCCTTACTAGCATTAGCTCTTTCCTTCTAGGACCAGGCTGTGTGCTCTAGAGGAGCATTTAGCAGTCTGTGCTGAGAGGCTGCGAGGGCGGGAGGAGGCAGCACGCAGGGATGGCTCAGTGAGAACTTGTGCAGAGCAGGTTCTGAGCAGGTACAGACTCTCCTAGGGAAGATGGCAGCCTCCAAACAGCCGGGAGTGCCTGCTTACCCATCTCCTCACCGCCTTCCCAGCAGGTTCACATACTTCAGAAGGGGGGACAGGTCTGATATGGCTCTGTATTCCAATACAATAGAGTCAGAATGCTTGACTTGGTGTGAATTCTTAGTTGTCCCCTTACACTGAGTGGAAGAATTTTATACCCTTCCCCTAAATTTATCTTTATGGGTTCACACGTATGTAGTAGAACTGGAGTGAAAAGAAAATCCCCTGTCTTAGAAAAGTACTTGGGAAAGGAAACAGAAGAGAGTTAAAGGAGAATTAATGTAATTCCTTGGAAGGGTCTGTGAATATGGGGATAGAAAAAGGATAGGAAAACTGAAAAAGTCAAGGCGAGGAGCAGGTCCTCAGGGATGAGGTCTCAGTCCAGACTCCAACACCTTGCTGTGTCTTGATCTGTACCTGCCACCTTCTTACCCATTTGACGTCCCTTTCTTAATGGCTTCATTGCATTCTCCTCGGCTCCTTGTGTTTCCTCTAGCTAATTTAGGCTGATGGCTTGGTGTGGTGGGATACCCATGCTACCAGGAAGTTTAATTTGTTAAGAGGCAGGCAAGAAAGCATCTATCTCTGCTGGTTCTGATTTCCATGACTTGTTTTTACTGTTTCCCTTCATTGGATGATCAGAGTCAGGGTGTGGATGACAGGTTCAGGGCAATGGTTAGGAGCATTACATGAAGAAAAATGTGTTCCGCTCCACACACCCACACTACTCGAGTTTTCCCCAAGCCTAACTGTGATTTACTCTCTCCCCTCCATTCTTCGCACTTAAAAAAAAATCTGTATCTTTAAGAGTGGCACATTGTTCACATTAGGCTTACTTTGTGCCTTCCTGGGAATTTAACTCTTCCACAAAACAGACACATTCTTCCGAGTCTACAGAGCTCACAATCCCTCAAATGGCAAATAATACTGTTTTGACAGAAAGACATCTTCCTCTCTTCTTAAACCTTCATTGAGTGTCTCCTCTTTGATGTGGGTATATGTTCAGTTTTGCTCCCCAAGAGGCACGCACATTTTAACCTGGTTGCCCTCTCTCCTTCTGCATGTGCCCTTCAGCACACACACGCACACACACACACACACACACACACACAATGATTCTCATTATTTAGAGCTGTTTTTATTTTTTTTCCAAGAGAAAACACAGCTTTTGTTATGACCCAGATACACAGCCCTTTTCACATGCCCATATTAATCAGAACCCCTTACTTCCAGAAAACCATATGGCTTAAACTCAGAGATTCTCCCCAAAGCAGAATTCAGGCTCTTTCTTCTGCTGAGATTCCCCAGGAGAGGGCCAGAATCCTCTCCTCCCCAGGGCTGAGACTCAGTCCATCTGTTACTGACACTGGGCTCCAGGGCTTGGAAACCAGAAAAGAGTTGGCACTCAACAGCATTTGAGGATAAATGAAAATATGGGAGGCCCAGGGGCTTAGCGATGGTCCCTTTTATATTTCTGCAAGATTATAGGATACACTTTGGTGGGGAAACATAGAATACATGTGTTTGGAAAGATTTCACCTTTAAGAAGCATAAGAAGCAGCAAGAACTAATAAGTGACATTGTCCTACTATAATTTTTGCATGTGCTGGATGACAAATGGTTAGGAACAGATGGCAAAACTGGCCCCTCATTTTATGATAGAAAGACTTGGCCTCAGGTTTTTTAAAGGTTGAGTGTGATGATAAATCCCAAGTTACCTGTCAGTGATATGCTTATGAGGGTCTTGCTTCATTTCTAAGAAGTATGGACTATTTAAGTCAGACACCCAGTAAACTCATACACCTTCATGAGTGTTTTATCCTGCCCAAGGCTTTGGCTCGAATTATAGAATCAGATTTGGAAGCATACAGCCAGGGCAGAGAAGATGAAAAATAAAAATGGAACAAAGATTTGCATATTCCCAATGAAATCCGATATTGGAAGTAGTGCTAGTTCTCTATCCTCCCTTGCCAATGTTTGGAACTATATGAAGAAAGGGGAGAGATAAGTAATGGCCAGCTTAGTGTTGCATAGCTGAGGTACTGCATTGACCTTCATTTCATTTTATTTTTCTTTTCCCTAGAGTAAAGTGATATACCTGACCTCTCTGACCCTGAACTGGAGGTAAATGAGCTAAAGGTGCTTGCTTATAATTAGCAATCACTGCACAATTAAGCATCAGAATAGCTGGGGGAAGGGAACATAAATGCTTATAGAGTATAACACTTTTTTATAAGTATTATTTAGCTTTGTGGTTTTTCTCCTGGAGACCTCCAGGAAGAGATGGAAAGAGATGAGAGAGTTAAAGAATCTCAGAGGTAAGAGGTCACATAGATATACATAATGAAAAGTACGTGGAAATCACTGCATTTAAATCCCTTATGAACTATGTCTGGTCTTCATGAGGACAGAGGCCTGGGGAGATGAGTAGATATGAGATGCTTCAGCTGTTACTATAACCCCAATTCTGTCTTGCTGAGGGCTTGCTCATAGAGATAAATCATTCTTATTACTTGTCCTTACAGATGGAGGCTTCTCCTTGTTTCAAGAAAGAAATGAAGTAGAGGTCTTAGAAATTCATTCTGGAAGCCCACTTTCCCACCTAGACTCTGCTCTGGGTCATTTATAGATATAACTACTATATGAACTGTCATGTAGAAATTGACATGGGGCAGTTAGCATGTAGGGTAAGAAGTGCTTGTGCAGCTCTGATGTGATGTGAGGAACAGTTTGGCTAGTCTAAGACTGACAAGGGCTGAGCATTCTTGGCTCCTTGCTATACTTGACATCATCTGCATATTCAGGGATACCCTCAAAGAGTAGCAGGATTAAGTTTAAAAATGAGTCCTCTTCAATATGGGCCATTGTTGGACTCTGGGATGGGATGTTATATTTAAGGCTACTTAGTTTTTTTATGAAATGGTTGCAAAGTGAAGAAAATGAGTCAGGATTTTGAGACTTTTTCCCCATATCTTTTATATATTATATTTGTCAATCATCTGTTATCTATTCTGATAACCCATTATTATATCTTTGCATTGGATAAGGTTGAGGGGACAAGGAAAATAAACACCACAACAGAACAGGTCAAATTGTCAGGTTCAGAGTGCTGTTGAAGTGCTTGCTTATGAACTGAGTGGGACTCATTTATATTACACACACACACACACACACACACACACACACACACACACAGATATATATATCTATTCTGTCTTGATTGAAAAATGACCACTGCAGTTCTGTTTCTGTTTCTAATCTAAGTCCAGAGATAACATAATATTCAGCTTTTTTTTTAAGGACATCTGAGTTCACTGTAGACCTTAGTTTCCTAAAAATCTTACAATGCCCTGCTTTTTAAATCTGAGAACTACTTGAACCTTTGTAGCCTCCTATGGTTGGATAGCCACTCAGACTCACCAGATCTATATCGTAAGGCTTGGTCCCCCTTGGAGTAGTCAGTCAGGAACCATAACCATGATCATGTGCCTGTGTTGTGGTCAGGGGGGAGGCAGGGTGCCTTGGTCCTAGAGCTGCACCAGGGAGTGTAAAGAGGTTATGAAGCTTGGAGGTAGAGCAGGACCATGGAGAGCAACATGCAGATCCTGGAGTGTCACTGTCAGGGGTAGCACCACGGAGAGCTCAAAGCACAGGTAATTCCTTCATTGCAGAACAGGCTAGAATCAGGATCCTAGGTTAAGGCAGCCTGCTCTCATTCATACAGTTCTTATGAACAAGTATCAAGGCTTCTATTAGCATAACACCAACACCATCAGTTGTTCTAAAGGCTTTCTGAAGTGCTTTGTTTGAATTTGACAAATACACATCATGAGACAATCCTACAACACGAGGACCACCACCAGCCTTAGTTTGTGAATGAGAGGATCTACAGTTACACCAACTGCCTAGATATTAGTGGTGATGGAGGGGACTCTAATTTGCTCCAGCTTATTATAAAGAAAACTAGACTGATCTCCCAATGAGGGAAACAGTCTAACAGAGCTTGTGTCCCTGTCAGATAGGGGAACATGAAGTAGACAAACTGTGTGTTATCATCAAATACACTGTAAAATAAACAGGAGTGTCTGATACACACAAACTTTCTATACATAGACCATAGTGGATCACACGTGGAGATTTATGGGGTCATTAGAAATCTTGTTAGTTGGAAAATTTGGTCACTCTGATACTTAAGGAAATGTGGGAAAGATGATAAAGGATTCTTCTTTCAATTCTTTATGCTTCAATTCTTCATGCTTAAAGCTTTACTGAGCTAGGGTTTTATAAATATCTGAACAAATTCATAGGTTCACAACTTTTAAGAGTTTGTGTTCTTAGTACAGAAGGCATGGATCTCATTGTCACATGTAACAACAGATTGGGTTTTTAGTTAGTTTCATAGTTATAAGAGCCCTGAGCACCTGCTGGTTCTGGTTCTGTCCTTGTAAAGAATCATTAGTGCTGCTCATCTTGGGGGCTGATGATGGAAATAGGTTTTTGGCTCTGGAAATGTGCTTTCCCTTCACAATAGCATGCATTTTTATTCTTAATTTTTCTGGGGTCTTAGAGTTCTGAATCTCTTCCTGGTGGTGTACTTCTCTATCTGGTGAGTTTACCACTCAAACAGCATTCCCACTGGGACTTCTGTGGACCCCTGGAACATAAGCCCATCTAAGAGATAAAATATTGAAGTGCTTTGGCTTACACTCAGTGGTTAAATAGGAAATATTAGATTGTAACTTTTTTGAAAAGCAAAAGAAGATCTAGTTACCCAGACTTTTTTAATGCCCTGGGTTGTTCACTCAATAGTCAGTAAAAGCTGGTCCAGTCCCCTGTTTGGTTTCAAGGACAATCTGGAATTAGATCACCATCCTTAGAGGAAGTTCTATTATGGAAAACGAGATGATAAAATAGGGTTTATTGGGCCAGTAGACAGCTCCACCAGAGTAGTAAACACTGAAGAATGTGACTAGGCATAGCCCTAGGGGTTTTATTTCTCTGGTGGTAACTGAAAATTTTTTCCAAGCCTGTGACTGAAAGTAAAGCAGCTTTTGATATCATTCTACATGCTATGTGGACTGAAAGAAAGTACAGTAATGGCAAGATATACCAAAATAAAATTTAAGGATTTGCAGAGCAATGGCATGACTATACTGTCTGCTGTTTCAAAGTGACCAGAACACCCAAAAGATGCCATCTGTGGAATCCTGTGCCTGCAGAGCTATGAGTCACCCTCTCCAAATGAATAGCGAATATCCCTAACAAGATACTCTCAAAATTTGATTGGGACCCCGTTTTACTTTAGTTAGAAGATGAAGGAAGGAGAGTCTAAGAGTTAGCTCCTTCTGCCCTCAGTCTAAGGGAGAGGATTTTGAACTGTGTAGCAGAAGCAGGAAACTAAGAAATAGGCACAGGCTACAGGTCTTCTGTATTTCAGCATGAACAATTCTCTTTTGGTCTGTTCTATTTTTGATTGTT
Source organism: Octodon degus (assembly GCF_000260255.1). Classification (NCBI taxonomy): domain Eukaryota; kingdom Metazoa; phylum Chordata; class Mammalia; order Rodentia; family Octodontidae; genus Octodon; species Octodon degus. The sequence goes on from NW_004524692.1 coordinate 8,188,970, forward strand.
TGTTTGTTCTAAAAAAAATCTCTTTGTAAGAAAACTACTTTCCTAGAGGAAACTCCTAAAACCAATGGCACTGTCCAGATCTGGGGAAATCTTAAGATAGAATATTTGGCATAACTGCTTGGTAGCCAGTTGACATTCCTTACTCTGGGTAGGCCTTACATCAGGAAGCCTGATTCTTTAGAGGATTAACAGAATTGTATTATGGTAGTATATTTCTGATGATCCCAAGTTCCTCATGGCAGAGGATACATATGTCTTAAGGGAGAGCACATCATTCTCAAGAGTTATAGCTGCAACTGGGAGAAAGAACAGAAACAGACAGAACAGAATGATTATAGCTGCAATAGGAACAGAACCAGGTTGGAGCAAATCTGCCAAGCAGATCTGTGGGCAGCTCTAGAGTAAATGCTTGCTGGACTTCTCTGGCACACTGGGTATGATCTCCACACTGGGCACCTGGCCACGGGGCTGCAGAATGGATGGCAGTGGACAGAAGGTCATTGGAAAGGAAAAGGTATTCATGTGTGGGACAGTGAAGTACAAGGTTAAATCACTACAACCTGGCCTGAAACAAAGCAAGACTGTCCATCCTAGTGTCTCTACGCTGGGTCAAATTACAAATTGTGGAAAATAACAGGAAGGACCTAAAGGAGGCTGGTCACAGTAGTGAATGTCAAGCCACTCCGTAGAGAGATGACCATGGGCTATATTAAATTCATGTATCCCTGGAATCTAAAGTTGTCAACTTTTTCCAATACTAACAGAGCACAATGAGAAGAAAGGTCAGGAGGCAAATTTGAGATCTTATAGCCACAGGACTAATGGTAGATACCAGTTGCTTGTTTTTTTTCCCAGCCTTTTAATCCCTATTCAGTTGCATGAATCTTAAAAAATTTATGCTGTACTCCAGGGAGCTGTATATTCCAGCAACACATGAAGTTTGCTATCTTTATTTTAAATAGAAATAACCATCCTCCCACAATACTCTTAATAATTGAAGCATCAGTGTATTAGAGCATTTTGTCTTTAAACCTGCACATCACATCTCTCCTAGTTTAGGCCAAACATTACCAGTTAAGTACTGCCTTGTTGTCTGTCCAAGTGCCCCAGATGATCTCAGGGATCCTAGTCACATCTCCTTCATGAGTCAGAATGGTCCTCTGGACCATCTTTCATGAGCATTAAACCTCCCATTATCAGAGCTGGCTTTCTTAGATCTAGAAACCAAATAGCAGGATTAATTTGAGATATGAACTCATGTGGTTACATCTCTAACATCAGTTCATCTTGAAATAATATACAGTAGACAGATGTCTTCAGGCCTGATGCTCTACAAGGAAAACTATGCTCGCTTGACTCTTCTTGGGAACAAGACCTCTCTCTTCTCTTGAAATTCCCCATTCAGAAGTTACAGTCTTCCACTTTTTCCCACAAGCTACTGCTCAAATACCTGTTTCTAAACACCAGAACAGAGAAATTCTCTTTCAAGTTTAAGTCTGCATAGGCACTGAACAAGCAAGTTGAAGACCAAGAAAGAAAAGTGCAGTTGGTGAACGAAAGCTTGGCTCCTATGCAGATTTACTGTAGTCTCCAGCCTTTGCCTCCTGGGGTAGAAGAGCTTGAAGCTTTTGGGTGATGACATCCGTTTCTCTTTTAGGCTCTAGCTGGGCACCATCAGTTCCCATTGCCAAACCATTGCAGTTTGGGTAACACCTGCCTCTTTTACTCAGTTAGTGGGATAGGAAGACCAGGGGTGCACTTAGAACTGAGGGCCTGAGAGGACAGTCACTGATGAGCAAAGCCCAGCAGCTTGTCTTTGCCTTGTACTTAGCCCGTGCTCCCCCAGGACCTGCCCACTCCTCTGTGTGCAGGGCCATCCATATGGTCCTCTGGGGAAAGGGATTCCAGGTAGGGGAAAGGAAGGGCTGCTGTCTAGGGGATGACTGGGCCGGAACTTCCCAAAGGATGTTGGTTGAGTACAGGGTAGAAGGAGTCTGCTAGCTGGGTAGGTAGGGAGGGGACTCCAGGGTCCCCACACTAGGGGAAGCTCCTTTACCTTGATGGAGGCCAGGCTGGGGAAGGAGGTCAGGCAAGGTGGAGCTATAATTCCTCCAGCACCCTGGCTCTCCGCCTGTTTTCCTAGGATGAAATTCTCTACATCATTCTCCTCAGTTTCAACCCCTCCCATCTCCACCCCGCCCCGCCCTGTGCCCATCCCTGCTGGCCAGTGGGTCCATCGCCCAGGAGCCGCCTCCCCTTTCTCCTCCCCTGCGGTTCTTTCTGTGTTTCGTTGGCATCTGGCCGGGCACAGCCGCCACCCTCCCCCCATGCTCCCCACCTCCCCTCACTCCGCAGAGGTCCCGTTCCCCTTCCCCTCCCCCCACCGGCCCACCTCCGACGGAGGCGGAGGGAGGGAGCGAGGGAGGAAGGAGGATACATTCCTTCAGTCCCTCTGCTTGCCCTCCCTCCCCTGGGGACCTGAGGCTCGGAGCTCAGGCTGGAGCCCTGGTCACCTTACTAACTGCCCCAGTGGCACCCTGTTAACTGTAAGCAGTCTTTAGTAAGGCTGAGGTGCCCCCACAGCGCTGACCTACATAGCCTGCCGGGCGGGAGGGGCTCTTCCCCAAGTCCCCTGGCCCCGGCCCCGCCTCCTTTCTCCCCCGACTCCCTGGCTGTCTCTACCATTACAAACCCCAGGCGGTTTGAGTTGCAGACTGGGGCAAAGGGACTAGGTGTGATACCCCACCCCAAATTTGGGAAAATCTTTGCTAAGCCTAGGAATGCCGTAGGTTTTCCTTGCGTTTTCCATCCCAAATATCTTGATCACAGCTTTTGCTCAAACTACCCACTCTTGCCGACCCCCCACATTCCCCTCGCCAGGCATACAGCCCAACTGGGGGGCACTGCCCTGTGCTGTTGTTTTGCTCCGAGGCAAAGCCCCTTCTGTGCGCACGCCCCCCTCAGCCGCCTCACCCAGGCCCCCTTCCTGCCCTCTCGCAGCTCAGCCGCGGGTGGGGGACGCTCTGGGAGAAGAAATGTTTGCATACAGCAGTTTGGGGGGGGGGTCGTCGCTCTGGCCACCCAACCCTTACAGATATACACACACAAACACCCGACACACGCCCTGACTGAAGCAGCGACAGCTCTCACTCCGCCCCCAACACACACTGACACAGACATACACACAGATCCTGACAAACGCAGGACCAGACAGCAACACAGACGCGCACACCCAGACGCGCACAGCACACGGACATCAACACATCCAGACCCCGGGCTGCTCACCAAGGACCCGGCCTGGTTCCAGACCCTGGTGCTCACGCAGACCTCTCAACGTTGTACACGGGGTGCACACGCCGGCACACCCCACGGTCCACAGAGATAGAGATGCTCTGAGACAGACACCGGGCTGTTCCAGCCCCTGGCGACTTTAACCCCCCAGTGCGAAACAAAGCAGTCAGGCTCTCACGCCCACTTCCACCCTCGGTTGCCCCCTCCCCTGGCGCCCCCCACCCCCCACTCACCGTCCTGGGAGAGGTTGGCCCCAGCGGGCGCCCAGCAGCAGGCGAGGAGCAGGAGCAGGGGCACGGCGGAGGGGGCCCCCATCGCGCTTCCCGGCAGCTCCCGGCTGGGCGCTGCGAGCCTGGGTCTCCGGGGGCCTGGGGGGCGGGGGTGTGGGCGACGCCGCTGGCCGAAAGGGCGCCCCGAGCCGCTTCCAAGCCCGGGGCCGAGGCGGGGACCGGGAGGGAGCCGGCGCTGCTGCAGTCGCGGGGATTAAATAGGGAGCTCGGAGCAAACCATTCGGATAGCGGTGGAGGGGGGTGGCGGGGGGCTGGGCTGGTCGCGGGGGGGTGGCAGGCTGCCGCATTCCCCACTCGCCCCCACCTCCCACACCCCCTCGCGTATCGGTGGTGCCTTCGGTCCAGTCCCCCGGGAGCTCCGCCAGCACTAGCCGGGTTGTGGGTAGAGGGAGGGAGCCGGCTCAGCGGTGGGACCCCGCGCTCACCCCACTTTGGCTTGGGGTGGAGGGAGGGGGGTCTGGTAGGGCGGTGGGCCAGCTGGCGAGAGCGGCTACTGCAGGCCTGGGCAAGGGCGTGCCCACAGTCAGAGGTCCTCCAGCTCCCGCCTTTTAGGTAGCTGGAGATGCCCAGAAGCCTCAGGGACCCCCTGTCAATTATGTGTCCAGAGTAACCAGTTACTCTCACCAACCCGAACATCTTTGGTTCCTCCCACCCCCGCGCTCCTACTTCTCGGTCCAGAAACAATTTATGGCCCTGGGCGATCCCTCTTGAGAAGCGCCTTCCTCAGGAGACCCCAGGCCATGGGAACCAGTCTCTCTCTCAATTCCTTGTCAAATAAATTTCCTTCTGAGAATACGATTTCACCTCAGAATCTCACCCAACCAAGACGCCCACAAAGCAACTCGGTAGTTTCTTCCTTAACTCTTTCTCTGTTACACACCTGCAACACCAGCCTTTCCAACGTCGTTTCTTCTTTCAGTAGATCTTGTTTTTCCTTCCCAAGTCTTTAGCCAGATCCCAGGTGAATGTCTCATCCACAGACCCTCTCAAGGACCAGCACATCTGTGACTAATTCAGCTCTTGTCCCTGAGGCTAGACTCAAGATGGATGAGAGAAGCACGGTGTTTGCACTCACTCTTGGGCTCCAGAGTCCCAATTCCCTAGTGTTTGCTGTTGTTTGTGATTGTTACTGGGAGCATTTTTGGTACCTCTCGAAAAGGGGACTTTTTGAGTCAGTTTTGTTAAAACTTAGTTTTTGGGAATAAATTTCAAAATTTTGGGAGTGCCAACATCATAGAATTTTAGGTAGGTTGAGTTCTAAGAAAATAATTGATTGAACCCCATAATTACACATACACAGTTAAACCCATCTACCTAACGTAATACGGAGAGACAATGGGAAAAGTGACAAGGGTTGGCAGAGGCAGGAAACACTGATTTTATAGTGCTTTCCAACACTGTGAAGCTAATATTTCTGTCCCTAAAGAGTTTAGGTGCCTATCTTCTAACTCTGCAGTTGAATCTAACTGAGCTGATAACTTTTTTTTTTTAACCTTAATTTTTTTTTTTTTTCTGTATTCAGTACAGGGTCTACAGGGTCTCACTACACAGCTTGGATTTGTAGTGATTCTCCTGTTTTCAGCTCCCAAGTGCTGGGATTGCAGGCACTCCACACCACACCCAGTCTCAATCCCCTCTCATTGTGTCCCATGGGTGGGGCAGCATGGCCACCAGGGATCAAACCGCTGCTGCTTCTGCTGCTGCCGCACTCTGCCTAAGCAGGCACTTTAGTCCGCTGAGCTATCAGGCCGGTCCTTGAGCTGATGACTTCTTCATTGTATTGATCTTTAATGTTTTAGATAACCTGTCCGTCTCTAGGATAGGTTTCTTAATTCCTCTGGTGTAAAATCCCTGTCACTTAGAAACACAAGGGCAAGGATGAAGAAAGTACTTTGTAAACAATAAAGCTGCTTATAATTGTCAGTGATGGAGACAAGCCAAGAGAGGATATTCTCTGAGGAGATCCTCCAGCATCATCAACATGCTGCCCTGTTATTTTTTTCTCACTCTTTCTAGAGTTTATACTCTAGTTTATAGGACCCCTGCCTGCGTCATGAACATTTCTTGAGCATTGGGTAGTTGTTACTATTATTTCTTACAGGATAATATTGGCCATCTTCATCATCTGACATACTTGACTTGACGTATTTTAATGACTGCAGTTTATTCTGCCTTATTAGGGTTCTCTGACATCTTGGAATCTTTGGGAAGTGAAGATTGATGGGTTGGTGTAGTGGAAGGATGTGGAGACGTGGATGCAAAAGAGAGGTGCTTGGGTTCAAGAATGAGGATAGAGAGATAAAGGGAAGATTGGACTTTCTGAGAGAAGTGGGACTTGGTCAATACGGGGTTAGTCATGCAGAGAGAATGAAAGGATGAAGGTGTTTACAGAAAGAGTTAGCTTCAGTGGGAAGGATTAGGTTATTCTACTTAGAGTGTCTTGATGGATAAAGAGTATTATCTATGGAGCTTGGAGGAACATTAGAAATCATCTAAGTGGGCTTAAGAAACCAGTGTGTGTGTGTGTGTGTGTGTGTGTGTGTGTGTGTGCGCGCATGCATGTGCATGTGGGTTAGAGTAGGTAAAGATGGGTGCAATGAGGAGGACACGAAGTGAGATTAAGTCCCAGTGTCCTCTAATTCTAATCATCTTTTCCATCTGCTGCTCCACTGTGAATCCCTTCTGCCTGTCCCTCCTTAATTCTTGTGATTGCTGGTCTGGCTCCACCCTCTACTGTGACAACATGGGATCAGTACCAAAGGTGGGAGGAAGAGAGGGAGGCTGTTTTGGAGAGACAGTATTAAGGCTAGCAAATGATACTCTAGAATGCTCTTTTCCTAGTGGCTCCTCTTCCCTTTTCTGCATCATCAGCATTAGTTTGGCAGCATTTTAGGTCTTGGGAGAAGGAAGCAGGAACTGGCTTTTAGAATTATAAGATAGAAGAGTGTTCAAGTTCTAAAGATGCTTCAGGACTATCTAATTAATAACACTCCTTTGTTGAAAGGATGAAAAATACAACAAAACAAAACTCAGAAGTTACGTGAGTTTCTGTGTGTACACAGGTAGCTAATAAATGGGTTACCAGTATTGGATGTGAAGGAGGGAGGTAGTACCCTTAGGGGTAGGAAAAATAAGAACCACTCCCAATATTGCCCAGCAATATCCAGTTTGAGGAATTCCTCACTCTTGCATATCACAGAGTGGAAAGGTCATTTCTCCTACGTGGGCATGGATGTTCTCACTGGGAACAACTTTTTTGCCTATAATTATTCTAATGCCAGTATTACACGTGCCTGCTTCTGCATCCTACAGGTCCCCTATTCACTTAGAGTTTTTGCAAAGACTGACCTACAAGGATTATCTTTCACAGAATAGTATTCATGTCAGATTGAGTTCTATGGTCGCTCTCCACTCTGAAGTGCTATGGTGTGCAGTCTTCATCTCCCAGGGCCTTGTAGAAGTCTGGAGTAGGTTGTCTGTGGGATTACAGAACTGGCAGCTACAGTGAAAATTGGGGGGAGCAGCGAAGGGGAGTGGAGAGAAGGCAGATTTGGCCTCCCGGATGCCCCTGTCCACTCAGCAACAGCTTGGATAGCTGGGGGTGTGGAATGTGGTGCTGGCACTGGTGCTGAGTTGAACACAGCTGTGTGGGCCCTGGGCATTCCTTTTTCTACACTCCCTCTGCTCTGGAAGGCAGGGCCCTGGGAAGGGATTCAGTCTGCAGTGGGATGAATCTTACTCACCTGTGAGAAGATAGCAGCACCTATAGGGGAAGACCTTAGAAGATACACCTCAATATCCACTCAGATTTTGCTTTGTACTCTAACTCTTCTCCTCTGAATGACTTTTATCAGTGCATTCTGTGCAGGTTTCCACATTGCATTCCTCTTCAATTTTCCACCCAACTAAACTAGTACTCTTTATACTGCTTCCTCCATTATCTAATTTTAATTAACAGAATCCTTAACAATAACCTCAGTGTGCATTTTAATTCTAACCTTAATTGAATCTTAATTTCAATCCTAACCCTAATCTATTACAGACAGTAACTACTAACCCTAATACAAAACCACAATTTTAACTAATACAGACCAGAATGACTTCTAAATTTCTGAATTGCTGGAAAGCATATTATTATTATTATTATTATTATTATTATTATTATTTTGGCTTAATTTTCAAAATAAATAGTGGTACAAAATAGAAAACAAACAGGAATCCAAATATCTCTGCCTAGAAATCCTACTGACATTGCAAAACATTAAAGCAATTTCCTGATAAGGTGAAAATATTCAAAGTATAGAAAGAATAAGCTGCAGAGAAAAGCCTCATCTTCTTCCCAGAGTAGCCATATTGCACAACCCCAGGGGGCATTGTTCTAATTGGAGTTGTGTAACACAGCAGTGCTGCCTCCCACAGCTTTTTAGAAAAGCAGATAAAGTCAAGGTAAATATCTACCAAACTAAATCATTCTCTATATGTGTAGGACTTAGTCATGACAATCACTAGACACTTGGAATTTATAACAGCAGTAACTATCAAGGGCCAGGCTTTCTTCTAAGCTATTTACATCTATGACACATTTTGATTGTCATGAGTCCAGTGTTCAGTGTTTGATCCCCCTACTGCAGATGAGAACAGCAAGGCTTGAAGAAGCAAAACAACTGGCTGGGGAACAGAGACAGTGCAGGAGAGCACAGGCTTCAGATGCAGACATGACACAGACCAAAGTCTCAGTTCTTAACCATTGCACATGGCCAGGAAGGCTTCTTAAGGAGGAGGTTATCTGGTCTTGGTTCTGAGGGTAAGTAAGGGAGCTGCTGGATGGTAGACAAGAAGATGACCCAGGACGTTGGCCTTGAACCAATATAGGAGGAGACAACGCAGAGGGGAGGGACCTTGATAACTAGATTACAGAGGAAAATGAGTAAACAGTAAGAGAGTAATAGGGGAATAGAACAAATACGAGCAGAGACTGGGGAAATTTTTTGTGGTAAGTCAAGCAACAGTAAAATCAAGTAATAAATATACGTGTCACTATTGCTCCAGCTACAGGCTGATTGATGTATGATGGAAAGGCAGCAGACACATATAATCATCTGCAAACAAAAATGCACATTTGCAGTTACATGGGAATCTGTAGCTTCTCTAAAGAAATATCTGCACATTCCTCACCTTGTGTTCTGGGCTCTAGCAATATCAAATTGCTTGTAATTCCCCAAACACACAAGGCTGTTTCATGCCTCAGTGTCTTTGCACGTACTGCTTCCTATACCTGCATTGCCCATCTCATTAAACCTGATGAAAACTGTGCTCGTGTTTACCCACCCAAAATTTGATTAGGTGTTGCCACCTCTGTGAAGCTTTCTACCTAGAAGCAATCACTTCTTGTTAGGTGCTACCAGCATATTGAATATATATCTCTGCTAGTCTACTTTTTTATTATTTTTATTTCCGTCAGTACCTGTTTGCGATATGTAATGATTGTATTCAGTTTTGGGATTTGATGCATGTACATAGCGCATCTCAATTCCAGTTTTCATCCCCTTCCACTCTCCTCCATTCTTCTCCCTCATTTTTTTAGTCATCTTCCATTTATTTATTTATTTATTTATTTATTTATTTATTTATTTGCAGAGCCAGGATTGAACTCAGGCCCTTGCCAGGCAAGCGCTTATTCTACTGAGCCATCTCCCTGGCCCTCATCTTCCCTTTTGCAAAAGATCTGTCTTCCTGTTTCCTAGTATCTATCTTTTATTTTTCTTTTGAGTTTACTTGTATTTGGAAATTATTAAATAAGAAAATTAATGCTGCACTTAAGCTTGTGCACTTCACTGAACATTATGGTCTTAAGGTGCATCTGTTTTCCTACAAATGGCTCAAGTTTATCCTTTATTTATTTATTTGTTTATTTGGTATAGGTCTCTCACTATGCAGCTTAGACTCATCATGATCCTCCTATCTCAGCCTCCCCAGTTCTGGGATTACAAGTGTGCACCACCACACCTGGTTTCAAGGCCTGCACAAGGCACCCGGGTGTTCCAGGGCTGGCACAGCATGTGGTACTGGGGATCTCAACTCTGGACCTTGTACTTGGTAGGCAGGTGCTTCAACTGTTGAACTGTCTCCCAAGCCCCTATCCACCCTCATAGAAACATGTGGCTCCATTGTTTCTCAGTGATTTGTCTCTGCTTTTCTTTTTCTTTCTTTCTTTCCTTTCTTTCTTTTTTTGTGGAACCGGGGATTGAACTCAGGACCTTGCGCTTGCCAGGCAAGCACTTAATCCGCTGAGCTATCTCCCCAGCCCTGTCTCTGCTTTTCTTTTCTGCCTGTGCAGTATTTGAGGACAAGAATGATATTCATCAACCTCATTATTCCTTGTGCTTGGTAGAGAAACAAAAACAAAAGTGATTTCATTAATCCTGAAGTAAGCCAAAATGCTATAATCAACACGGGTTTGATAAGCCATTTGGTTTCTATAAGTGCTTACATGTATATAGTCACACTTCATTGGCTTACTGCATAAAGTTATGCATTCGTGTGATTGTGTGGTTCACACAGATGCACTCTATCAAAACTTGTTCTAACCTACATGTGCAAATATTGCCATCTCATTCATCAAGGTGCATTTTGTAGTTCTTGGAATTCACTTTAGAGTGTGTTGCACACACTCTTTTGTGTCACTTCCGTTGTGATGATGTTCATCCTATGAAGATGTGTTCTAATGGTGAAAATAGCCAAATGTGTTCGGGTCCAAGCCTTAGGGAAAAATTAGTGGTTCATGCCACATAATGCAAAAACTACCACCTGGCTGTAAAGTAATCTTAAATGACTTGTAGTTCGACGCATAGGTTGGCTTCTGAAGCAGTTCCCTAAGGAAAGTTCTAGAACATTTCTAAGCAGTATCATTCTGGTTTATTTGTAAATGAAAATGAAGCCCAACAAGAATTACCTCATTTTATGGTCTGAGCATGCTCTATGTTAGAACACAAAAAGGTATGCCCTGCACAGAATTCCCCAATCTCTCATTATTATTATTATTATTATTATTTTATCATTTTCTGAGTGTCTGTGTCATGCACAATGATAGTTGGAATTGGTTGGCTGTTTTGACCTTTCATATTGCACCCTATAAAATTTTCCATAAACTTTCAGATTTTACTTTTTAAATTACAAAATAAAATGCTCAGTGAATTCTCCTACCCGTAAGTCCCATTACATTTTTAGACTTTATTTTACCTGTGAGGAATAATTCAAGAGTCAGGGATGAGATAATATCCAGGGATGAAAATACCTGATAATAAGGCTAATCTGCAATGATGGTTTGCTTTTTAGAATAAAATGGTAATGAATGTTAGAAATTCAATGATAAAATGTCAATGTCTGGTGCTAGGCACTTGCAGATACAAAGATGAGCAATTCCTGAAGCCTCCCTTCAATGAATTTATAATCCAATTGGGAAGATGGGCTTACAAATGCATAATTACTATACATTGTGAAAAATGCTACCGTCAAAACATATAAAGCACAGTGTGAGTATTAAGGTAATAGAGATTGAATTGATGGAAAACTTTAAGCATGGGGATGAAAATCAATAGGAAGGAGACAACAGTATATGCAAACACAGTAAAGCAGGAGATGACTTAACTGGGGCTAGATTGTGAAGGGGATTTGTGCCAGAAATTACTCTTTATTCTGCAGACAAGGAGTCATTAAAGGGTTTAAGCAGGGAAATGTCAGTGTTAAATTTGCATTTTAGACTGATAACTCTGGCAGTGGTGGATAGAGGGACAGGAGGATTCACATCATTTGATGCAGAAGCCTGACCATTCTGGGAGTCATAAATCCAGTTTCATGACAATGACCAGAACCCATAGAGTGTGGTCTTGTCTAAGATCCCATGGGTAAGGTAGAGATAACACCCAGAGCACTGCTGTAGGGCTCAGACACAAACACATTGTATAAACAATGTTGTTCAGCACAGAGCACCCTAAGTTTTATAGAGTAAGGAGTAGATATTGTATGTCAGGGACTGAAGTGTTTCCCAGGACTTCCAGTGCTAAAATAGACAAAGTCCCAGACAAACAGGGATGTCTGATCACTTTATGCATTTTCGGCAGATACCGTCTTCAGTCATTGTCATGTGTTACCCAGACCATCTCTCTGACAACCAACTGGGGTCATCTCCAGGGCAGACTGAAGAGGGAGGGAAGCTGAGGGAGTTATTTTCTGTTCCAGGGAAGAATAGAGGTGGGAAGGGGCAGGGACTGGTGAGTCAGAATAGCTAGGTGAATTGAAGAGGAGGATGGAGAAGAAATCCAAATAAGAGACAGAGGGTGGAGATTATTTTCTGGTCTAGGATTTCTCTTCTACTTTGAGATCTTGGGCTCTCTCTCTCTCTCTCTGTTAGTAAGAAATATTACAGACAAACAAAACGAAACAAAACAAAGCAAGCATTGCAAAGAATGAAAATATACTTTCATTTGTGCATAACTTGCCTATATTTATTCATTAAACATTTGTAGGGTGCTTACTATGCAGCTTGCACTTTACATATGCTGTCTTACTTCATATTTATGCACGTCTCTGACTTGTAGATAAAGCTATTCCTATTTAACAGATGAGAAAAGTGAAATTTGGGAAATTTGATTATTCCCTATAAGTCATATATTAGTGGACAGAGCCAAGATCTTAATGTCATTATATCTCTAAATTCCCATCTGTGGCTGAATTACTTGGGAGGTGTCTGTTAAAAACAGTACGGACACCCAGGCTATTCTGGGTCCGCAGGTTAAGAATGAAGATTCCTGACCTTGGTGGCAACATGTGCTCTTTGGTGATTCCAGGGCCCTGGCAATCCTAAGAAACAGTTCACTGCAGGCTGCTTCTCCTGAGGAAGAGCTAATTGATTCCTGAGGGAACCATATATGTAAATACTTCATTAGATTGTAGTTGTGCTAAGGTCTCAAAAAAAAAAATACATATCACTTACAAATTGTTTTCTTGACTCTTCCTCCTTTCCAGTGGTGGCTACCTTTGTAAACGCCTACCTTGTTTGACCCTTTCCCATCCCTCTGACTTCATCTGACCTCGCCACTGTGCTCTCTGTTTTCGTATCTTTAGCACACCAACCTCATGTCTGACCCAGACGTCCAGACTGGCTGATCCTTCCAAGCCGAACCCCCCGCCCCCGCTCTGTGTTGAGCTATTCTTGCTTCTCAGCTTAAATGTCACCTCTTCTGGGAGGGCTTCCTCTTCCCTTGCTATCGCCTGCCATTTTCTGCTTTTTAAAAAATATATCATATATGTATTTATTGTCTTGTTTCTTCACCTATTAAATGTAAGCTCCATAAAAAAAGCTACCCTGATGATTTTGAGCAAATTTGTGTTGCTAGAAATTTAAAAGATATTGCATACAACAATGCCTGATACATAATAGGTGCTTTTAAAAGATTAGTTGACTAGATGCATGGGATAGAAAATGCTCACTCGTCGTGTTCAGATTCTTTTATTTTACAGTTTGATTTTACAATCAAGAGCTGTTGTAAGTCTAAGGTAAATTTCCAACTGCCACTTAATGGTTTCCCCTCTGGTTTATGAAAGGAAAACACCTCATTCTTTTATCAGCTACTGTATAACGTCTCTCTAGGGTCTTCGACACTATTTGTAAATTGCTCCTCAAACTCTCATACATTAGGTGAATACTTCAATTCTTAACCTTCTGCTAGTTCTTTTATCATTTCAGTACCTCTTGTCTGATCCCTTTCTCTTAGACAGCTGGATTCAGAGCAGGTCCTGGTATTTAAGTTTGGCCATGGCTGATGGTTATGAGTTGAATACAAGAGACTATTCTAGGTCCTTGTGTATGTTTCTTGCTTTTTAAAATTTTTATTTTAAAACCCTTCTCTTGTAGTCTTATGCTCAGCTTCTGGTGCATTTTTGTCCTGAGATCTTTTGAAGCACTAAAATTCCAGAGCTTGTTAACCACTAGAGTAGAAATCCTAGGCAGGTGCAATCTGTTGACATTTTCTGCCAGAACTTGCAATGGTGCGTCTTCTTTATGGATTGCTGTACCCATGTGTACCTATAAGGCTGATACTTTTGGCTGATCTTCCTACAATTAAGCCAAAATACTCTAAGGAATACAATCAGAGTATTCTCATTGCATTCAAATAAAGTTGAGTTAATTTTCTGTGGACTTTGAAGGTCTAGAAGGGACCTTTTGTCCTGTTCTAAAAAGGTTAAGCAGGTTCTGGGTCCAGTGTCAGGAGGGACTGTTGTTCATCTTCGAGAATACAGGTGAGTGAAAAAGCATGAATTGTGAAGGGGATTCACCTAAGGTTACAAATGAGCTTCACTCACTTTGAGCTGACTCTTCTCATTGTTTAGAACACTAGACTTCACTATTGTCTGCTGTACAGCCTTGTGAAGATCAGTAAATGAGGGTATTTATGTGGAGCTCCTAGCCTATTCCAGATGCATTTGCTGCCTTTCTCTGTCTTCTTTACCTTGGAACAGATATGTGAGCACCCTTTCTCTGTGTCTCTGAGTGTGTCATAGAATCTCGCCCTGTGCTCAGCGACTGAATCTAAAGTGCTACTTGAGTCTACATTTTCACTTCTAATAACTTCTTCACTTTTCTGGAGGTCTCCTCTGTTCGCTTGCTCTCTGCTACCCTCGTGTGGCCACCCTGACCCCTTGTCATTCCTGATCCTCTGCCCCCTCAGTGTGGTGGTTTTGCTGTAATGCAACATCTCTTCAGGTTCTTGCAGGCCTGGTTTCTGTTCAAGTTCTGGAAGAGTACAGGAAGCAGTGTTTTTGTTGTTGTTTGGTCTTCTTTTCTCAAGTAGTTTTATCTCAGTTCTTCTGCTTTTTCCTCATTCTTTTCTTTTGTATAACTCATCTGACAGAAGCATTTATTAAACATATGCTACATGTTAAGAGTGAGGAAGGAGGAAAGTCTCTTTAGGTTGTAAACCCAACAGTCTGTTGCTTTGTTCAACACCACATCCACTGTCCCACAGATGCTGAAAGTATAGTTCATTGTCATAGGTTATTTAGTCATAGAAAGCTCTCTCCCACTTAAATTTAGATCTCTTTACATTGATACAGTTGTTTTATTTAATTTTATACTTGACAAATGGTGGATCTTTGGTAGATCCAGAATGTCAGTGTTTCAGAATGAATATTTATTTTCTTCCTCTCCTAATTGTTTACTGTTTCTAGTACAGGGAATGAAGTGTTATTTAAGCTAGATTTAAGTATCCTGTTAGAAAAACTTTATGGATGAGAATAATGGTAAGCAAATTTGGTAAAGCGGCTTTAAACCACATGTAGGAGAATGGGAGCTCTTTTTTTTATACCATGCTGAGGATTGAACACAGTGCCCCAAGCATGCTAGGCTAATGCACGACCACTGAGCTACCTCTTCAGCCCTTGAGTAACTTTATCTTTAACCCATATTCAGTAGGGTAAAAGATGTGTTTTAAATTTGTGACTATAGATATTGCAATGCTCAATCCCAGTAAGATTGTTTGGGGTGGATACTTGACCAGCCTATTCTAACATTCCTTTTGAGGAAGGAAGTTAGGAATGGCCATGATTTTTTTTAGTCATTTAACACTTGTGGTTAAGGGGAAAGAGGACTTTCCATCTATACTAAGGTGCTTTCAAATTATAGCAATTGTGGAGCACATAGTTACAAACCAGTTTTAGAATTTGGTGTGTGAAGAAGGGTTCCATTTTTATTGTACAATAAACTTCTACTTAGTGAATAAGGTTGGATCATTTAATGACTTTAGGATAATTGTTTGTTCTTGGTCAGTGGGGTGTGGTAGGCTTAGCATTCCTTTATTCTATATTTGATATATTTTAGATGGATTTACATTTTATAAACAAAACAATACTATTTTAAAAAAACTATAGAAAATATATTTAATCTTAGAGGAGAAATGACTTTCTCAAGAAGGTCCACACCCTGGAACCCATAAGCCAAGGACTGACAAAATTTATTGCATGATTTTTTTTACAATGATATTATCATAGTTACCATTGGCATAATTTAAATTTATTATATACTGGGAAATTTTTATTTATAACACATGAAAGTGCTGAAGTTGGTAATTTGGAAAACATTCAACAAGGCAACATAAACAAGCCAAACAACCCAACAATATGAGTAGTTCTCAGAAAAAAAAATTCAGTTGTCCAGTAAATATTGACAAAAACGAACTACTGTTTTTGGATTTTGAGAAATATAAGTTAAAGCACCACAGAGACCCTAGACTGCTAAAAAGTGACAGAGAGACCCATCAGATAAATTGTTAAAAATGAAAATGATGGGTACGTGTGAGTCCTGGCAGGTGTTGAGGGAACTAGGCACCTTCATGTATTATGAGTGAGGATGTAAATCAACGTAGCTGCTTTGGAGATATTTTGGCAGAACGTATCAAAATTAAAAATGGAAATACCAAAGGTGCTGTTTCCACAAGTTGTGCCGTAGATCTGTTCACACACGAGTGCCGTGATTTATGTACGGAGGTGTGCACCACATCATTTTTTTTTTCTAGTAGTGAGAAATCGAAAACAACCCAAATATCCATCAATAGTGAATTGGTGAAATAAATAATGCTATCTCATTCTTCATAATAACGCATTACAGTTAAAAAGAATGAGGTAAATTTATACATACCAACATGGGAAAATACCCAAGATGTATTGTTAAGTTAAAATATGAAGAAATATGCACACCATTACCCTGAAAAAAGCCTAAAAGGATAAATGTGTAGATATTACATTTCATGTACCTGTAAGTGTGTATTTAAGTAAATGAATAGCTACTCACTGACTATATGACCTCAGGAAAGACCTTCGCCATCTTCACATTTCCTAATATGGATCATACAGACAGTAATGTTACAAATGTGAGGATTAAATAAATTAATACATTTAAAGTGATTTGAATGTTATCCTGCACATAGTAAGTACTTTATCATTCTTACTGTTATTCAGATCCATATTAAACTTGGAGAATTATTATTTCAAGGGTGGGAGTGAGGTTTAAGGTACAAGGGGGACTCATGTTTTAAAATTATATATTTAATATTTTTACAATGGTCGTGTGCTTATAGACTGAATGAGTAAGAATTTCAAACTTAAAAGCTTATTCTAAGAAGGTCAATTAAAAGGTGATAATGGAAATCCGGTGACAAGCTAAAACAGTCCTGACCTGAAACAGGGGCATTAGGAACAGAACAAAGGTGCTATGTTTAATGCTGCTTTTGCGAATATGAAAGAGGGAAAAATCAGACAGTGCTCTGCTTTGGCATGCAAGTGACTTGAAAAATGCTGAACCATGGAAAGAAATAGTGGAGTCAGGAGAAGCTTTTTGTGGGGTGTGGTATTTTGGGATGGAGAAATATTAGTGTCTTAGTGCAGGCTGATGTAACAGAATGTGGTAGACTGGGTAATTTAAATACCAGACAAACATTTCTCATGGATTTGGAAGCTGGAAGTCCAAGATCAAGATACTGATGGATTCAATTCCCGGTGTGGGTCTTCTGGTTTGCAGATAGCAGTTTGTGTCCTCAAGGAGTGAGCAAAGAGGTTGCTGCTTATCTCTTCTTGTAAGGACACTAATCCCAGCTCTAAGGGGCCCACCTTCATTATCTAATTACCTCCCAAAGGACTACCTTCAGTCACAATCTCACTGTGGAGTAGCGCTTCAAAATATGAATTTGGGGAAAACACAAACATTTAGCTTATCATCATGAGCCTTGTATAGGTTTTCTTGAGTTTAATCAGATGTGGCTCACCTAATAGAATATACTCAGTAGTCAGCACTTGAAACTGGAGCTGTGCAGACAGCTGAATGCTCTCCCAATTTGGGGCAGAAAAGCAGAAAGGCATAAAACTTTCTGTCCTGATTTTAAAGGTTTCCATTTCGTATTTCCATTATAATAAAGAACTATGGTATTAGGGGACGATCTCTGAGAGAAGAGGATAGAGACTTGTTCCAGTACTTTTGTTTATTTGTTTTTTCAGTAAACATAGATTGAGCCGCTGCCATGTGCCTGGCACTGCTCAGACTGCCAAGGGTAGGAAGAGCTCAAGTTGCTCTCTGTGTTTTAGGAGACATGCACACATTAATTGCGGTACAGTCTGTGCAGTGCTCCGATAGCCATATGCACGGGGTGCAGGAATGGTGTGAAGATGGGTGTAAGCCAGTTTGCTTGGGGTTGTGGTGGAGGTCAGGAAAGATATTATAGAAAATGAGGTGATTGAACCAAGTCTGCAAGGAATAAGAGAAGTCTTCCCCCAGATGTGAGAATAGAAAAAGAACATTCCAGAAAGAGGAAGACTGTCAGCTTACCAAGGCTCATTAGGGTAGGACCTTTTGCTTTGCTGTTCTCTTCTAGGGCACTGTAATGACCTTGATAGTCACAGCACAAGGTAAAGAACAAGAATGGGCCAACAGCATGTGAAGCTGAAAGGACGAGCAAATGCCATAGATGGACTTTAGGATCTTTTCCAAGCAGTTGAAACATTAGAAATATTGAGCTTGCTTTCAAGAAAAGTTACAGTTGTTCTGTTGATGGGGTGACAGATGGATCAATGGGGAGTAAGGATAGCAGCAGGTAAGTAACGGTGGGTTTATTAAAATATTAAAGTAGTTCTGGTTTTAGACAATTAACTCTCTGAATCAAGCCAGAAGCAAGGAAAGGAAAAGTGTGAGGTAGTTTCAGAACTATCCAAGAGGCAGAATGGCTAGATCTTAGTTGCTGATTAAATTTGAGAATTCTGGTAAGGGGGAAAAGTCTTGTCACTGGTATAGTTGCTTACACGAATTATCTATCTATCTATCTATCTATCTATCTATCTATCTATCTATCTATCTATTTATTGGCAGAACTGGGGATTGAACTCAGGCCCTTGTGCTTGCCAGGCAAGCGCTTATGCTACTGGGCCATCTGCCCGGGTCCATATATTTTTATTTATTCTAGTCTCTTTGGAGATTGCTTTTATTTTTTGATTTCCCCAAAATATTCACACATTGTACACACACACACACACACACGCACGCACGCACATACACATATAATCTCTCAGTTCCAACCTGCTTTTTGTACACCAGCAAACAGGTTTCTTACTTTAAATCTCAACTTAGTTCTGTACTTCTAGAAAAGACATAGACTCCTCAGCTTGGATTCATTTGCCATTTTAAGGTTTTGTACACCAGAAGTATGTCACTATTTGTTTTATTACTCTGACAAGAGCAGCTACTACACTTGCTCTTAGTGGAGAAGGAGGAGAAGTGATCCAACATTGTTTCATGAATCTGTTTATTTTTTTATTTCTAATTGTGACTTTATTAAGGACAGATATAATGTCACCATTATCTATCTAAAATGCCTAGTATATTCCTCGGTATGTACTCGGTGTCTATGAGTTTGTGGAATCAATACACTGGTTAATAATTGGGTGGATGGTGTTACCATTAAGGTGAAATAGCAGATTTATAAGAAAAATGTTTATATGTGTATTTTTCACAGTTAAGTCATATAAGGGTAGTAACCTAAAGGCAGCTGAGTGTGGCAATCTGGATTTCATGTGAGATGAGTGGCTTTATGATACAGAGGTGGAGGTATGTGAAATGGTGCTACTTAACATCATCAGGGAAGGAAGGAAATATAAAAGAAGAGACCACACTGGAGGGTACACTTTAGGACACTGAGACTACAAAGGATAGACAAGTGTATTCATTTCTGTTTTTCCCGGAACACACACACTGTTTGAATGTTTACTGTTCCTCAAAGGTACATGTGTTAAAAGTGGGGCTGTAGGCTGGTGAAATGGCTCAGTGGTCTAAAGCACCTACTTAGAACAAGCTAAGCTAAACAAAGCACAGGGACTGCAGTTCAATCCCCCAGCACCACATGCCAGCCAGCCCCGCCCCCTGGTGGGCTGAGCTGGCCACACACACACACAAGTAAATAAATAAAATAAAATGTAAAAAAAAAAGTGGAGCTGCTAGGTTTTGGATGTGGTGGCACTTCTAGAAGGGCATGGGTGGCCTGTGGGTCATCGGAGATCAGCTCTTGAGTGGGAAATGTAGGACCTGAGCCTCTCCCTCTTTCTCTTTGTGCTTGCTGGCTCAGTCAGGATACAAGTGTTTATGCTACGCCATGCAAGCTCCACCATTACCATTCAGTACACTCACCACAGGCTCAAAGCTATTTGTCTGCTGGATGTTGGATCGGACTCTCCAAAACTGTGAGCCAAATATAAACTCTTGCACTGTGTAAGTTAATTATCTCAGGGAGTTTGTGGCAATGATAGAGGAAAGCTGATCAACACCCATTTGTACATATACCTGTATGTGTAATTTGAACAAAAAAAATTCTGAAACAGCATATGATGATGCTCTGCGTTTCTGTTTTTATTCTGGCCTGTCCTATCATTTTTATTTAAGATTAGGAAAATGGTAACATTCTGACTTGCATATCGGTACTTGTTATTCTTTGGGAAACTAATAGTTAAAGAACAGGAGAGTCTGATGAAGGAAACTGAAAAAGAAGGGCCAAGACATAGGAAGCCACTAAGGAGAGGAGTATGTGTCACAGGAGTGAGTGTTTTCAAGAACGGATCTGTGGTCACCGGTGTGAAATGCTGCTGGAAGGTGAAGTAAGACTATTGAATTTGACAATTAGGAAGCCATGAGCAAGTTTGACAAGGACACTTTAGCAGCAGTTGGGTTGAGGTCAGTTGAGGAGTGGGTGAGGGAAGTGAGAAAGAGCCAGACCATATTCTGCGGTAAACACAGAGACCCTGGTGGCCGAGGACTTTCCCACCCTTTTCTCACTTGTTCCTGATATACAACTAAAGAATCACTATTTTAGAAATCAAGTGAGTGATCTCAGTTTCAGAGCCCTGAGATGCTTCATGGTACCTGTTATCATGCAGTAAGTCATAAAGCTGCCATTCAAACCCTAACCCTTCCCAACTTTAAAGTCCATAGCTTTTGAATAAGACCATAATAGTAGACTTGTGTAATATTGGACAAGTAATTTAGTTTCTGCAGGCCTAAGTTTACTAATCTGTGTAATTACAGATGGAGAGGGTTGGCAAAAATTACAGACTACAGAAAATAGAGAGCAAGCATTCACCCATTTAGCATTTTCAATTTAATCTTCAAGCTAGTTTTTTTTTTTTAAAGTTATGAAAGTAGTAAGAGCTTATGGTAAAAATTCAATGGATGCACAAGGTTAAAAGAGACTTAATTGTTTTAAAGTTATTTTCCATTTTGAGTATTATGTGATTCCAGGAAGAGGTTATTTGATCTGTAAAATTTCTGGTTTTATTGGTTAAGAAGTATACAACATGTTTTTACTTTTCCTTCCTCTCATTCCCCACATTCTTTGTACAGAAACTATCCTGAGACTCAGAAGTATTCGTTGAGTCTGCAATGAAGCAAAACAAGCACTGCATTAGGATTCAGAAACCCTGGACATGAGGATGGCCTTTGCAGATGGCTGCCTGGTTGACTTTGAGCAAATGGGGCTTTATGCAGCTGGACACCAATTTCTCACTTTTTAAATTTAAGGTAATTGGGAAAAGAATGAATGACTAAGGAAGAGACATACCGATCTCACTCACCTGGTGCTACTTATTTTGTTTTCTACATACCACAACTTGTGATTACACTCTGTGGGTTTTTCCAGGACAACCTATCATCCATTTTCTATTTGTAGGTCACCACTCTTTAATGGCAAAGATGGGGGAGAAATCTGGGGAGAATGATAGCACAAATCAGGGATTGGGCAATCTTGAGTGTCAGCTTGGCTGGGTTGAGAAACACTTAGGAGATTGGCAAAATGTCCTCCTGGTTTTGGCTGAGTGGGTCTTGGGGTGTGCCCTTGGAGCCTGGCTCTTCCCCTAAGCTCTGCTTCCCCCATGCTGTAGGGTGAGCATCTTTCTTCCACCTTGTCTTCTGTCATGGTATTTCTGCCTTGGAGACAGCCAGTCATAAATTGAAACTTCTGACATTATGAGCCAAATTAGACCTTTTCTCCTTTAAATTGCAGGCATCAGGTATTTTGTTCCAGCAACAGAAAGCTGACAATGAAAATCTTAATGGGAGACAGTTAGTTGCTCTTATCAGGTATCTTCTGTGGAGGCTGAATGGGTTGGAGAGATTTCAGGACACTGACTTATAAGCACAGTGACTTTGGGCAAACCATCTAATGTTTTTGGTCAAGGTGCTTCTTTTGTAGAAAGAGGACAATGATAAAGCTCTTTCACAGCATAGGATATTTCTGTTGATAAAATGAGATAAAGAATTCAGAATACCCGTATCATCTGCATCATACAGAATACCTGTATCCTATTAATGTTTTCTCAGAAAGTTAGATAAAAAGGCCTTTGGTATTTAGCGCCCACCTTCTACAGGCAGAGAGCCAGAGCCTGAAGATATGAATTGGTCTACTGCTGGTGGACAAGTCCCCCTTGTCCCTGTCTTCACTATGGAGACTGAATGAGTTTAGAGACAGTCCTCAGGGAGCTGCTTCTGCCTAGGTAATGATGAATTGTAACTCAAGGATAAAGTGTGATTGTTAGCCATGATGTTCCTAGGCAAGGAGAAGTCTAGAGCCTGGGACTGAAACTTCCATGGTCATACTTTTTCATTTAATTAAGCTGATGCAATGTGGAAGAGGAAAGCATATTTCTTCTGCTACAATTGTGTGTTCACCACAAGGCTCCTTCCAGCCTTGTGTAGAACTGTGGAGGACAAAGCCTATTTTACTTGTACTATTAGGCAAACACAATGCTTTTCTAATTTCTCGGCCTTTTTAAGGATTTGTTTTAGTTTAGTTTTTATTTTCTTTTGCCCTGTCTCAGTTACTTTTTATTCATTGTTGGGACAAAATACTCAACATCTAAAATTAAGGAAGGAAAGGTTTATGTAGCTCACAGTTAGTGGACATTGCAGTTTGTACTCGGCTGGCTCCAGGGCATAAGGCAGCAGTTCATGTACAACAGCAGAGAGCAGAAGAAAGAGCAGCAGCTGCTGCACCTATCAAGTCTCTCTCCCTCCCTTCCGTGCTAATTATGAAGACTGGAGCTCCACCATGAAGACTGGGGTTTCTCTGAAGTGGTGTGGCTGTGAAGATCAAGCTTCTGTGGCTGTGAAGTCGCATGACAAAGACAAGAATTCCTCCCAGGAAGGGGGGCGCAGAAGCCTTCCTTAACCCCTTTATATTATTCCCTATAAATGCTCAGTCACTCTGGGGCTGGGCTTCCATGCCCTAGGGCATGAAGCCTGAGCTGATCCAGCTAAGCTTTGGACCCCTCAGATTCACATTGTATCAGCTACCACATGCACATACTCTACAGTATCTGGCTTTTCAAGGTCCAGGGGCCCAGGGTGACTATGAGGAGTAAGGACCCAGTTTTCCAGCAGGTGACTCGATGCTATGGGATTAGCAGGGTCCTACTCAGGACCTCCCAGCTCAGAAGCTGGAGGCACAGACAGTGCTAGACAAAGAAGTGAAGTAAATGCAGATGTGCTGCAGATCCAGGAGGAGCCTAACATATCTGGAGGCAAACATAAGAGAAAGCAGGAAATCATTCCAGATAAGTAGGAAGAATTCAGTGTCCCAAGACCGGTGGAAGGTGATTCAGAACAGGTGCTACAGAGTGGAGAATTAAGATGGAGAGGGGACCAGAACTAAGAGGGTAGAGGAGGAGTTAAGAAATCCAGAGCATGAAATCTGGAAGAAGGAAAAGCAGGACTGCGGATGAAGGGATGAGGTGGCTACAGCTCTGGGTCAGAGCAGTACAGTATAAGGAAAGAATCTGTGCCTAGGAAACTCACAAGCCTGAAGAACAAGGGTTAAGGGGCAGGGGCAGAAATCGAAAAGGACCATAGTCTGTGACTGTGAAGATCAAAAATAGTTGTTTAATTTTTTTTAATCTTTTATTTCTTTGTTTATTTGGTACAGAGTCTCACTCTGTAGCTCAGACTCATAGTGATCCTCCTGTCTTAGCCTCCCCAGTGCTGGGATTACAGGTGTGTGCCACTATGCCTTGTCTTTGTGGCCCATATAATGTGTCCAGGGTTCCAGGTCTGGTCCTGCATGTGGTACTGAGAATGGAACCCAGGTCCTTACACTTTTCAGGCAGGTGCTTAGACTGCCGAGCCATCTCTTCAGCCCCAGAAACAGTAGTTTAGACAAGAATGTTTGGTTGGAGTGAATGAGTCCTAAGGCAGGTGAAAACAAGGGGAATTTGGGCAAAACAAAGAAATTGAACACCATAGGGAGTGTCTAGAAGGTGAAAGAATTAGGAAATGCTATCTGCAGAATATGGGGATTACAAATGGTTATAAGTGAGGTGAGCTGTGAACAGGGCTGACAGGAAAATCTTTCTAACATGTTAAAGCAATAAATTACTTTGGTATATGTATCCCTATGAAGGAGAAATTCCTGTAGTCAGGAGGAACTTACTGTAAGACAACAGGACTGGTGACCTGAACAACCAGAGAAGTGTGTTGAATTGATGGTAGGAACAGAGATTTAGAGAGTTCTTATTCTAAACAGGAAGTTTCTGGTCAAGTAGAAAGTTACTTCCCTAATTCTCAGAGAAACCTGGGAGAATATCACAGCCACTGCTGCCCTTCCATTTATTAAACATCACTAGCTTCCTCATCTGTCTTGGCCAAAGAGAGAATTCATATAATTGGAGACTTACTGTCTAGAAAATTCTGGAATGTTTCCTGGAGAATGCTGGCAGGGGTAGGAGAAAGGAATCCTGGCAACCATCCTTAGACTTCCATGAGTAGGGGTTGATCCTTGTGAGGTCTCCACTGTGACCATGACTGGCTCTGGATGTCCAGTGAATTATGAACATAGTTTGGTTCTGGGACTGCTTTGGAAAGTCGTGAGAGCCTTGCACAGCTCATTTGGGCTTGGATAGACCTGGATGATTTCTCAAAATTGTACACAATGAATAAAGGAAAATTCAGCCTGCAACTTCCTTCTGCTTAACTCTCAGGTTTAGTTATTGCCTGGATGATCCCACTTCCTCAGAGGATAAGAAAAGGGATAGGGAGGGATCAAACAACGTGTAGCCAGGCTCCGGGATTAGAGAAGGAAGGAAATAGGAGGCATTGGAAACACAGGTGCTTCATTGTGATGGGTATAAAGATGCATGAGAGGAATAGAAGGATGAGGCAGGGGCAGGATTCCATGGGGTCAGATTATCTGGGAAAGAATGGCTTTTGTATCATAGGTGTGGCTGTTTTACCCTTCTTTCAAGGGTAAAGGGTTATGAACTCTTCCCCTGAGAGTCTGCCCAGCAGGATTAGCACCATGGGTTTGACACGGCAAAGCACAATACCTTTTTCAGCCTTCTGAGGAGGTGCTTGCAGGAGATGAGAAGGGGTGATGTAGGAGTGCCTGCAGTAAGAGGGAGCTCAGTAGCTGGGTCTTGGAAAGATGCTATATGGAAACCACTTCTAGAGGGTATGTGCACCCGTACTAGATAAGGCTTGATACAGTTTGGGGGACTTGTAGGAGCTGAGAGATGAAAGTTCAGTGTCTAAGAGCTGGACTACCCTAATAGCTATGTCTCTGTCTTATTCCAGTGTCCTCCCTTAGCAATTAAAATATGGGCTACTTGGAACATTCACCTTCATAAAAGCTGCAAAACCACTGTAGGATGTGGGATTTAATTTTGTTTGTTTCTGGACCAAAGAGAAATGTTTTTTGGCATTTATCATATGTATCCCAGCAACACTTTATGAATGAAATAATGTATGAGCATCACCAGCTTGTCTGTAGGGTCATAGAATGGTATTCAATTAGAGGCATGAGTAATGTTTGAGTCACAGATCTTTGGAGAATTAAATCAGTGCACATTTTTTGGAAGGGAAATGTACTTATCCTCTTAAGAGTTTACATAAACAGGAATGACATACACCTTGTTTAAAAGAAGAAAAAGATGTACTGTCTTCAACCACTTTGATAGGTTTAACCTCATCTCTCCTGCCCTGTTAAAGTCATAGCTTAATTTGTTTGCCTTCTTAGTTTGAAATTGAAGGCCTAGTTATGAGATATTGCTCACGCTGTCTAGAAGCTTGTTTGATTTATGGATGCTGAAGCAAAATAAGAGATGTCAGAGAGATCATGTCCAGAGTATTTTTGTTGATGCAGACTGTAAGTATAAGGTGTTCTGGAAGGATTTGTTGGCAGCAGATGTTTTTTAGTCAAACGGAGAGATTTCTGTGGGGTCGTGAGGGGAAATTGAAGGAAGGTCATTGAAAGAGAAGGAAGTGACCCAGGAGACACAGTTGACAATTAGAAATTGCATACTAGAGGGAGAAGGGGACAAACACTTTGCCCCATAAAATCTTGTGTAGTCTTTGCTTGTAGCATCTATTATTGCCTCCTGCTTATAATGAGGAAATAAGAGATCAGAAAACTTAACTACTTTGCTCACTATCTCCAAACCCATAATCCAGACAGCTTGTCATTGACCCTGGATTTTGTGCTTCCTGAGCTGTGATCTTTGTTTGGGTTTGGAAACTTGACACCACATTTGGTGGGCAATCCATTGAGTCTTTCATTTTTCTTGTATATCTCTGGGTCCTTTCACACTGGAGTTTATCTATGGGCTCTTACAGGGTGAGACCAGGTCTTTATTTGTTCTTCTTTATGATGTCTCCAACACTTACTGAGAAAACTGCATACCTGTGAATGAAGCTGCTTGGAGAATTGGGCTTCTGCCTTCAGGTTGTAGAGAGCCTAGGATCTAAGAGGCATACAACTTTGGGCATTGTTAAGGGACTAAGACACATTTCTTGGGTGTAGCATAGTATCTGTGAAGAGCTGAAGCAAAGGTTGTGAGGTGTGTGTGTGTGTGTGTGTGAGGTGTGTGTGTGTGCATGTGTAAATCCACACAGCTTGATGAGAAGCATCCCGCGAGTTTAGCATTGCCTCTCCTTGCACCAGAGTGACTCTTTCCTGTACTTCTGGGGTTGATCCTTCCTTTACAGCCACATTGGCCTGGACCTGCTTCTTGTCAGGAGCCATGTGGAGCAGCATGGTCTCTGGCTGGTGTTTTCATTCCTTGTTTGAAGTCCTTGAAATTGTCTGGGGCAACGAGTGAAGAAAGACCTATTTTTTGCCTCCTTACTTTAGGTCATAATACACATATTGTCTTCGCTGTCCTGAGCTTCCGGGAGAGGCAAGCTTGGCTGCAGGAGGCTCTATCCTTCTGCTTGCACCTGAATGAATCACTTGGCCATTGCCTTTGCAGGTCTCATGATGGGGCTATAGGACTAGGTAGGAGAATGCACAGTGCTGCCGTGGTTTTGGAGAGAGACGGGCCCTCAAAGCCCTTCCAACCCAAGCATTTCATGAGTCAAGGGCACCTTTACTGTCCCACCACCTGGGCTCATAGGTGAGGCTGCCTGGGTTATGCCTAGCATCTGCTGGCAGTATTCAAAGCTATGGGTTCTTGAGACAGATCAGGGAGGAAGAGGAGAGGTTAGGCTCCTGTCTGATTTACTGTAAACTTCTGAGTAGGGGTGGAGTGGTCAGCTATCACTGTGTGTCTGGGAACCTGGTAAGAGACAATGAGGCCAAGGTGAGGCAAGAAGGACTTGCATTAGATATGCAAGAGAACTGGCCATCAGTGATTTTTGGAATTTTCTTCTCTGGGAGGCTTTTAAAAGTAGGAAGAAAATGCTCGTGGATCTGAGGTTTTCAATATATGGCTATGGGGAGTGGATAAGTTAATTGTATTAGGGTGGCTCTAGCAAACCCAGAAACCTGAGAAATCCTGCTTCTCTGAATTAGACAGCCCTCAGAAGAAAGAATGGCAGGGACTTGGGGCTGTGGAAGGTGGAGGAAATGAGCCAGGTATTGGGGGCAGGTGATGCCACAGGGCCACCTTTCTTCATCAGAGAGTCACTACCTCCCCCTCCCGCCCTGTATCCCTCCCTCATACACACACTATTCTGTCAACTCCCATTCCTAAGAATTCTAGTGGAGTTGCGGAAGGAACATCTTTTGAGAGCCTGTGGTCGGGTTTCTCTTCTTGGCTTGACAGATAACAATTCCTAAAGCCGAGAACTCGACAAGCTCCTGGAGCTGAGCTTTCTGCCACTCTCTGCCGCTGATCAGCGTTTCCTTGCTGAAGCAGCTCCTTTGTCCCTGGAATCCAGGGTTTTTCCCGAATCCCCCGCTTAGCCCAGCCCCTGTCTGAGCATAACCGGTCTGGGATGGAACCACAGCGAGGGAATGGGGGTGGAGAGGGAGATGGCTTCCGCGCGTCTGCCGGGCTGGGTGTGCTCTGCTTCATTTGCATGAGAATAGGGAGACTTTCCCTTGCCCTCCCTTAGGGATGGAGGGGAAAGAAGAGGCAAAACTCCTGCTCTTTCCTCCTCTCTTTGGGATTCTGGGACTGGAAAAATGACCACTGTCACGTTGCTCCAATCCTCTGAAAATCCTAGGACCCACGGTATCGAGGAAAGCTTTGAAGGAGCCGGCTGGTGGATCTCCACTCCAGATTTTCCAGCTGTCCCTGTCCCCCCACCGCTCAGAGAGCAGGATGCTGAGATGGTTCGGTGATGCAGAAGGTATGTGCTTTTTCAGTTCTGGTGCTGATGCTGTGTGTGTGGTGAGGTCTCTGTGGCGCAATGGACGAGCGCGCTGGACTTCTAATCCAGAGGTTCCGGGTTCGAGTCCCGGCAGAGATGGTCACCTGGCAGGTGCCTCTTTTATTTTGAATGTTGTCATCCTAGGTTGATAATGATATGTGCTCTTCCCTGGAGGCTGTGGGTGGAAAAAGAAAAGCCATTTCCTTGGAAATCCCCGACCTCTTCTCCTTTTCCTTTCTCGCTGTCTTCATTTTTTCTCTGCTCCTCCCTTTCTGGTTTTCATTGGGTAGTGCAGGCTCAGATGCCTGCTGCATCTCTCTGCTTAGCCTTTGTGTCCTTTGCTTCCTACTGGACAGTTCTTCATATAGCAGCCGACATGCCGGTTCCGTATTCAGAGAGAACAATGTCCAGTGGTCCTTTACAATAATACTCACATTGACTGGGGTACTGACTGCTGAGTCAGGAGGAGGTGGGGGTCAGGCAGAGAATAATTTCTTACACTATGACTGTAGGCTAAATTTCTGCATTCCTTTGGCTTTTTGGTCAGAAACTCATCACTCACGTTCTCTTCTGTAACATGAAATGTAATCATTCATTGCCCTTTGTCTCAGTAGAATAAACCATGCAGTAACACATTAAGTGGCCCTTGTCCTTTGAAAGTTAAACATCTTCCAGTTAAATACTCTTGCTTATGACATTTGTCATTCTCTCCTTGTTTGCAGTGTGACTACTGAGAGAGGGTCTTAGGTGAGTGTTATTTTTATAATATTCAAACAAGTCATATTCTTACCTCTATTCTCATCCTGCATTAACTTTTGATACTTCTCCCTGTTTCTTTCTTTTCTTGGGCTACATTCAGCCACATTTGGAGCTTGGTCAGCTCGGGAAATAGCATAGGTTTCTACTTTGGCCTGGGCTTCCTCTCTGCCTTGTCCTTTGTCATGTTAGCCTATTGGCTCCAAAGATCTGCCCCTGCCAAGAACTGACCTCTACCTCAGGTGAACCAGGCAACCCGAGAAGACAAGTTTCTCTGCTGCTAGAGACAGTCAACACCTCTCCCTCGTGGGACACTGGATGAGGAACCAGGACACACAACCATACAGGAGCACTCCAAAGAGGCTGAGGTAGGAGGCAGCAGGATCTACTTATTTTAGTCAAACCACAGGGCACACAGGAGGACTCTGGGCAGAGGTTCATGTTCGTTCCTTGAGCACATGCCTGTTCCTAAGGAAGTAAAAGCTCTGGAATTCTTTTGAAATAATGCTGCTTTGAAGGACTTAATTTTCTTTATTTGTACTGAAGATTGACCCAGAGCCTTCCTACTGATATATGTCCCCAGACTTCTCTAGAATATTTTTATTATGAGAAAAAAATTGCTAAAATTTCCCACCCAGGCTGGGCCCAATTTTGGGTCTTCCTGTCTCAACCTGCCAGAGTGCTGGGATGACAGGAGTGCCTCACACCTTATTGGGCATAAAATTCTTGTTTAAAAAGTCAGCTTAGCCTTACCTTTCTGAGTTGCTTTAATGGGATGACAATTTACATGAGCCACACCCTTGGATAACCCCTCTGGAGATTACTGGTGTAAACCAAAAATTCCTTAAAATCTCTCCCTGGAGACTTTATCTCTGTTATTATCTTTTCCTGTTCTTTATCTTATTGCTTTAAGCTCCTGTCTAAGGAAAGGCTCCTGTGTGGTGAAGCAGGGCAGAGGGTGGTTACATCTCGGATGTCATGTAAGTCTTTCCAGATCCCTTCCTCATGCTGTAGTATGAGGCTGCTCAGCAAAGAAGTTCTGAGGGCGGGAGAAGGGCAGTTCCAGGTGCGATGTTAAAGACTGAACAAGAGTGTGAACTCATTCTGGCCCATTCTAAAGTTTGCTGTCATTCAAAAACTTCCTATGAATTGGGCTGTGTGGAATCACGGGGACTGGTGTGGGTGGACACAAGCATGGGGTGGGTCCCAGTAGGCAGTGAACAATGGTTTGTTCTTGTGTGTTCAGTCTGTGAGGTTGCCAGCTCTTTGTGTGAAGCTCAAAACCAATGAGAATGGTCACCTACAAATAGGGCCCCAAGCCTCGTTTGAAAGTGTCATTTCCATTTCCTCACTTGGGATGAGAGGATCTTGTTGGTTTAAACCCAAAATGTCCCCACCAAAGTCTCCTGTGTGTGGAAGGTGACTGGATCTTGGGGTGTGGTAGTCATTGGTGGGTTGATCCGTTGCAGCTTTCCTGGCCGAACATCCTGGTAGGAGGAGGGACCCATGGGCTGAACAGTTTCTTCTACCAGACTCTTCCGCCATGTTCTTTAGGCCTTGAACCAGCTGATTGTGGGTGGGATTTCCTAAAACCTGAGGCAGAATACACCTCTCCTCATTTTAAGTGGTCTTGTGTGGTATTTTGCCCCAGAGAAGGAAAAGTGAATAATACAGACCTTGGTGTAATTTGCAGCTTTGCTAAGTTGCTGAACCTCTGAACTTTAATTGGTCAATTCATAGAAACTAGGTTATCTTATCTTTCCTGCAAATATGAAAGTGCGGACTAAGCGCCTGCTTGGACAAGCATAGGGATTGGGGTTTGATCCCTCGCACCACAGGCCCCATCAGCCCTGCCCCTGGACACACTGGAGAGGCTGAAAACTGGAGGATAACTAGGAGTCCAAGCTGTGCATTGAGACCCTATACCAAATAGAAATGTGTAAGTGAAGGAGAAAGGCCGTTGTATCACCATGTACAAGTGTGTAAGCTACGTTAATTCCGACGTGTCCCTGTTCAGCATGTGGGAAAGGCCTCTGGCCACAAAGTGGGGAGATGAGAATCTAGAGGGTCAGCCTGGAACATTCATCAACCAGGACTGGTGCTGACCCGGGACACCTAGAAAAGAAGACAGAGTAGGCGTGCCAGCTGGTGGGTTCCTTCAGACTGTAGAAGGACCCTGGGGCACTCTGCCTCAGCCAACTAGGCAGAGGTCTGTGAGCCACCCCACATAAGAGAACTAGTTGCTTTCCCATGCCCAGATATCACCCGGATGTTGGCCCCTGCACCCCAGAGGGCTGATGTTTTTGGGGAACTTGAAGAAGGATATCAGCAGGACTGTGGGAAAGCTTCTCCACATTGATGGAAAATTCTTCTGTCTGTGTGATAACAGTTTTCTTTTTAATGCATGAGTGATAACTCCTAATTTATGAATATCATAATTATGATATTTTAAACATGCTCAGAATAAAAAATAGAAATTTGTTTTCTTATAAAGTGATTTTACTCAAATGCTTCAGAGATGCTGGAGCTGATCATTAATTGCAAAGTATGTGGGCAGATATGCCTTATTATTGTGTTCTCAGTGCCTGAAATATGGCAGGCATTTGATGGATATACTTGAAAGAATTAATGCTGACTTAGATTGGCTATAAATTATGTAGATAGGAAAAAGACAGGGATTTCTCTTTGCTTGTGGAGCATAGGGACACAGGCAACCTCTTCACGCGTTAATTCATCCACCCCACAAATATTCATCACACAGTCACTTTGTGCCACTTTCTGTCATTGCAAATGTTGGCATCCGAAGTAGCAGCCCCGCCTCCCTCAGTGGGCATCTTCCTATGGCCGAGACAAATGATACATAAGAGGATATTGCAACAGGAATTTAGGTAGTGATAGCTGGTATGGGAGACTTTTCAGGGTGAGGGGATGGAGAGGGTTGTGAAGAGCAGTGGTCAGCAGAGCCATGTGCTGGGGGTGCTGGGGGAGGGGCTCGCACCAGTTGGCTGGAAAGAGAGCCATGAGCTGAAGAATTGCATGAGCAGAGGCCTGAGCTGGGGTAGCCTGAGCAGACAGCCCAAAGGCCAAGGTGGTAGCGAGGCAGTGGGACCGGGTGGCTGAGAGGTCCATACCGGGTGAAGTTCTCAAGTCCGTCTCACCCATCTCTGCTTGGTTGCATTCAGTGTTTTCTCTCTTCTCTTCTGCTATCCTAAAATAAAATTCAGAAATACCATAATCTTCCCATTCATGTTAGAGAAAATCAATATAATATCCTACTAAGAAGAAACAAAAGAAAACGTAATACATAATCCAATATGTAAGTCCAATATGTAAATTCTTCTGCCTTAATGAAGAATCATTTTGAACACAATAGCTGTATAGATGACCCAACTTAGGTGTCTGGCACTGCTGGCCAGCACTGTTGCTTTCCCAATTGGTGAGATTTTAGAAGTTGTTTTATTAAAGAGAAGTGGGGGCTTGCCCATTAGCTCAGTTGTTTAAGTGCCTGCTTAAGCAAAGCAGTGAGGCTCAGGATTCCCAGATCCTCATGCCTTACAGACCTGCCCTTAAGGCATCCTGAGCCAGTTTAAAAAAAAAAATCCTTCCTTTTTATTAAAGAGAAGCATATCTCCACTGGGCATGGTGGTACACATCTGTAATACCAGTGGACTCTGGGAAGCTGAGGCAGGAGGATCGCAAGCTTAAGCTCAGT
Organism: Octodon degus; assembly: GCF_000260255.1. Classification (NCBI taxonomy): domain Eukaryota; kingdom Metazoa; phylum Chordata; class Mammalia; order Rodentia; family Octodontidae; genus Octodon; species Octodon degus. The sequence goes on from NW_004524692.1 coordinate 8,221,680, forward strand.
CTGGGCAAGGATAATTTAGGAAGACCTGTTTCAATGACGGTAATGACAGTGACAAGGCTGGGGGTGTATCTCAGTGTGAAGTCCTGAGTTTCAGTCCTCAGTACTGTAAAATAGACACAGATGAAATCAATCTTGAAAAATACATAATATACAATGCATAATGATTTGCATTCCTGGAAAATTTCTGAAGTTTTAAAACAGGCAGAAAACTCTCTGCCTTTGTATGTAAAAATGAGTTAGATTTTAGGCTCAGATGCCAACAAGGACGTTTTCAGGGGGCCAATCAGGAGAAGCACACCACACAGACAATTCTGTGTGGAAGGTGCTCTGTATGCTGCAGAACGTATACATTCCGGATACTTTTCCTCTTCAGAGTTGGTGGCTGGCCCCAGTTCTCATGACAACAAAAATTACTCCACCCAATCGCAAATCATTCTGCAGAGAAGGTTCAGCCTCATAAGCAGCCACCACCATGCGTCTTGTAGGTCAAGCTTTTGAATGTTAGTAAGACTTAACCAGTAGGCTGGGGAAGGAGGAGGCAAGCATTTGGCAGCTAGGGTAGAAGGTTAAATTTGGCTATTGGTAGAGAATGGATGGGGGTGGAGCTGTCCGCAGGGTTGCAAATATAGTCCCAGGGCCTTTGGTAAAGCAGCAGGGAGAGTGTGACACTGACTCCCATGTAGTGCTGCTGTCCCCAGATGTGATTTGTTTAATAACAATGCCTAAGTACAAAAGTGACTTCTTATCCCTGGGGAGCTGACCTGGCATGGATCACTTATATTTTGTTCAGAAACTACATATTTTTATTTATTGTCATTGCAGTAGTTGTTACCGACTAGTGATAATATTCACTTTGCTTATATTTTAAATCTGTACTAGATACAGCATGCTCCCTAAAGCAGTATTGTAAGGTTTATGTCCTTAGTGCTTCCTGTAAATTCTAACGGAACAGAATGTCTTCTAACTTTCTTGTGCCCTCCTTGGAGGTTGGGTGGCTCTTTTACTTCTTTGATTGAGATACTGTTCTGTGATAACTCATTGCAGAGGAATGAATGCTAAGACACGGAGTAGTATTTTAAAGAGTTTCAAAAACACTGTTAGGGAAGTTCAAAGCCATAACCACAATAGAAGCTGTAATTCTATGAGAATTTCAGAGCTGGGCTTGAAATAAGCTCTGGGTCTTGTATGACCAGGGGCAGGTATTGAGTTTTTCTGAGACTCAGTTGATTCGCCTAGAAAATGACCCATATAATACTAGCGTCAAATGAAATAAAATGTGAAAATGTCTATGCAGTTGGGGATAGGGAAGTGCAAACATGCGTGCTAGCCTGCTTTGTTTACAGATAGTTCGCCCAACCATTCTTCTTCATATTTCATGTGTCAGGATAGTTTCTTAGGGGCTTGCAGGGAGGATTTGGAGGACTTAGCCATGGACCACTTGCTTCTATCCCTGGAAAATTCTTGGGCGTAGTGTAGTCTTAGTGAAAGTAAAGGACAGCACATTGTATTTTAGATAGCTACACTTCAGGACCACTTTCTCTTCCCTGGTGGCCCGCTGTAGGCACCTGGATTTTTCTCTTGGGCTCTGAGCTTACTCCAGACCTGGAAGCCAGAACCAGGGGCCCTGTGCGGGGCTTTCACATGTAGGAAGGCAGGAGTGTCTATATGAAGGAGGCAGCTCTGTGCTCTGAGAGATGAAACTAAGCTAAAACCAGCTGCCTGGGGAGCTGGGAGGAGCTACATTCCTGGCCAGAGTCCTGCCATAGATTCAGCTCCATCTGCCTCTCAGGGCAGGAAATCACCAGCAACTCCTAATGTCTTCCTTTTGCTGCATGTATAGACTGCTCTTTAGGAGGGAAATGAACCATTCAAAATAGCAGGCAATTTACAACCAGTTACACTCACTTTTAGAAAACACAAAACATTTTTCTTTTCCAACTGATGTGCAAACTTCTAACAGTGGTTTTCAAACTTTGTAGAATCTCAGTGTGCTCCTAATGACACGAAAGCGGTTGCTTTCATCCAGTTTTGAGAGCTCAGACTACCGTGGCCCATGCTATTCTGGAGCACTTTTTAGAAGTCTTCTGCTTCATGCTGTATTCTAACTTTTGGGTTCATGTTCATTATGCCTGTACTTCTGAGGTGCAAATATTATTGTTCGGCCTCAAAATTTTGGAGTAAAGAAAAGTAATTCCTGGTATGTCCCACATATTGGTTCCTGGCAAACCCTACTTATAAACGCACAGACCTGTTTTAACATTGACAATGATTTCAGGGTCTGATCATATGCTTTCTGTGACAAAAGGAAAGGTGGGTTAGCAGTAATGAACTGAAAGCAGACGAGGTTGAATTAATAGACACGAATTCATTACTCGTTCAACATACACTAATTTAGTTTACACTGTGCACTGACCATTAAAATAGCTACAAAGAAGAGCCAAAAGAGACAGAAATTATCACACAATGAGATACAAAATCATAATTGAATGAAAGCAAGCTCTATGAAGGAAGAAAAGTCTACAACTGGCCGAGCGGACCTTTTCAGGGAGGTCAAGCTAAGCTTTTTCCAGGACTGGTCTCTGACTTAAATCTGAATGCTAAATAGGAAATAATCGCCCTATGCAAAGAACTTTCTAGATAGGAGAACAACACGTGGCACATAGGGGATGGCACTGACCAATGCCTCCCTGAAGGTCTTGTGATGGAAGGGAAAAGGAAAGGTAAAACAAATTTGGTTGGGCTACCAATAGTAACCAAGAAGGTGCTGCAAAGTGATGTTGGATGGAGAAACAGGTGAAGACCCCAGAGGGCCTTCTGATACCTTCAAAGAGTTCTGTCCTTATCCCAGAACAAGAGTGTTAGGGTTTGTGTCTCGTTGTCCCCCCAAAGCCTCATGTAGTCTTGGGGTGAGGACTTCTAGAGTTTGTGTCAACTCATGATCCACTGGGATTATGTGTGATCCAAGGCTGGGATTATGGGTCTTAGTACTGCTGGGATTACCCATAGGTGGGTAAGTACTGGGAAGTACCCATAGGTGTGAGTACTTCCCCTACCCTGGGGCAGGTAATTTGCATTACAATGTAAGGTGGGAAGAGAAGCTAGCTGCTTGAGCTGCTGCTACCCCTCCCTTGCTCTCTTGCTCTTTGCCTCTGCCATGAAAGGTTGCCCTCTGCTATGTGCTGCTCTGCGTTGGGCCCAGCTGAGTATGGACTGAAACCTCCAGTAACTGTGAGCTAAATAAACCTTTCCTTCCTTCATTTTGAGTGTCGGGTATTTGTCCCAGCAATGAGAGAAGAGTAACTAAGACAAAGGGGAACCTCTGAAGGGCTTTAAGTCAAAGCATCACATGTTCAGAATTGCATTTTGGAAGATTAGTCCAGCTGCTTCACAGAGAACAGAGTGGAAGGCTATCAGGGTCAATGCTGGAGTTAAATCAGAAATTACTCCCAGATGGGCTGGAGAGATAGCTCAGTGGTCTAAGTGCCTCCCTGACAAACACAAGGCTCTGCACTCCATCCCAGGTATAGCACGCCTTTCCAGCCCCAGAACCCCAGGTGTGCAGTGCTGGCTACTGAAACTGGGCGTGGTGGCTCATGCTTGTAATCCCAGCTCTGGGGGAGCTGAGACAGGAGGATCTCTATGAATCTGAGCTGTGTAGGAAGACCACATACCAGTTAATTAATTAGCTAATTTAAAAAATAAAAAAAATGTAGAAGTTGTTGTGAAACTTGTTGTTAGGTTGGGTTAAGCTAATAATGGTGGTGGTGGTAGTGGTGGGCACAGAGAGAAGCAGATGATTTTAGAGCTATTTGTGAGCTAAGAGATGCAGGCTTTGTTGATGAAATGGAAATGGCACTGACAAATGCAGCTCTGAGGTTCTGGCTTGCACGCCATTCTTGAAGTCGGAATGACAGAAGAAGCCTGGATTTGAGGAAGGAAATGGTCAGTTCAGCTCTAAGTTTCCAACTCTGTCATGGTATCGAGATACCTAAGAGGCAACATCACGTTTTTGCTCAGTTGTGAGTTGAGTTATGGTATAAAATAATTTAATTTTGTGATTCATCTGTGTGCAGGTGCAATTTGAAGCCAAACATATGAGTAAGATCACCTCGGATCACGTGCGAAGGGAGACAAGACAAGGCCCAAGAATGAGGTAAGAGGAACAGAAAGAGTTAGAAGGGATTGGCTGGACAGGTGGGGGGAGGTCAGAATATCATGGTTTCTGAAATCAAGGGAAGTAAATGTTCAAGAAAAGATGTAATTGAGTATCACATGCTACTGAGAAGTCAGGAATTGTGATAACTAAAATATGTCCATGAGATTAAGGGAGGTGGATGTCTAAAATAAAAGGTTATGTGGAGTGGCAAGACCTTTTGGGTTTTTCTGGGTATGAGAATTACAAGCCAGATTGGAGGGTACTGCAGAGGGAGTGGAAGGTGAAGAAATTGATGGAAAAATAATGGAAACTCTTAACATTTGGCTGAGAGGGGATGAGGAGAGGGTGATAAGCTGGGAGACACAAGGTCTGACCAAACTATGTGCTGAATGTTTAAGCCTTGAAAATTTTCTATATAGTAAAGAGCACACTGTCGTCAGTTCTACTCAAAGTGCTCCCCCGTCTTCAAGTATGCTTTTCCCAATATTCTCTGTCATTCTCTGAAGCAGTTCTGGAAGTTGTCTTTCAGGATTGTCTCTAGGAGTTGTGGTCCAAGGACAGTGGACAGCAGCAGCTGCCCAGAGCAACGGCAAGGCGGACACTCAGCACCATCTTTGTGCTCTTTCTCCACCGTATTCACCAGACCCGCCCTGGTGCAACTTCTGGCTTCTTCTCAAACTCAGTATGATCATGAAAGGTCAATATTTTGTAGCGAGTTAGGACACTGGGGCAGCCACAACAGTGGAGCTATGAATATGCCACTATAATACACTTTAAAAATTTAAACATGCATCATATTTGTGTACCATGCATACCTCCTGTGAGTATCTAACAAGAATCTCTTTGTTGTTCCTTCATTTTTAATGATTCAACTGTGGGAAATTCCACAAATAAATAAAGTCACAACAGTATTATGCCCTCGGCTGACTTGCAACAAGGGTTCACTCATGGCTATACCTGCCTTTGTAGCATAATCCATTATACTTGCTGTGTAGTAGGAGAGACATGAGCTTATTTGAAAGGCATTGGGCATGAAATTATTGAGAAGTAGGGCTTGAATATTCAAAAGACAGAGACAAAAAAGGTTAAAAGACAGCCCAATTCTGAGAAGGTGGAAGAGGCGCAGGATTTACAGAACAGGTGAATGAATTAGCTTCTCAAGGCTGGGGGGCCAGCTCCTCTCTTGTTGTTGGCAGGGAAGAAGGTGGATATGCAGATAGAGTTTGCCTGTGTGATGCCTTGGAAGATGCCACGGGGCGGGAGTGGCAGCTCCTCTTCAGATCCTGCCTTCAAGGTCAGCTGACGTGGGCCTGGGGAGAGAAGAAAGCTCTGGGTGTTGGAAGAAAGCCTTGAAGTTTGCACTCGTTTTATTACGGAGAGTGGGAGAATGCTAAAATAGGTGAGAGATACAGGATATTTAGTAGGCAGTGTTAAAGACCAATTTGGAGCAGGTAGATTCTTTCATAAAAAATGGCTTCAGTTCACCTGGACATGTATTCCCGTGTGTCCAGCTTACTAATTTGTTTGCCTTTGTAATATAAGTGCTCTTCCCTGTTGGAGGACTGTCTGTGAACATATGTGTATATGGGAGTGTTTTGCAGATGGTGTGGGTTCCACAGTCTTCCGAGTATGTGGTTGAAACACGTATGTCACGCAAAGGAGGTGGCTTGTTTTTAAAAGGTGTGTCTGAGTCCGTCTTCACCTAGTTCGTATTAATTGGTTCAGAGCGCCACCTGCTGGTAGGTTTGCTCATAGTAACCAACCAGATTTTTCTGAAAAAAATCTTAAATCTGTGTTCTTGGAAAAGTCAGTGTTTTTGCTTAAAGAGTTTCCCCCTATGAATTGTGTTACACTTTATTTGGACATTCTTTAACTACTGCATTTTTAAATCCACAATATTATTACAATGTGCTTTTTTTTTTTTTTTTACAAGATCTTGCTCTTTTTGTAAATATACATGTCTTATTTAAGTGCATTTGTTGTTTACACCTCATTTCCAGGCAATAGATTAAAGAAGAGAATTAAAATGCCATGTTTGTCTGAAATACTATCGATAAGATGTAGATTGGGGGTTAAAGATATGTAGACTACAAATGACACAGAGAACAACTTTGAAAAGTTTGAACAATGTCATATTATGCAATGATTCAAAATTTGAATCTTTCCATCTACCTGCCTTCTACTCCAGATATTTCTGCTATAGGTTCTTTCATGAATACATGGATAGACTGGCCTGCTATTAATGATTTTTCAAAAGTAGTGTATCATTTCCCCAGTATGGTGTCAACTGAAACCTTTCTAGTCTTTAAGTCACACCACTAAAGTGCTCTTCATGTCTAGATTTTCATTAGATCATTTCCTTGTTTTGCATTTATTTGCTGTATGAGAAAGAGCAATAATAAACCACCCCAACCACTTCTTCTATGATTCTGTCAGTCATTCTTAAGTAGGATCTGTTTGCATATCTAAGGTCACACAGCATTTAGAGAAATAGCAGTATAAAGCAACTGAGTCATTGTATAAGAAAACCTGCTCTCATTCATTGACTTATCCCGTCTTTATGAGGTGCTTTCTGTGGGCAGGGTCTATGAGAGACACCAGGTTCAAGGGGACAAGGCAAGAGTGGTCTCACACTACTCCGTGACTGAGAATAGTGCTTAAGCCATCCTGTAAGATATATGAACTCCCAGTGTAGAGATATAGTTTTGAGACAAAAGACTGATGTCCCAAGAGAGTATGGAACACTGGACCGAACCTGAAGAGGGTTGCTGTCTGCAAATTCCCAGAAAGCTGGGACCCAAAGCAGCAGATAACAGCTTCTCCTGCAGACCCTCTGTCCTTTGATCCCTCGCTTGGGATGCTATTGGCTAGCATTTGAGTGAACCTAGTGTTAGGCAAATGGTGGAAGTTAATAGAGATAGTAGTTTGTATTCCCTTAGGTAATTATGCACATTCCTTAGTCTGCCTTTACCCCTCAATAAATGTGAGATGCTTCTGAGGCTCTGGGCTCACTTGGAGAGAGACTAATCTCAGTGAGACCTCTGAAGCTACATTCATCAGGTCTTCTCATCGTTTCTTTCAGCACTGACCCATAACTTACAACACCCAGTTAGAGGAAGTGCAGGAGGTCCTCCTGGAAGAGGTGGGGTTAGCTCTGGAGAAAGGGAGAAACGAAGCCAGGTGAGCTCTAAGACCTAAGTTTAACATGGGCAGTTGGCATGGGGGGCAGGGCAGGAGAAGCCTTTTGGAGTTTGGATTTTATCCTAAGAGCTAGTTTAGTAAAAGAAAGACTTTTTAAGAGTGAGTGTAGGTAGAGAAATGAATGACTATGCTTGGATTTATGGTTTGCAAAGACTGTTCCAGCTGGGATGTGAGGAAACCAGGTTAGAGACTCACTTGAAAGTCCCTACAGTCTGGCATTGACTTGTATTAGGTTTGCAGCTAGGGAGAGAAGGAATGGACTTGAGAAGTACTTAGGAAGTGAACGGATATGACTTGGGAACTGGCTGCAAGAGGCAACAAGGAGAATAGGGCAAGGTAATTCCTAGCTCTGTTCTTTGAGCAAACAGGAAGGGACACTTGATGAGGCCAGGAGTAATGCAGAAGTAGCTTCTCAGCATTATCAGGAAGGATGAACACCTCCAGCTTAGACACACTGAATTGGAGCCATCTGAGGTATATAAGTAGATCTGCCCAGCAGACAGCTGGGTAGATGAGCCTGGAACTCTGAAGAAAAATCTAGGCCAGGGACATAAGTTAGAGATGATCAATCTGGTGAGAGTGAAGCGATGCAGTGGGAGTGGTTGATAGCTCATCAAATGGAGGGCAAGGGAAGAAAATTGGCTTAGAAGGAGTCCTGAGGAGCCCATCATTTAGGGTATGCATAGAGGTAAAAGCTGGGAAGTGAGGCTGGCTAGAAGTACAGGAAGAAAGTCAGGAGTGTTGGTGCCAGAGCAGATGAAGAGGCTTTTTTGAAAGAGAAGGTACAACAGTAGCAGATGTGGCCAATGAGGGCTGTGTTTTCTTCTGCATGTCCTAGTACAAGGCTTGTCCAGAGATGCTGCACACGTTCTGTAGCAGATAGTTTGTAAGGAGCTAGAATTCGTACCTGGGGAGACTAGCTTGAAACTTCCACAGTGACTGACTGTGCAGCCCAGTTGGAGACTGGAGTAGAAAGTGTTCCTATTTGCTGCTGTAACTAAAGACAAGCTGGATAAGGCAAGCGCAGATATGGGTAGTGTGGAAGAAGCATGACAGAGGCAGGCAGGTTCTGGACACCATCAGTTGCTTCTGTGGGAGGCCACAGAAATACAGGGAGGTGGGCATGGGAGGGAAGTCAGAGGGCCTATGGATGCACCAACATAGATGTGCATAGTGGGATCGACTTAATGAGCTGGCTGTAATAGCACAAAGCTATTAGTTTCTAAGAATGGACTATGCGACTGTGTTATTTTACAAAAAGGAAAGAATCTGGGTTAGTGGTTGCAGTAGAGGCAAAGTGTACTGGACATCTAGGCTCCTGCCAAGATGTAGCCATTGTGAGCTATGCTGCTGCAAGAACCGGTGTTCACGTGCTGTAGCACTGTAATATGATGCTGCTTACTCTTTCAGAAGGATGCTGAGGAGGGGAAAGGCTGCTCACATAGGATTTCTGGTTTTTTTAAGGAATTGCCATAGTGCCTTCATAGGGGTTATGCTAGTTTACATTCCCACCAACAATGTAGAAGAGTTCTGAACCCCATGATGCATGTAATCATTTTGTACCACAAATATATTCTAATAAAAGCTAAGAGAAACAAAATCATTAAAAAAAAAGCTGAATGCAGTCTGAAAAGTTAAAAAAAAGAGAAGGCAAAATTCTGGGCACAGTGTACAGGAAAATGGCAGGAGCAAGACTGGAGAAAGGTGGTGGTGGCGGTGGTGGTAGTGTGCGTGCGTGCGTGCGTGCGTGCGTGTGTGTGTGTGTGTGTGTGTGTGTGCATTTAAAACATGTGCTCTTTCTCGCTCTATCTTTATGTGTTTGGTTCAGAGTCTCATTATGTAGTTCAGACTCATAGTGATCCTCCTGTTCTCAGCCTCCTCAGCACTGGGATTATAGGTGTGAACCACCATGCCCAGACACTGTGGAAGGCTCAGTGTGCCTAGGAGTGGGGCCGGCGCAGCCTGTGGTGCTGGGGATCAAATCCGAGTCCCTGTGCTTGCTTAAGCAGGCACTTAGTTGACTGATCTGTCTCGCCAGCCCTCTTTCTTTCTCTCTCTTTTTAAAAATAATTGTATTGAGAAACAAATAGCAGTGAGACAGTTTCAAAACCGATTACTAGCACAGTTTCAATAATTAATACATTGCATATTGTCTTAGTGGTTATTCATTGTACAAGATGCAGACATAATATCCTGTCCACAAACACTATTAGAACAAATCTCTCTAGTCATTGAATTAAAAGAATGCAGCTGTATATCTATCCTATTTTGAATATACAGATACAAAAAGGTCAAGGGGAAAAGCTAGGAAACATGACAGGTGCAAAGCCACACATTTATATGCATAATATCGTTAAGGCAATGATCCTGAGAATCTTCAGCATGTTTTTGAAACTAGCAGTTAATTAGTAGGATTCTCACCCTGACTAACTATATATGCTGATACCTGTGAACTAAGCAACTGCCCTGAAGATAGCAATGTGTAATGGTAGGGTCATGCTTGGAATGCCTATCATTCTGGTCTTCTAAATACATACTGTTTGTCATGACATACCAATTACTGCCATACTGTCTCTCATGTAAATGTTTGCTTAAAAAAAAAGGGAGGGTAATAAATGAAAACAAGGGGACCAGGGAGATGGCTCAGTAGAATAAACACTTGCCTGGCAAGCACAAGGGCCTGAGTTCAACCCCCAGTTCCGCAAGAAAAAAAAGAAAGAAAGAAAGAAAAAAAAAGAACTAATGCTTTGGGGCTGGGGAGATAGCTCAGTAGAATAAACGCTTGCCTGGAAAGCTCAAGGGCCTGAGTTCAATCCGCAGTTCTGCCAAAAATAAATAAATAAATAAATAAATAAATAAATAAATAAATATAAATAAATGAAAACCAGAGACAAGAAAAAAAATGTCACAGGACTGTCCTGCTACAATGCCATATATGGCTAGATTTCTAAATTTCTGTGTAAAAAATATGTAACTGTTTATTCCTATTTCTTTAAATATTTAAAAAAATTTCTTCATATTCTGTAGGGACTTAAAGTTTAACATATCAATACTTGGTGGAAAAAACCTGTTCCATGTTATGCCTAAGATGTTTGATATTCAGACAGAAAGTGAGGTTAAGCTTGACAGCCTAGGTTGTATGGTAGTAACAATAAGCTTGTCTTCTGGAGAGTTAATAGCCTATCTCTCTTAAAGGGATTGGCTCATGTGATTACAGAAACTGTGCTTTCAGCCTGAATTCAAATCCCGGAAAACTAACGGTGTCAGTTCTAACTCAAATATCAATCTGACCAAAAAGCTACAACTCTTGTTGCATAGGTCCTGCTTTACCTTGGTCTTAACCATCCAGTAGAAAAGTATGAAGACGAAATATAGGAAATAAAGCCATGCTGTTAAGTTGAGCTGTGGGGACTCAGGTCAATAATTTCTGACACTGCCAGTTAAACAGAAGACCCAATGCTATTATGGGCTACTGGACTCTTTTAGAATATTTTGCTGAGTTTACACACCTATAATATTCAATAACGGAACTTAGAAAAAATGGGGTATAACTATGAATGTCCATTTTGTATCTGTGTATTCAAAGTGGTTGGGATAGATATATGCATTCTCTTAATGAATAGAATGATTTGTTCTAATGGTGTTTGTAAATAGGATCACAAGTCTGCATCTTGTACAGCAATTAACCACTAGGAAGAATATATGCAGTGTGTTATTTGTTGAAACTGTACTTCTGATTTGATTTGAAACTGTCTCATTGCTGTTTATCAATAAAACTTTGAAAAAAATATATAAATATTTTGGAAGTTTGGGGTCTTAATTGTTTTGGGAGGTGTATCTTTTGAGACAAGATCTCTGTATATAGCTCAGGCTGGCCTCAAACTCAATCCTCCAACCTGAGCCTCCTGAATGCTGGGATGTGCCAGCTACATATAGCATACATATTTATATTTGAAATTGTTAACTGGAGGGGGGAAAATACATGTACATAGTGCTTGTTCCCAATTGTATCCCAGCCTTGGAATACCCTGTACTATTCCAAAAGTCTTATTCAGTATGCAAATAAATTAATATAGTTTAAAAAAAACAAAAAAAAAACAAATATCAATCTGAAAGTCAAAGAAGATTAATATCCTAAATTAAAGGTAATTAGGCAGAGAGAAAGCTTTCTTAGTAGTTGTCCTTTCTATATATGCCTCTGATGGACTGGTAGATTCAAATAGTAATCTCATCCAGAAGTAACTTTTGGGCATATTTAAGAATAATGTTTAACCTGGTAACTATCTGGTACCTTGTGGCTGGTCAAGTTGGTGCAAAAAATAAACTAATACTGCATAAAGTCTTTATATATTAGTAATTAATCTCCATTGTAAAATGAAAGGGTAAACACCATTATTTTTATAAGACCCTCTTCTGATTTTAACTTTTATGTTTTAAAGTCTTTAGGATAAAAAGAAATGTCATGTTGCTGATCATAGCAGAGTACAGTTTAGAAATAATATCTGTGGATCCACAGGTCATACTTAAAACTACAGTGTTACACTCCTCAGATTCTACCTAGTACCCTCCCTTCCCACTTCTGTGGCTTTTTTATTTTCCTAATGCTAAAGGTTGTAGTAGGACTATGCTAGTGGCACAGCGGTGGAGGTATCTCTGCCATAAGCTTACTGTCCCAAGAGACTGCTGGACAACAGGTCTCTGAGTGTCTGCCTTCTCTGAGCGTGGATCTAGCACTGTTCTGACATGGCCACCATCTTCTCCGAGCAGTGTTGTCATTTAGAGTAAGGCAGTCAGCTCTCATGCAGAGAATATATTCAAGTTGTTCCTATTTTGATACACTTTAAAGGTGGGCTGAATATGTCTTTTAAAGTTGGTATGCCTGAGGTAAATAGACATACCTCCTGGAGGTGGAGGTTAAGAGGAGGTGATGTTTGGGTTTAGTTTAGTTCAGGGTTCAAGACAGAGTAAGGGCAGACAGAGGAGCAGCCAACAGAGCCTTTGATTCGATGCCTCTGGCTATAGGAGCTAGAGGGGAGCCATGAGCATCACCCTCATCTTGGAGTTGCACATCATGTCTTTGTTCTGCTCCAATACCCTTCCTCTGTAGCCCCACATGGTCATGTCAGATGTCCTCCGTGGTGTCAGCCCCTCTGTGTAGCCCTTCTTGACTTCCTGGCCCATGTGCCCCAAGTAGGTCAGGGATCCCTCTGCACCCGTCACTTCCTGTGTGTCTTTCTGCCATGTCATTCACTGTGTTGTCCTTTTCTTTTATTTCTGTCTTGTCAACACAGTGGTTGACACATTCGAGGCGATGAATTTACAATGAAATCGTTTTACTTTATTGGTGAAATACATGTGATCGTCTTGTTTCTATCACTGTGTACAACAACTGTGTCACTCCAGGCACTGTCCCAAGGCACAAGGGCATCATGATAAATGAGGGAGAAGGGCATCGTGACAAGCAAGGCAAAATGAACAACAAAGTCCTTACTCTCATGGAGTGTGCATTCTAGTAGGAGAGGTAGACAAAATAAAAGCACAAGTGGAGAAATGAAGTGGTTATAAGAGAACCCAATGTGAGACTGCAGTAGAAACTAGTGGGTAAATGTGCTTGGCTATGGTGGATGAAAAGCCAGAGTGTAGCTGGGAAGCCACCAGAAAGCAGGGAGTTGAAAACTCTGGGCACAACCAGAGCGGCAGGGACACCTGAGTTAAGTGTGAGTGGAATACAGTGAGTTTCTTTTTCCCTCTTATAACAGAGAGATGAGCAAAAGCTGAGTGAGTAGTAGTAAGTGAATTTGTAGATGCAAAAATATGAGGCTGAATAACCAGTGATCTCTATTTTCTCACAGAAACATGAGGCAAAATCATCAGTGCAGAAGACAGGAACAGGAGACCGAAGAGGCAGGGGTAGCCCTGTGCAGGGGCAAATGCCACAGGGGTAGGACCTGAGAAGAGAGGATCTGGGAGGACAGCAAGGAAGCGCTGCAGTAAGGCCATGAGTGAAGGACGCACTACTGCCTTGGAAAAGTCTTGTGGAATCCAGAGAAGGTGGAAGAATGCTGGTTTGAGATGTATTTTAAAGACACAAACAAATTGGATTTGTTGATTAGGATATGGGCGATGGAGAAAAGAAAGGGATAAAAATGTCTTATTTAAGTCAGAGATTGATTGCTGTTTGCAGATTTGGGGAGGTTTGGGAAAAGGAGAAAGACATGGGCTGAAGAAAAATTGTTCTATTTGCATTTGAGATATAAGTTATTCAAGAGAAGTTTTCAGGTAAAAATTATATATATATATATAGTGATCATTTAAAGACAGAACATACATAAAAGAATAAAAAGGGCTCAGAGATCTTTGGAACTTTAAGATTTGGAATTAAAGTGAAGAAGGGTGCACCATTAAACAAACTTGAAGAGAAATGTCCAGCAAGAGGGTGGTTTGGGAAGCAATAAAGAAAAGAGTTACACTAAAGAGGGAGTGCTGTTACTAGGGCTGTAGCGAGATGAGCGTGAGGGGGATTCACTGACCTCCCGTGGTGTGAAGGTGAGTGAGCTTGTTTCAGCCACAACAGCCTCGGAGAGTGGTGAGACCTGAGGCCAGGGTGTGAAGTGGTAAGAGTGAGCGGGAGTCCACAAAGTGCAGACACAGCGTGTAAAAGACCCTTCCAGGAGGTTTGGATATGGAAGAGAAGAGAGAAATGGGCAAGACATTGGGCAGAGATGTGTGGCAGTGAAGAATCACTATATTCCTAACGAAAATGCAGTTTGTGTTTGATCCCCCGCCTGCTGTGCTGGCCCCGTCCCCGGAGACAGCGATTGAGACTGGGCATGGTGGTGCGCGCCTGTAGTCCCAGCACTTGGGAGGCTGAAAGCAGGAAAATCACTACCAGTCCGATCTGTGTAAGAAAGAAAAAAAAAGAAAAAAAATAGCAATTTGTGTGTTAATGCCAATGAAGATTGGGAGAGAGGGACAGGTTGAAGGTTTGGGAAGGAAAAAGAGATTGATGCCTTCTAACATTTGAAGAAAGGTGCAGCGCAGAAACTAAGTGGTGGGACGAGTTCTGGTGGGAAGAGTTTCTTTTCCCTCTTATAACAGGGGGACAAACAAAGGCTGAGTGTGTAGTAGTAAGTGAATTTGTAGATGCAAAGATAAGAGGCTTCATATTTGTCACAGAAACATGAGACAAAATTATCAGTTTAGAATAAATGAATGAGTTAGTGGATCTACTCTGATGACAACGAAACTATTTTTTCTTATTACTAAGATAATCAATACCTATCTTATTTGTCAGTGCACCTTGAATTTTTACTTCTTTCTGGAGTAAATGGATTTCTATTCATCTTTGCCTTTTCCTTTCTGAAAGTAGTGTGTTGTGGCAGTAAATAGTTTTTTGATGAGATTCAAAATACTGCATCTTTTTTTGGTGACAATAAACGTCCTCAGATCATCCTTGTAGAGCAAGAGCTGGTCAGAACAGTCAACTATGTAAGGTGAGAAAAATTGATTGTTAGAGTTTATACAGGGGTTTTTCAAAGGCCTTAGAGGAGACAGATATATGAGAAAGAGTATTTTTTTAAAGCAATGTAGACAGAAAGGAAATACGGAGATGACCGAGAGTGAAGTTTAAGTTGTGCTGTGCCTTTTGATACATGGCACTTACATCTGTATACCAAAAACTTTTGAATAACATTTAGGTTCACATAGTTGCCTTTATACAGTCAAGGTGTTATGACAAAGTACTACAGACTGAGTCACTTATGAAGAAATTTATTTCTTCAAGAAGTCCAAGGTCAAGGCAAATGCAATATCTAGTGAGGCCTCGCTTTTTGGCCCAGAGATGACGCCTTCTTGCTCTCTCTTTAGGAACAACCCTCCAGGGCCTCTTTCAGATAATCCCTGATCCCATTAGAGATGCCAGTGGGGAATAGAGTTGCTGAATCCCTGGTTATATTCCTGCTCAGCTTTGCGAAGTGGTGCTTTGTTGCTTTACAAAGTGGGTGTCTCAGTTTTATATTTTCATTATTGAAATAGCAAACACTTTGTCTCCCAGAAGCCCCTGAATCCATCACCTTGGGTGGGGGAGGATTTCAACCTGTGCCTGTTGGGAGGACAGAGGTGTTCAGCCACAGCGCTGGTGGAGGCTGATGCTGGCATGCTACTTGCATGGGAGAGAGGCTGCCCAAGGGGTCCGACACACATTTGCGTTGCATTTTTCAAATTATGAAACAAATATTCTGACCCAGGGCTGAATAGAATACAAATGACCAGTTTGGAAAGCATAGTGAGGACCCTAAAGTAAGCGCTCAAGATCCTACTAGTTGTATTGGATAAGAATGTTCCCAGTTCTTTACAGACTCTTGGGGCAACAACGTCCTTGACTGTACCCTGTCCCAGTCCCTAGGGGTAAGAACTTATCCCTTTAATTTTCTTTGGAGTTTTGCTTCACATATAGAAGTCCCTAAATAATATTTTTTATGTTTTTAATGTATATATTTATGATATACAGTGGTCCCACATTTATCATGGAGGTTATGTTCCAGACACCCCCTCGGTAAGTGAAAATCAGTGAAGTAGTGACATTATATTTATTGTAGTATTCATATATATTTTAAGGCTTTATGAACTCCTCCCACACTTTCAAAAACATTTCTAATGTTCTTAACCATTTTCTAAACTCATAAACCTAAGGTTTTTTTTTTTGTTCAGGGTGTCATTGTGCAGCTCGGACTGGTAGTGGTCCTCCTATTTTCAGCCTCCCTAGTGTTGGAATTACAGGCCAGTGCCACCATGCCCAACTCCATCACTGCCTCATGGCGCCGGGGGTGGGGGAGGAGGGGCAGAGCCAGCACAGCATGCGGTGCTAGGGATCAAACCCTGGTCCCTGAGCTTGCCTAAGCAAGCGCTTAGTCTACTGAGCTATCTCACCGGCCCTCTATGTAATTTTATTTTATTTTATTTTTTAAAAATTTTATTGATAAACAGATAGCAATGAGACAGTTTCAAATCAAATCGGAAGTACAGTT
>NW_004524692.1:8239687-8267268 GCF_000260255.1 Octodon degus
GCTATCACAAATTGTGCTGCTATAAACATAGGCACACATATATCCCTATGATATGATGATTTCAGATCCTCTGGGAAAATTCCCAGTAGAGGAATTGCTGGTTTAAAGGGGATTTCCAGACCAATTTTTCTAAGGAGTCTCCATAATGATTTCCATAACGATTGCACCAGTCTACACTCCCACCAGCAGTGGAGAAGTGTTCCTTTTTCCCCACAGCCTCTCCAACATACTCTATGTAATTTTAATAACATATGTATACTGTACGGTATTGCAAAATCCCTCAATATAATGAAAAATACTAGGTCAATAATTTAGAATAATATTTTTTGAAAATCAGCAGAACAGTCCACAAAAGTCAAACCTCAGGACTGGCCAAATAGCTCAGCAGATTAAAGCACCTGAAGGCAGGCATAGTGGCCAGGCATTTGATCCCCAGGCCTGCCGTGGAGGCGCCGACCCCCGGGTGTGCTGAAAGGGCAGTTGAGACTGGGAGTTTTGTGCACCTGTAATCCCAGCTCTTGGGAGGCTGTAAACAGGCAGATCACTATGAGTCCGATCTGGTAGAGAGACCCTGAAACCCTTCCCTTAAAAAAAATAAATAAAAGTCGAACCTCCAAATAATGAGGACTACTGTATATGTTTGTGTAAAGGGAAACATCCTCTTTGAATCCTCATGAATTCCTTTTCTTCACTGCATTTTTAAGATTTATCTATGTCCTTGGACATACCATAGTTTACGTGCATTGATGTAGAGTGCTCCATGATACAGGACAAGTTCTTAGTATATTCTGCCTTTGATGGGCAAAGGGCTTGTTCCTAGTTTCTTTCCATTATGCACAGTGCTAACGGAATATGTTTGAACCTCTCGAAGCAAGTTATTTCAGATTTTATACCTGGCATATCACCACCAAGTCAGAGCTTAGACCCCTGTTCTCTTTCATCGTGTTATGCTTTAGTGATCTGCAGAGTGATTTTGCTAATGTTAGGCTGGCATTACTGGAAGTATCAGAGACTTGGCAAATGGGAGTTAGAGCCAATACCTTGTCCCATGAAGGCAGCCGTACTGCAAGAAAAGGGTAGAGACTCCCAGGTCACTGAAATGTTGGTAGTATATTTTCTCTGTGCTTATTTTCCTCCTTATGTAACCCCCATTTTGACAAGGAGATGTTTCTTTTCATGCAGTTATATTCAGAAGACTTTAAGAAGAAAGAATAATAAAAACCAGGGGATTCAAATTTGGAGGCAAAAAAGAACAGGGACAGTCCTTGGTGCATGTTTTTTGAGTGTCTGAAATATGCATTAAGCAATGGAGGGAAAGGAGTTGACTTGAGAATATTTTGCTCAAAATTCCCAGACTCAGAAATAAATTTTTGTAAGCTCTTTGTGGGCAGGAATTATAATAGTTACCATAGCATTGATTTTGAGAACCACATGCTTTTTTCTCTATTATTTTGCCCAAGAAGGTATGGAAATAATGCCAAAAATGCCAAGGTCTTGACACACAGACCTGTCCTGGCCTTGAGTTCCCTGAAGTAGGGTCTGCTACCTCTGCACCTCCCTGTTTTTACTTTTCCCCTAATGGCCAGCCTTCAGCCATTCCCATTAGAAAAAAAAGCCTCTGTTCCTTATGAGGCCCCTGAATAATAGATATTCTTCCAACACTAGACAGGAACTAAATGAGGTTCAGAGCAATAGGCGCTGTGAGGCTGCTGATCTGAGAGTCAAAGCCATGCCTGCCTCCATCTGTGCTGTCTGCCTGTGTCTCCTCCTGGCCGTTTGTAACCTTGTGATGCTGAAGAAGTATTTTATCCTGGTTGAGCTTTACATGGTTTTAATAAACAGTTCACATGGTTTTAATAAACACTTATTAAACAAAAATTATGACATGAATTTCTTGCATACTAGTAAAACTGTCATGGTTCTGTGAGAATCTTTCTCCTTAACATTGTTATTGTTCTTGTTTTCATATCTGACTCCTAAATCTAGTTGCAGCTGTAGGTTAAGCATGAATTTCACTTGTCCTGCAATTAGTAGGTGCCTGCAATTAAGGAGGTCTTGGCTATGAATTTTACTGTGGTGCAATGTTTAATGCTTATTTCCTTTCATCCTGTTTTGCTGGCAGAAAGCATATTTCCTCCCTTAATGGTCAAGATTTTTAGTGAAGGCTTTTGTGAGGTGTGCTGTGACTGAGGCATAACATGCTCTGGCTCCGATGTGTGGTTCTGAGTAGCAGCCTAGCCTGGCGGCACCACCAGCATGCCGATCGTCTGCTCCCCGGGAAGGCTACTGTGGCCCGGGCTCTTTATGTCTCCAGTCACACCTCCCCTGCAAACAGGAGAATCAGCAGAGAAGAGGTATTGTTGAAATGTGGGGAAAATAATAAAACTCGTCTCCATCTTAGTGTGGCTGGAATGATTCATTGCCACTCCCCATGATGCTCTTGGAAGATACATTTCCAGACCTTGCCCATCTAGCTGCCCCACAGGCCAGGCCCGCCAGCTCCTCCCAGGTGTGCTGGCTCCCCAGTGGACTTCTGATGCATGAGAAGGCAAGGGCTGAGGAGCTGTTCTCTGTGACCCTCCTCCCCCAACAGGAAAGTGGAGTACAAGGAGATTCCAGATTCTTCTTGGAATATCATACCATATAAAGAAATGTATTAGAAACCTTGGAATTCTTTTTTTGTAGCTGGTTGCCCTAGAATCCCGTCTCCTCTACTTTCACGTTTGGGGAGAGATTTTCAAAGAATAATCAAGATTGCAGAGGATGACAATAGATAAGAGGCCAGAGCAGGGTCACAGTATAGAAGAAGGGCTGGAAAGCTTCATCCATAGAGAAGGCTTTTGGGGCCCTTTCTGTCTCTGTGGTTTATATTCTTTGTTTTGATTTTCAGTCCTTTTAAAAAGTATATAAAAACCATCCTCAGCTCAGATGCTTCTTAGAGAAGTAGGCCACAGTCTAGATTTGGCTTGTAGTTTGCCAAGTATAGTTCCATAATCACATCATCAATTTTATAGCAGCAGAACCTGAAAGAAAAATAATGCTGAAGAGCCGTCATATGGACGTTTTGAGAGCTAATAATGAGTAAGTATGAATAATCAGGAAAGAATTTCTGCAAGACAAAATGAAATCAGGAAAGATGAAAAGGACAGAAGGTGTGAGACAGATGCAGGGATGTGGGATGGGGACCGACTAGATCGGTTTGAACAAAGGTGGAAATCTGGGAAACTGGGGCCATCAATTTAGATTTTTCTCCTGAACGCAGTGATGAATTTGCATCCAGCCTGTTGGGCACCAGCAGATTTGCATGGTGTTTGAGAAGAAATTTACTTGTGTCTTGTGACTCATAGCTTGCATCCCTTTTAATTTATGTGGCAGGTTGCAGGCATTCGCTCATGTTCTCTTGACACCTTACAGTGCCGTGACTGTGCCTATTCAATTATCTTTCATACTAAAAAAAAGGGAAGTAATGAAACAGTTCTTTCGGTTGACAAGGGTGGGAGGGAAGGACAACCGTGGTTGTGGGGAGCTTCCTGTGTGTGGAGAGCTTCCTGCATAATTACACATGCAATTATACATCCATCCAATTTAATCAAAGTATGAATTATTTTCCCTAGATAATCGGACATCAAAAAATAGTTGAGGTGGAAAAAGAGGAAATTCTGAACATGAACACAGGCGATAGATCTCGCAGTATGAGATTCATTTCTCAAGAACAGATAAACTAGCTACATTTTTTTTGAAGATGTTTGGGAAAATGAAAATTAAGCATAGTTAAAATTTTTCTCTCATCCAAGTACTAACCGCGCCCAGCCTTGTTTAGCTTCTGAGATCAGATGAGATCGGGTGCTTTCAGGGTAGTATGGCCATAGATAGCAGAGTTAAAAATTTTAACCTGCGTCTGGCAACACACTTCTATATTCCTGACAGTCTGCAAGGCTGAGATGAGAGATAGTAAGTGTAGGGTAGAGCCTGGGCAATTTAGCAAGACACTGTTTCCGAGTGAAAACAAATGCCTGTTTCAGAGTGAAAACAAATGCCTGGTTGGATGTATAATTGCATGTGCTATTACACAGGAAGCTCTCCACACATACGAAGCTTGCCACAATGATGGTTGTCCCTCCCTCCCACCCTTGTCAACGGCAAAGAAGTGTTTCACTGCTTCCCTTTTTTCAAATGCCATTGGACTGGGATTTAGCTAAGTGCAAAGACCCTGGGTTCAGTCCTCTACAGCACAGAAACACACATGTGTTTATGTGTGCTTAATAGCATACATGTACACACATGCACACATGCACACACGTGTCTGACAAGATATCATATAGAAGGGCTCATTGTCCCCAGAATTATGACAGTGCACTGGATTAGAAGTCTGTATCTTTTCTTCTGTCTATAGCCTACTCTTTTCTTAATGTATTTGGTTGTTGCAGGATCTCACTATGCAGCTGGGGCTCGTGGTGATCCTCCTGCTTTCAGCCTCCCCAGCACTGGGATTACAGGCATAGGCCACTATGCCTGCTCTCCGTGGCTGACTCATCCTGTCCTGGGGGTGGGGCTGGCCTGGCTTGTGGTGCCTGGGGTTGAACTCTGGTTTCTGCAAATGCCTGAACTTCCTAAGCAGGCGCTTTAGTCCGCTGAGCTATCTTGCCAGCCCTCTAGCCTACTCTTTATTGGTTTTATGGATTCAGGAAAGTAGTTTAGCTTCAAGTCTCAATTTCCTCTTAAAGAAGAGGTAGATAATATATTTTTCATGATGGCATCTTTATTTGTAAGTGGATATTAAAGGACTTGTGTAATCTATAAATTACTGTGAATGTGACAGAGACTTCATTTACGCTAATGTTTTTTGGGTGTGTTGGTTTTGCTCATGCCTTGCAAGCAGCTACCTGTGTAGTATGATTTGGAGGATTTCCGAAGGACAGGTTGCCTGTCAAATTCCTCCTAACTTGCCCTGTGATAAAATGTTTTGTGGGATCCAAACTTTCCATAGTGTTCAGTTTGACTAACTATGGGATACTAAGCTGCAGATGTTATAGAAGAGAGAGCTCAATTCAGTGGTGGATGTCTTGGATCTTTATTAGCAGGTCACCTGGGGATGTCCTGAGAAAATGGAGCCAGGAGTGCTGCTAAATACAGGGGCCCAGGGAACTTGGAATCACATGGGAGAGCGGAGTACTTGCCAAGAGAATGCCGGAGAAGAGCGAGTTGTAGGTAAGACAAGGAAAGCCTTCTGCAAGTGCCTTTGTGATTTTGATTTAAGTTGAGTTGTTTTTCACAGATTCAAAACTTTTGAGAGATAGCAACCTGCAATTTTTTTTTTCCTTTGAATTCCTTCGCAGTGCCACTTTCTTTTCCTTAAACCCTGAGTGGCTCTCAGGAAACTATTCTGACTCAGACTCCTAGAGCTGTTGCGGCACAGACAGCTAACTTGACACCAACAGTCACTCTTCATTTCCAGGGACCATTTGTCCCAGACTCCTTTGTTGTTGGAACTGAATGCCATTGGACTGAATGTCACTGGCTGAGGCGGAGGTCTGTGTCTCTTGTAGACTTAGGTGACTGAATAGCAAATGTGCAGTTTGCTTCTGAAGTCATGTTTTTCTTGTCAGCTTGCCAGATACTTATGCCAGTGGCCCTGATAACAGCTTCATCTTGAAGGAAGAATGGCCACAGGAGTGGAAGGAAACCATGTGGGTGAGTCATCGCCAGGTGCAGAACTACCAGGCCAGGAATATTTACATTTCACCAGAAAGGGAGCAAAAATTTCTTTTAGTTTAATTATTATGGCACTGAAAGTGTTTAGTTTTGTGGGATAGCTGCAAATCTTTCTTGGATTAATGCAACTATAAGCACTTAGCTAAATCCCCAAACATTTTCCCCCTCATTCTGAAGCAGTGTCTTGCTAAGTTACACAGGCTCTACCCTACACTTACTATCTCTTGTCTCAGCCTTGCAACTATTAGAATGAATTTTCTCAGGGGGCATTTTATTCCCCATAAAATGTGATATGCTCATCTTTCTTTCCTCCAAGTGTAACCCCAATCTTTTGTCTTCTGTCTTCACATTCTACTCCAATCATGTCTTCAGATGACAACACAATCTGCAAAGAGTGAAGAGAACAGAGGAGTGTGACTATTCTACTTTTTTATTTTTATCTGCCTAATTTAATTCTCTGGTAGTTCAAAAGCTTGGTGGAAATGCAGAACAGATGTTTCTTGGCACTAGTGGGTTTCCACTCCTGCGCTGATAGGGAAACTGTAAAGGCCGCTATCGAGAGCCAAGAGAAAGAGAACTTTTTAATACTTTACCTCCATGAGATTTGTTTGATTTTTCCTTTTTTATTTTCCACTTGGCAGAGGGCCCTTGAAATGTGGAAATTGGTGGCAGACACCCTGGAGTTGTTGATTGTTGTATAGAACTGGCATGGGAGGCTCAGAGAGTTGTGTTTCTACCTGAAACGAAACTGTGTGCCTGGAGCCCAGGTTTGGCTGTGCAGGAGGGAAAACAGAGCCTTGGTGTAGAAGAAAGGTGAAGTTACACAAACCAGATAAGTGAGCAAACAAACAGAAACTTAGAAGGCAACCACAAAAGATAGTGCTCACCAAAGATAATGCACACTAAGCTCGTCTCTGCTATCTCATTTTTCCATCCATATGGATTTTGTTCACAGATACCTTCAAGTGATGATCTGATGGTGGCTCTTGTTCATAACAGAGCTGCCACTCTGTGCTGTTTAAGTGGCACTAAAGACAAGGCCAAGACAAGGTTTTATACAAAAAATGACTCCATGGTTAGGGATTAAGTGGTTTACTTGGTACTGAAAGGATAGTTTAAGGATTCCTTTGCCAGTCTTTATCACGTTTATTACAGGTTGTTGTGGCTTGTATTG
The DNA here is from genome assembly GCF_000260255.1 of Octodon degus. Lineage (NCBI taxonomy): Eukaryota > Metazoa > Chordata > Mammalia > Rodentia > Octodontidae > Octodon > Octodon degus. The sequence continues at coordinate 8,246,574 of NW_004524692.1, forward strand.
AGACACCCCCCCACCCCACTCCTGTGCTCACCTGTGGACTTCAGGAGGCAGGTAGATTGTGGTGTATGATACTGGGAATAAGAAGGTGTGGTATTGGATTAGCCAACTAAATGATTTAGTGCATTCTGGGTGTGGATAACCGGAAGGCCCACCTGGGTGTGTGAGGGTGGCACCAACAAAAAGACTTATAGTCTGGGTGGAGTAAAACAAAAAGCAGAGGGAAGCTCACTGCCTCACTGCCTCCTGTTGCCATGGACTGCTTCCCTCTGCCATGCCACCCTGTTTTGGAGCCAGTGGATTACAGACTGAAACCTCTACAAACTGTGAATTTAAAAAATCCTTTTCTCCTTTATCATTTGAGTGTTGAGTATTTGGTCTCAGCAATGAGAAAAATAACTAAGATACAGGCGATGCAGCATCTTGCTTGTCTTGACTAATCCTTTAGCTTTCTACAGCCAAGAGTAGAGTGTCTTATGATTCCCTGGGTTGGAATCCTACCTCTGTGGCTTACTGTCTCTAAGACTTTAGGTAAGTCATGGAACTTCTGTCTGCCTCAGTTTCTTTACTAGTAAAATGGGAATAAGCATAGGCAGGACTGATTTGTCAGAGTGATTAAAGAAAATATAAGAAGTAAGTGTTTCTTTTGCTGGGTACATATATTTTTGTCCTGTTGGGGCACCTGCTGTACATCTGGGAATGCAGGTGCTCATACCCTTAGACACTGTAAGTTTCCTACTTGTTCCCCACATATTCTCTGAGCACTTTTATAGCCCTTAATAGGTTCAGGCTTGTTCTCCCCACAGTTCCTGCCTGAGCTGTAACCCCTTCCCTTCACCTTCTCTCCATGAATTTTTCTGCCACCCCTGAAATCATGTCATCTGCTATGGCAGTTTTACATGTGTTTCTGAATCATCTAGATCGTTTCAAGAGTTATAGAGAAGGGCCAGCCCAATAGCTCAGCAGATTAAAGCACCTGAAAGCAGAAGCAGGGGCCAGGGTTCCATCCCTGGGCCTGCTGTGCTGGCCCTGCTCCTGGGGTGCAGTGAGAGGGCAATTGAGACTGGGCGTGGTGGTGCGCGCTTGTAATCCCAGCTCTTGGGAGCCTAAACAGCTGGATCACTAAGAGTCCAATCTAGTAGTGAGACCCTAAACACTCCCCGGTAGACCCTTCCCTAAAATAAAAAATTAAAAAAAGGAGTTATAGTGAAGACTTTTTTCCCTTTCAAATTAGTGTAGGGATAATGTTTTTCCCCAGAGAAAAAGACAGAACAATAGCTGTGATAATGATTTAGGCAATCAGAAAAAGGCCAGAGCCCAAGCGAATCCTCAGATTACTGCAAGACAAATTGCACATAGTTTGGACCTGAAAGCTGTAAAAATTCACTCAGTTGGATATGTCATAGATGACATGTAGCTGCACAGTAAACTTGGAATCATTCCAAATGTCTTTGCACACAGGTGGGTAGTCAGCATCTTTTGATGGCATATTTTTAAAAGCCAAAAAGAATTAAAAGGAATCTTAAACTTCACTTTGTGCCTTATTTTTCCTATTGCAATTTTGAGATTATTTTATATATATATATATATATATATAGTAATAAAGCAAAGAAGAGGTTAATATTAATACTCAAGGTTTTCAACCTCTGACAAAGAAAAAAATATAGAAATAAATTAAGAGGAGAAAATCCATCTCATATCAAATCTAAGCTAAAATGTCAACAGGCACATACATTTTATATATAATATAATCTATATAGATTATAGATCTATATTTGATTAAATCTAACATGTTATCTATGTCTAATTATAAATCTAAAATATATAATGTATATTATAATAAACTATATATTCTATTTTATATTCTATTTCTATTATATATTCTATTTATATAGTATAATCTAAATAATATCTATAATCTATAGTATACTATCATACTATTCATTTTATCTAATCTATATGTTGCATATAAAATGAATCATGTATTATATAATAGGTTACTGGTTTTTCTATGTATAATCTGTAAGTCTCTATGTATGTGTGTGTAGAGAGAGAAAGGAGAAGCGGAATCCAAAACAGGACAGAGTGTGGATAGAAGAGAGAAAGAAGAGAAGGAATGTGATAACACATGTTCTATCCAGTGTAAAAGCTCGGGAGCTACAGCATTTTGTAACATGGATCACATAGCACACGCGGGTATATTTTTCTTATTGAATGGAGCCAGAACTGCTTTGGAGCACTGGTGATTAAACTCAAGCCCTTCTCACTGAGCTACATTCTTTCCCTTCTAAATGGTTTTGCTTTTATTTTAAGACAGGGTCTCCCCCAAAACACCAAGTTGCCCAGGTTGGTCTAAAATTCAGTCTCCTGCCTTATCCTCGCAAGGGTGCTGGGATTACAGTTGTGTGCCAACCGTACTGGCTTTTATCACAGAATCGTAGGAAGGAAATGCTGGAGACTAATTGAGGTCTTGCGAAAAGATATTCAGCCTTGGAGAACTCTCACTAGTCAAATGTGGACAATATGAACATAAAAAGAATGTTTTGGGGTTGATTATATCAATAAAAATGGCTAAGTCCTCAAAGACACTCAAGCAAATAAAACAGAAAAGGAAAAGATGAATGAGAAAGGATAACTAAACATGTAAGCTTATTTGCATGGTGGAGGTTATTAATACACCAACTCCTTGCTCTTAGAATTAATAATAAAAAGAAAATGGGAAGCATTACCATGTTTATATTTGCCTGGATAGATAAGTTCTGCTGCAAAGACAAACAGCATCAAAACTCTTAAAGCTAGAGTGTATTTCTCACTTTCACTCTTTGTCTCTCACGGGTTGGCAGATATCCTAGGACCCACATCTTACTCATTTAGGGATGCGAAGGGACAGGGGCTTAGGAGTCTGCTCGTCACTGTGACCAAGAAGGGCAAGTCCTAGGTGACGTAGCGCGTCTGCTGTGGTTTTGTGGTCCCAAGAGCTTCATGTAATCATGCCCACATATAGGAAGTAATTTTCTCTGCTTGTCCCCAGGGGCACAATACTCATACTCTACTGCTTTTGTGATATGCTTTGACCGATGCAGCGTGAATGGATATGACAAAATGCTGACTCCAAGCAGAAGTTTTAAGGGACATTTGGTAGTCAGTTGAGTGCCACATATCTTTAATCCCAGCACTCTGTGAGGCTGAGGCAGAAGGATCATAAGTTCGAGACCAGTTTGGTCAACTTAGCAATTTAGTGAGACTGTCTCAAAGAACCCCAAACAAAAGCAATGTCGCCCTTCCAAAAAAGGAGGGCTGTAACTCAGTGCAATAGCCCTAGGTTCGAAGTTCAATCCTTAATACTTGATAAAGAAATAAAAAAGAGGCATTTCTTGCTTTTGTTTTCTCTTCTGCACTCAAACTAATCTGTAAAAGAAGAACAGACTCTGAGAGCTATTGCCTAAGAGCTCTGGTTTGACAGGTAACACCTACTGCAGAACCCACCAGAACCACAGCTGGGCAAGGAAAACCCTAGGCCTGTGAGCAAGAAATCATTGCTGTTCTAAGCCACTCACATTTTAATTGCTTGTTACTGAAGCAAAAGTTGATTAATAAACCCATCATATGTTATGGAGGAACACAAAAATGTAAAACAGCGTATTGATGAATTGTGCAAATGACTACCACATTATGTTTATTTGCCTGTTTAAAAAATTGACTTGTAATATTCGTACATATTTATGGAGTACAGTAGGATCATTTTCCCATGTACATAATTGTGAACTGATTAAGTCACAGTCATTGGCATTTGCATCTCCCAAAACATTCATCATTTCTACACATTGTCTCTTAAAGAAAGAACCATTGTAAGTGCTGCAGAAGATTGGGAGCTCCTAATGGAGGAGGAATGATACCAGCAGAAATTGTGTTTTATCATCCTGAAGGAATTGATGACAGGCAGAATTCAGAACAAATTCTGGAATCATTATACAAAGGTGTTATGACATAGATTATTTGGATGAGCCCTAAGCATCACCCTGCAGAATGCATCCTCTGTGCCTACCTGTCACCTCTTTTGACATGGAGAGAGCTGTCACTGTCAAACTGCCTCCATGGCAGCAGGTGGCTGGGCCTCATGTGACTGTTGATGTTGTGACCCAAGGCACAGCAATGCCTTTGAAGGGCCTTCCCTAAGGTGCTTCATCGGGGCCCAGCTGAGCCCTTTGCTCCCAGTTGCAGAGTTGCAGTATGCAGGAGACACAGGCACTCGCCAAGCAAGACCAGCAGAAGCAATCGGGAAAGCGATAATTGTTTCAGGCTGCTATCCAAGCCTTTTTTTAAACAGCCTCGGTCATGGGGATAAAGAGAAGTCAGTATGTGGTTTGTTCTGGTCTGGCTTAAAATATAAAAAAGATGCCAAACAAATGCACTACACAGGCCTTGATAGCATTCTAGTTTGAAAAAACTAACTAGAAAATAGTTTGTTGTTAAATTTAGGAAATTTGAATATGGCTAGGTGTTGGATAACCTCAGGGTATTTTTGGTCTTTGTAGGTATAATGAAGATATTAAAGTTGCCTAGGAGATGATCTCTTTTTTTTTTGGTATTTTTAGGGGAGGGTCTACAGGGTGTTTAGGGTCTCATTACTAGATCAGACTTGTAGTGATCCACCTGTTTACAGCCTCCCAAGAACTGGGATTGCAGGTGAGTGCCACCACGCCCAGTCTCAATTGCTGTCTCAGCACTCCCTAGGGGCGGGGCCGGCAGGGCAGGTAGAAGATCATTCTTACTTAAGGGATTGTATCTTGACACATGTAGTAAAATATCATGATCTCTAACCCAGTTTCAAGTGGTTCCACCATAAGTTTATGCAGAAACACAAACATAGTACATTATAATATTTGCAAGTAATGCAACATTTTAACATGTCTTTTCTTTTCTTTTTTTTTTTTGTACAGGGAATCGAACCCAGGACCTTGCCCTTGCTAGGCAGGTGCTGTACCACTGAGCTATAGCTCCAGCTCTATTAACATGTCTTGAACCTAATTGATGGATATGTGAGGGTACATTATAGTTTCCTATTCAAATTTAAATTTGAAAATTTTCATAATAAAAAAGTTGGAAAGGAAATAAAGGAAAGCACTTTGTGGGGGAGGACGTGGGCGTGAAATGCAAAGCTGAGCCCAGAAGAGCACTCTGATGCAGTCCTCCCGCTGCATGACTCTGGCCGCAGCCCTTGAGTGCAGTGCACAGTGATTGCTCTCATTGTGGGGCTCTGGTGCCCATAGGGAACACATCTTAACTCTTTTTACACCTCACCTCTGCCTCTGTTTCTTGATTCCCTTCCCATTTGCAAAAGGGCCTTTGGTTTCTTTTCATTTCTTTCTTTTGAGCTGTTTTACTTCTGGGATCTGAGCCTACACAGTTGCTCTTTTTTTAGGTTTTCTTTTTTTTTTTTGCATTTTAGAGAAAGGTCTACAGGATGTTCAGGGTCTCACTACTAGATCAGACTCCTGTTTACAGGCAGGCGCCACCACTCCCAGTCTCAATTGCGGTCTCAATGCACCCCGGGGGTGGGGCCGGCACCACAGGATTGGGGATCGAACTCCCACCTGCTCCTGCTTGCAGGCGTTTTAATCCGCTGAGCTATTTGGCCAGCCTACGTGGTTGCTCTTGACCTTCTGCCTCCCTTCCTAGGTTTTTCTTTGTACAGTGAACAGTCCACTGAATAATTACACTTGGCTTGAGTTAAAGCCCACTTGGAGAAACTGTATCTCCTTGGAGAGCTTAGTTCCCCTGAGTTTTAGAAAAACAAAACAAAACAATACCCCCCAAAACAAAGCAACAACCCTGCCCCTCAACATTTTCCACCCAGATGTGGTAGTGGAATCCTGTAACTCCAGCACGCTGAGAGGCTGAGGTGGGAGGATAACAAGAGGAAGCCCTGTCTGGGTAACTTAATTTAATGAGACCTTGTCTCCAAATAAAAAAATAAAACCAGGGCTTGGGTTGTGGCTCAGTGTGAGGCCCTGGGTTCAGCCCTCAGTACCACAAAAATTGCTCTCTATACAAATTATTTTTGAAGTTTTATTAGTTTTCTTATATTCCTACCTCTTTTGCCTTAGGAGCTATTTCTTTTCTTCCTTGGAGTTATTTTCATTTTGTGCTCCACAGTTCATCTTTTTGATGTCTTCAGAATCTTGATCTGATCTTCTTTTAACTTTATCCTTGTTGCAATTTTTATAACTCTTGGCCTTCAACCTAATGTGCACACAGATTCTCCACTCTCTCTCTCTGCCTCTGTCTCTCTGTCTCTGTCTCTCTCTGTCTGTCTCTGTCTCTGTCTCTGTCTCTGTCTCTCTCTCTCTCTCTCTCTCTCTCTCTCTCTCTCTCCCCTCTTGCATGCAGGTGCACATAATTTAATCTTCATTTACAAAATAACTTTTTTTTCCTGCCTCTTCCCCAGCCTTTCAAAGTGTGTTGACCTACCCCTATTCTTCCCTTGACAGCTAAATTTCTCCTAACTACAGTCTACACAAGTTCTTCTTGTTTTCTGGCTTCTTACTCATTATTTTCATTCATTTATGAAAAAGCTCTCACTAAAGCCACAAAAAATTCTTAAAAGTCAGATTTAATTTTCTGTTTTTTAAAAATTCTTTTATATCTTTCTTTTTTGCTACTTTAAAACAAAAGTGCCCCTTCCTTTTCAAGGTTTCTCCCTGGTACTTGGCTGACCTTATCAGATACAAAAGTTACATTTCTGGGTATATAGGTCTTGCTATATCTTGGTCTTAACCATCCAGTAGAAAAGTATAAAAATGAGGTATATAAAGTAAATCCATATTAATACAATGAGCTGTAAAAGGCTCAAGTCAATAACTTCTGAGGATAACCCACTAATATTATAGACTGCTGACAGTGTTAGATTGTTTAGTTGAATTCAAACACTTATAGTATTTAGATGCCAATAGAATATTCACCTCTGACAGGACAAAAAATAAATAAATAAATAAAATTTAAAAAAAAGGTACAATGGAAAGATCATTTTGTATTTATATATACAAAATAGGATAAATTTATAGCTACTTTCGCTTAACTCAATGAGAAGAAAGAGGTGTACTAACGGCGTTTGGACAGAATATCCTGTCTGCTTCTTGTACCATGGATAACCACTAAGAAGATAACAATGTACAGTGTATTGACTATCAAAACTGCCCTATTAATCAGCTGTGAAACTCTCATTCATATTTATTTCTCAATGAAAAAAGAGAAAAAAATACATTGTCTTATTTAATATTCAGAATAAATTGTATAAAAGTAAAAAAAAAAAAAAAAACAACAACAAAAAAACCCAAAGTTTCTCCCTGTGTTATCCAGGGACCATATTACAGTTGCATAAGAGTTCCTAGTGCCGGTGACTGCAGGGCTTGAGGTGCACAGGACTTCTCTGAGCAGCACTGGTCACTTGATAGTCCTTACTGAACCCTTTCTGTGGAAACCAAGGCCACAGCGATCCTGTTAACCCAGGCTGCTGCCTACCTCCTGCTCCTGTTTCCTTCCTCCTCGGGCTCTGGTGTCCCTGGTCATTCTGTGGGTTGATACTTGCATTCTTTCTCAGCACGTCCCTCCTGCTGATCACCTGTCTGGGGTGCTTTCTCACCACTGATCTTGAGCTCCTCTGATTATACAGTTGTGCTCTTTCCTCGTGTGTGGGAGATTTGTCCCAAGACATCAATGCATGCCTGAAATCTCATGTAGGACAGAGCCCTGTATTATACGCTTCCTATACTCACACATGCATGCTGGTTAGGTATGATAGTTCAGACTACAAGTTAGGCATGGTGAGAGGTTAAAAACAACAACTAGGGCTGGCCAGATAGCTCAGCAGGTTAAAGCTCCTGCTTAGGCAATCTCAAGGACTGGGATTTGATACCCAGTGTGCTGTGCTGCCCCTGCCCTCAGGATGCTGTGAGACAGTGATTGAGATTGGGCATGGGAGCATGCTCCTGTAATCCCAGTGCTTGAGGGGGTAAAAATAGGAGAATCACTGCGAGTCCAATCTGTGTAGTGAGACCCTGTAGGCCCTGTACTAAATGCATAAAAAAATAAAAATAAAACTAAAAACAACATAGTACAATTATAACAATAGGTTGTAATAAAAATCACATCAGTGTGGTCTCCCACGTATAGTCTGATCAGGGGACCACTATGCTACCTTTTGTCCACTACTGGAAGTTCTGAATGCCCCTAAAATATGAGAAACAAAATAGAGGGAGAGCTTTTGGCTTTTGGTTTCCTATACCTAAAATATCTTAGGCTGAAATCTCCAGTTAGTGAGGAGTTAATAGAAAAAAAATGTTCTGGATTGACGAAAGGAAACTGAAACTTATTTTTTTTTTTGTGGGCAGAGCCTGCTAATCCTGTGCATTCTTGCTCAGTGCTTGAAGTTGTTGAGCCCCTCTGTGTTCCTCCAAACCTCTTCTGATCCTCTCTACCATTAGTGAGTGAAGAGCCCTGTCTGAGGTATGTTTCTACTCCTTATTCCTGAAAGTCTGACTTAGGAACCAGGCTGCTGTGGAAAGAGATTCTAATGAGGTAAGGCCTGTGGAAAGTGTTCTGGGGGAAAAAACAAACAAACAAACAAACAAACAAACAAACCTCTGGGAACCAGTTGCTAATCAGAAAATTAGGAAAAAAGTAGTAGGTGGTTCTCTGGTACAGAGATTATTGACTGTGTTCCAGAAAAGAAAAAGCTATCGGCAGCCTGATTTTTTAAAACTTTGAATTGACAGAGGGAATAGAAGCCCTCTTTTATGCCACCACAACTGAGATCTTAACAAAAGGAAATGCATTTGGCTGCAGCAGGAATTAGAATATATTGTTCTGAGAGTTGAACCAGACTGAGTCTAAAAGGACTTTTGATTTTCTGGGTGTGTTGGACTGCAGGTGTCTTATTGATGGGAATTTATATTTAGAAGAGGGCTTTTGATTTTGAGCTGAAGGAGAAAACAGCATAGGGGTCAGAGAGCTGTTCTAAAATAAAAGATAAGAAGAATAGCATGGCAGAATGACTTTTTTTGTGGTACTAGGGATCAAACTTGGAACTTTGCGCTTGCCAGGCAGGCACTTAAGCTGCTGAGCTATCTCCCAGGCCCAGAATAACTTTGATGTAACATTGGGACTGAAAACATCAGAGAGAGAAAAAGCTTTATTATCTGGCATCCTTGTACTTAAAAAAAATGCCTAATATGCTCTCACTCCCGTGAACTCAGATATTTGAGTGGCATGGCTTCAGCTTTTTAATTTCTTAATCTCATCTGTTTTCTTTTGTTGATGTAGATGTCAAAAAATTTATTTGAGTTCATTTAAGATTGAACTCCACTTGTTCCACAGCCAGAGCTAAATTCCCAGGGAAAATTTCTTTGAAATTTATTGAGATAACTTTTATAAATAGATTGAGTAGACAATAGATATTTCTAAGTGTTATATTAGATCAGAGTGGTTAATTGTGTTGTTCAATTTTTCTATGATGTTTGTTAAAAAGTTTTGAGTGCTTCAACCATAATTTATTGAAAAGAATATGATATAAAAAAAGAAAAGAAAAGAATATGCTGTATAGATTTTCACTATCAGGGTAAATTTGTCAGTTTATTAGTGGAGGTCTGACAGTTTCTGTCTATATCTGCTGAGTCTGTTTAATGAGATCCATACATGTTGAGACTTGTAATATTACTTTGTGGACTTTATTTTTTAATTTTTATTTTCTTTGCTGGAAATGGAGATTGAACTCAGGACCTTGTGCTTGCCAGGCAAACACTTATTCTACTGAGCTATCTCCCTGGCCCTCATATTTGATTTTTTCTTAAAATTTTTAGGATTAGGATTAATTGTGTGTGTGTGTGTGTGTGTGTGTGTGTGTGTGTTTCTCCCTTGATCTTTGTTTCATAAATCTGATGCTATGAATTTTGTGGGGATGTAATTTTCTTAAAGTCCAGAAAATTGCTTCCAAATGAAACTTCTTAACGCAAATACTTAGATGCAAGGTGATCTCAGCATGACATTAGCCTCTTTCATGTGAATAACTGTGGCATTTAATACATTCACAATGCTGTGGAACCATCACCTGTATTTAGCTTCAAGCTAGAGCCAGTTTCCCTTGCTCTGTGATGTGTCTTACAGGGCCAGAGGCCAGTTTGTTTGAACTGCAAAAAAAGGAATTCCAACTTGGCATCTCTCCGTTTGATACTAGAATAAGTGCAAACCTAATCTGAGCAGATTCATGTGCCCAGCCCTACCTGATCTCATTGTGGTTGTTGTGAGCTTGTGTTTAACGAGTCTGGCTTTGTTGAACTGAGATGAGCTTTATTCTATTAACTATTATGATAGATGCTGAATAATAGATTACCAGAAGGCTATTGCCGGTAAAGGCTGTTAGTAAAGTTCTACTTTCTCTGCTACAACCTAGAGCACTTTACAGTGAGAATACATAATTTTCTAGACAGCAAATGAAATGTGATACTGAAGGCTCCTGTGCCCTGCCCCATCGATGATGCTGCCCTCATGCTTTCTAAACATGGACTTCTTAGCAAAGGAGAGTGCAAACAGTTGACACTTTGCCCCAGAAAAATCAATACACATACAGTTCAATCTCAGCTTTCTGCTTGGTGCAAAGGCTCTATTTCTTCAGTCTGGAGGGAAGGGAATTGGGGGAGAGATATAATATCTTTTCAGCTTTTTGTTTTAGGTGAACAAATGTGGAGTAACAGTTGACTAGGAATACAGATTGTTCTTTTCATTTCTCTCAGCTTCTTACATTCTGGCCAAGAGTTGACTAGTGATTTAAACTTTGTGTGTGTGTGTGTGTGTGTGTGTGTGTGTGTGTGTATCTTTACACTTATCTCTGTGTTCATAGATAATTCACTGCAAAGTTGGAGCAACTGCATTAGGAGTGAGCAACGAGGTCATGTTTTAAGCTGGAAATCTGCATGATTTTTTAAAGTGGCACCTTGAGGTCCAGAGACCTTGGAGTACCATGACACAGTGAGATACTAGGGAACACAGAATTTAGCCTTTTATACATCACTATGGCTTCTAATATAAAAGAAGTTTAAAAATTCAGTCTGACTGTGGTCTTACAGTTCTGCACCAAAGAAGGGCAGCAGCTCATATTCTTGTTCTCAGGATAAGAAGCCCACGAGATAGCTCCTGAGATAGCTGCTGAGACATGGTTAGGTGGAAGCAGGGCCCTGGTCTTGGTCTCAGCTGCATTCCCAGGTATTTGGGAAGCAGCTAAAGAGAAGCCCTCAAGTGCAGTGTTAATTTCTGACTTATGGCTCTTCACTGATACCTGTGCCCCATGGTTTAGCAAAGTCATCTGCTCTCCTGGACAAGTGACTTGGAGACTGATCGAACCATTCTGCTTTGAAGATCTCCCTCAAACGAAAATAATTTCATTCTTTTTTGCTCTACTGGCAACTGAAGTAGCTGATCTCAGTGAATTTCTTCAGTCCTTGGAAATCTGAAGCAAACTGGTAAAGCGTTGAGAAAATATCAGCTTGCCTAAATTCAAGTGTAGACTCCATCATTTATAAGCTCTGTTATTTTACTTGACTCTATTCCCTTTTCATTATTTTTATCACCACCCAAAAATAATTTTTTATTTGTTTTTACTACTGGAATATGAGTTCCAGCTAAGGATGGAGTTGAGTTGCTTTTTTCTGAATTATATCTTTCTTGTTTAATATAGTGCCTGGCACATTGTTATTAATATTTACTGCTTTAGAATTTCTTTTCAATTTTTTTATTGTAAGTAACTCTGAAGGTAACATCTTGTGGTATTCCTTAGACTTAACTCCAACTTGAATAGCTCTTGAATTTTTTCATGAACTATATATCCCTGAGTGCAATTATCAGGGTAAAGATGTAGCCATTTATTAAGACTCAATATGTCATAAAATTTGCTTTCTAGGATATCCTGGAAAACCGCTAGTGGTATATTTGTGGTTTTTCACATTGTGAATTTAGTAGGCATATAAAAGTAGCTATGCTTCTATTAATTGCTAGTTTTTGATGTTTTCTGAGGGCATTTCTGTGTCTCATCTAATAGAGGAAACTGTTTCCTCTAATAGAAGAAGGGAATCAGCCTTGCTTCCATTTCTCTACACTTGAATTAGACACATTCAGTACAATGGATCTTTATATATTTGACTGCTAAAAAGAGATGACCTCAGGGCTGGCCAAATAGTTCAGCAGGATTAAAGTGCCTGCTTAGGCAGATGCAGGGGCCAGGAGTTTGATCCCTGGGCTTGCCATGCCAGCCCCGTCCCAAGGGCGCGCTGAGAACGCCATTAAGACTGAGCTTGGTGGCACACACCTGTGGTCCCAGCACTTGGGAGGCTGTAAACAGGAGGATCACTACACATCCGATCTACACAGTGAGACCCTGTACACCTTGTATACCCTGTCCTAAATACAAAAAAAAAAAAAAAAAAAAAAAAAAAAAAAAAAAAAAAAAGACGACCTCATTAAAAAACAAGTCTTAAAAAAACAAAAGATGTTCACAGTATTTAGTTGAGGAGTAAAATATATAACAGGCACTCATACCACTCTGCGATGTCTTTGGGGATCTTGTCTTTCTTTTGGAGCTTAAGTGGGGATACCACTTAGGGCATAGCGGGGAGAACTTTGGCTGATTTTTCTGCTTTTCCACAGAGCATGGCTCCTTGCAGTTCCTATCAGTTCTACATGATGTGAAAAGGGGCCAGAGAGCTTTCTAGAGAAGATGGGGGGACCTAGCTGAGCACCAGAGTTTGGAAGCAAAGCAGTTCTGCCTGTCGGTGTGGTGTGCCAGGGAGGAAGGAAAGACACGTGGGTGAGAAGCCTGGGAGAAAGTGACCATCAGCACTGGTGACTGGCATTCAGGGGACAGTAACAGACTTGAGTGAATAAAAAACTATATCACCAAAAAAATGGGCTTCTATAGGCATCTGATAATATTTTTATTTTTTCTTCTGTTTGGTAATAAACTGCCCAGGCTTGGCACAGTAGTTTTGCAAAATCCTCTGGGCCCCAAGATGTTTCTTTCCACTTCATAATACTTCGTGCATACTTTATACTTTGTGAATGCAAAATGGCTCCTTCAGTTCTGTGTTAGGGTCCTCTTCCAGGCATGAAAAGTAAATGAATGAAAAGCAAAGGACTGAAGACACCTCTGTGCCTCCACCCACCATTTGCAGTTTCCTAGAAGCCCTGCTCCACAGTTCATGCTTAGTTATACTGTGGCAAGTGGCTCTCTTGTTTATCAGGAGGTATCGCATTCCTCCTCTCTCCCCATCTATCCTCTCTCTGTCTTTTCTCTCCTTTTGCATACAAAGTGAGCACATTGAGGTCATATGGGTTATTTTAGGAAGGAAGATGTAATGCATCATCCTTTGTCTTTGTTGACATGGGACAGCCTGAGAACCCTAATCAGGAAAGTTTGTCAGCCTTACACAGAAGTGAGTGCGGCATAAGGTAAGGCTTAAAGTAAACAAACATCAAAAGGTGGAAAGAGTTGGAAATTATGACACAAATTGGAGATGCACAGTGGTGATGGAAAAAACAGCGCTGTATGTTTCATGCTGCCAATCTGTACATCTACAAATGACTAAAACAAGTTCGTATGTGTTCTCAGAATTAAAAATAACCGTTTCAATATCTTTTCATGGTCATCCCTCTTGTTCCTCTTCTGAAAGACTGAAGAGAATTCTTTTTTCTGGATGGCGACCTTATGTTACAGATTCAATCCAGCTTTCAAGGTCCAACAAATTGACTAAAAGAGTCAGGCCCAGTCTGCTCCATGGCGTCCTAGGAGACCTTTCACACAAGCTTCAGCTTAGGAAAGATGGGGGCGTTTGGAGTTAAGATTTGTAAAGCAGCACGCATTTAACAACTGTAAAAAATCTAAACCTTTTCTAGTTTCAACCTTTGAAAGGGTATACTGCTTTCTTGTATCTTTAATAATGATATCTCTATTTGGCTGGATTAAGAAACATTTAGAAGATTAGTAAACACATTTCCAAGTGCCCCTAAAAGGTTTTTGCAGATGATTATGATTGACATATAGGCCAGCAAATAGGAGGGAAGACCCACCCCTTCCGTGGGTGGCACCTCCTTAATAAGCTTGCTGTCCAGGAGGAATAAAAGAGGAAGTGAGAGGAAGTCAGTTTGCCTTCCTCTCCGTTTGGCTTAAGCTGGTGGATTTTTTGCTGCGGCTGTTAGCTGAGACTACACCTCCAGTTTCTTCAGGTTTCAAAGCAGTTCATACCAGTGACTCTCCAGCGTGCTCTAAGGTATTTTATATTTGACTGGTGCTTCTTCCATCTCGCTTGTGACGTGGCTTCCAGCTTCTTAGGCTGAGCAGATTTGGTGTCCTGCTCGTCAGCCTGCAGTCCGGCATTGTGGATTCTCCCACCACTGATCTTGTAAGCTTAATATTTATTAGATTATATGTATATTCTCCTCTTTCTTTACTCTCTCTAATTCTGTTCTTCTAGAGAACCATCAACAATGCATATCTCTTTCTTAAGTATGTTTTCACTTAGAGCACTTAACAAGATTTCAGAAATAGATTCTGTTCTTCCAGTTTTGCATCCAAAATAAGGTCCATCACAAGATAAAGGCTTAAAACTAGGGACACCAATCAACCAGGTGAATGGTTCACGACTATTATTCCAGTGTAGTTATTAGTAACATCTCTGATCCTTAACGTGTTCTGGTTTGAAGAGTAACTTTCACAGCCTTTGTACCTCTGAGATCCTGCACGATCTATCTGTCCCATCTCCCCGAATACTTCTCTGACTTCTATTCTTAAGTTCCTTGCTTTGCTGCAACTGCCCTGGTTCCCCATGGTTATTGAAAGTCAAAGGTGAGTTTTCTTTTTCTAGAATGTTCTTTCCAGAATTTGTATAATCCACTTCTTCATGTTGCCAGGGACCTGGCCAAATGCCCAACTGCCTACATGAGCAGTACGGTGAAGGATAAAATAAGAGACAGAGATGATTTAGTAATGTGTGAAAGAGGGTCTGGGAGGTTAGTGTCTCAGGAAGGGCCAAGACAAAGACCTCTTCAGCTAGTCCACTTTTATTAGCCAGTGCAGGGGGATGGGTAGTAAGTAACTCTGCGAACAGCAATAGCATTTAAGACTGGCTAGTAGAAGAACAAAGCATAAGGCAAGAATTAACAAAGAAGCTTTTTTTTTTTTTTTCCCCCAAGCAAAACTTCTACCTTGGCTACTACATTATTCTAAACATCATTTGTTTTCCTCAGAAGGGCTTATCTGTCTTGTGTGCACCATAGAATCAGGAACTACAGGACTCAGCTGTGACCAGGAGAAGGCAGGGAGTTTCCACGTTCTAATCTGGGTCACAGAGAAGGACAAAATGGTTGTCCATTTTGGAAATCTTTTAGACTTAGTTTGTAATTTGTGGTCCCCAACATCAAGTTATTGTCTTAATGCTTGAATGTTATCTACTTTGTGAGGCCTACTTTGACTAACTAATTGAAACTGCATCACCCACATCTGAGTCCCCTCCAGTTTTTTTTTTTTTTTTTTAATTTCATTGGCATAATGTATTTGTTGAATGAATGAATCTAAAAATGAATGAAAAGTTAACTGATCTGTGTCCCAAATCCTCTAAGACTTGTTTGTGATTAGTTAGGTAAAAGAGCTGAAGCATTAGAAGCTGGTAATTACTTAACTGGTTTACTCGTCAATGATCTTTCACTTTTTTTAATTTTTAATTTTTTTTTTTTTTTTTTTTTTTTTTTTTTTTTTTTTTTAGTTTTACATGTTTGGTACAGTGTCTCACTAGCAGCTTGGACTCAGTGATCCTCCTGTTTCAGCCTCCCCAGAGCTGGGATTACAAGCATGTGCCACCATGCTCGGTATTGGTGGTCAGTTTCGAGCTCTGGGGGATGGGCCTGCATCAGATGCTGTAATGGGGTTGAACCTAGATCCCTGCGGTTGCCTAGGAAGGCAAGTAGACCACTGAGCTATCTCAATGGCTCTACATTTTTATTTTTCAAAGAAGTAGTGGAATTTTTTACACCATAGCATGTGATTATTTTATCTCAGATCAGTTAAGGAGAAATAAAAATCCAGGATGAGGATCCTTAGAAACAATTCCATAGTAGCAATTGTATGTTTTGTTTTTTTTCTGGGAGGAAAGATAATCCTGCAGTAATGATTCTAAAAGTAGAAGATAATGACATTTAGCACAGTGCTGTGTAATTTACAGAGTTCTGTCTATCCTGGTACCTTATTTAATCCTCATGATAGTACTTTCTATTATCCCTATTTAATTGATTGGGAAACAGCACAGGAAACCCAAGGGCTTTCTGAAAGGCATAAGGTTGATTCAGTGGCAGAGTTCCTTTGTACTTACGACTTAATGCCACATTCTTACTAAAGCCTTTTTCTAAATTATATCAGACACCTTCTATTGGTTGTGCTTTTTGGAATCTTGTAAGAAGAGAATGTACTCAGGTGGTAGCATGTTTGCCTCACAGATGTAAATGGATTTAATTGGGGCCTAATACAGAGCAGACACCATGGAAATGAGGTTTTGGGCATTTTTTTACCCATATAAAAATGGATATCTGATTCCAGTCTTCCCTAACAAAAACAAAAATTCTGATATTTCACAGTCTCTTCACATATCTTGCTGTCCCCACATGGTGACAACTGTAAACATAATAAGAATAGCATATACTGAGCACATCAGGTATCATGAACTATTCATGAATTAGTTACATCAAGTGTACTTCACTTGTATCTCTATCAGCTCTACATACTGTTAGGCAACCTTCTGTAGAAGACCTGGAAAACACACACGGGCTCATTTTATAGTTAAGAAGTTGCAGAAACAGAGTTTGAGCCCTTGCAGTTCATGCTCCCAAAGAACACTATCCAATAGGAATGCAGTGTGAGCACAGATTTAGTTTTATGTATTTATTTAATTTTAATTTTAATTTTATTTTTTAAATAAATTTATTTCATTTATGTGTGTGTGTGTGTGTGTGTGTGTGTGTGTGTGTGTGTGTGACCAGCTCAGCCCACCAGGGGGCGGGGCTGGCTGGCACGTGGTGCTGGGGGATTGAACCGTGGTCCCTGTGCTTGGCTAAGCTTGTTCTAAGTAGGTGCTTTAGCCACTGAGCCATCTCGCCAGCCCCAAGTTTTATTTTTTTAAGTAAGAAACAAGTGAAGTCAATTTAATGATATGTTTAGTTAAACTCAGTATAATCAAAATATTATCACTTCAATGCATAATTACCATAAAAATTAATATTAGTTTACATTTTATACTGTCTTCAAAATCTTGGATATATTCTGATCTCATAGCACATCTAATTCTGATGATAAATTCTGATCAGGAGCATTTAATCTATTTGTATTCAACAAAATGTACAGTTGAAAAAGTAGGTTTATATATTCATTTTGGTCATACTTATTTTCCAGGAACTTAACTGAGTATGTGCTTTAAAAAAAAGTACGATATCAAATGTAGCTCTTTAACTAGACATTTAGAATGATCACAAGCCATGTCTGGCTTTGGTGGCTTTTGTGGGCAGTCTGGCTGTGAAGGCCACACTGGTAACTGTGATGCCATATTGCATCAGTTACTAGAAAGATACCCTGTTTTCTCTCTGCCTCTGCCCCACTCTCTATGCTGGACTAGTCCCACCCTTTCCTGTGAGCTTTTCAGACCATGTCATTCTGCCTACGGTATTAGCACTTCTTCCTCACGGGAA
This sequence comes from Octodon degus, assembly GCF_000260255.1. Classification (NCBI taxonomy): domain Eukaryota; kingdom Metazoa; phylum Chordata; class Mammalia; order Rodentia; family Octodontidae; genus Octodon; species Octodon degus. The sequence continues at coordinate 8,264,343 of NW_004524692.1, forward strand.
GTGTTAATATTCAAATACCCCAGCCTAACCAGGTGAGAAGTTTTGCAAAACAAAACTAAACAAACCAAAATGAAATCAAAGCAAAACATGTTGGGGAATCCATGTTAGTACTGCTTAGTAGAGAAGACAGTTAGTGATGAGAAAGAGATCTATGCCGCCTGTCCTACAAGAAAATAGAGTTTTGTCAACTTTCATTTGTATTGGCGTGAATGAATTTTGGAGAGAGAAATGACTTACAGAAAATTGAAAAGAAAAACACTAGGCCTAGAATTTCTTTTAAAAAAGGCTTTAGATTTGTGCTTCAGGAAAGGTGTTGAGAAAACTAGGATATAGGTAAGATCTGCAAATCAGTTGAAAGGGGAAGAGATGCATGAAAATAAACTTTAAAGAATGAAAGCAGGGCCTTGAGTTCCTGGACTAGAAATGAGGCACATGTTCCACAACTACAGGAGTTACCAGATTTATTTATAAGTGCCCCGGGGACCAGCCAATCAGCCCTTTACCTCCTCTCATTGTGGTCCACTTAAATTCCTTAGCTGCTATCTAACTGGGCAGACAGATTTATTTTCTCTTGCACTAACTTGGCAGTAAAGGTGGTTTTATTCTCCTCACTCCCATATGGAAGACCCAGAACTAAAAGTAATGCACTGCAGACAATGGGAATTCCCTCCATCTTCCCTGGATCAGGTCAGGAGAGAAGGTGGCCTGGGATGGGTCTTGGTCTTGTGCCTGTTCTTCTCCCTGAGCAGTATGTGATAACCGCTTGGAAGGTATTTGTCAGGCAAGTCTCAGCTCAGACCGTTGATCTCAAGCAAGGGCTTTCTGTCTGATACATGTAAAAACCACTACTGTGTTTTTTGCAAAATGGAGGAGCTTAATTTTGAGCTGTAATCATTTAACTGTAATCATTTGCCCAGTCAATTTAAGTGGCTCACAGGGAAGCAGAGGGCTGACTGGCCCTCATCAGAAGTCTTGGTGAAGGAGTCCCCACCTAGAACGCTGGTCCCAGGGGAACTGGAGAGTAACTCTGGTGAGTCTGCAGTTGTAGAAAATGTCTCTTATTTGTAGTTCAGGTCCTGGAGATCCTGTTTCCATTCTTCAGGTTCTGTTCCTCAGAGACATATGATTCTGCTAGGCTCTAAAGATCATCTTTGGTTGGTACTAGTGTTTCACATCTGTATTCTGAAATAAGCTTATAGTTCTTAGGAACAGGAAAGATTCTAATTAGGGCTTGATTTCACTATTAAGATGTTTTTCTTAGTCCCCATCTCTACACAACTGTTAGAGGTTTTTCCCTCCAGCATCCTGTTTTCCTTCATCATAGCATTTTCACACTGCTGTGGTGTATGTGTGAGTCTCCCCAAAGCCTGTGTGTTAGAGGGTTGATCGCCAGCCTGTGGTACTTTTGGGAGTTGGGGGAATTGTCAGGAGATGGGGCCAAGTGAAAGAAGTGCAGTCCTTATGGCTGGTGTTAAAAGGGAGACTGAGACTGCCACCCTTACTTAGTTTTCTTCCAGCCACTTAAGGTGACCAGGTTTCCTCTGTCACATGTTGTCACCATGATATGCCAGGCTACCTTAGGATCAAGGCAATAAGATCAGTAGTCATCAGCTGACACCTCCAAAGCAGTGGGCTAAAATTAAACTTCCTTCCTTAGAAGTTGATTGTCTCAGGTATTTTAAAATTTAAGTTTTTATTTTTTGGTAGTATTAGAGATTAAACCTACTGAGTTACATCTCCAGCCCTTTTATTATTTTATTTTATTTTTTTAAGATCGAGTCTCATTATATTGCTAAATTACCCAAGCTGATCCCAAAATCGTGATTCTCCTCCAAAGATCTGTGGTTACATGCCATAGACACCACGCCTGGCAACCTTACGCACTTTGCCTTGGGAAGCCGACCACCACATACCGTATTCTCATTGCTGGCTTACAGTTTATGTACTTAAAAAAAAATCTTTATCATAATCAGCAATTCCAAGCAGAACTTTTCACAGTGCTACAAATATCCTTCATGTAACACAGCAGGCAAATATCTTTTGTTTAAGACAGTAGCAGCTTAGTATAGAGATGTGACTAGTTTGAAGGAGGAAAATTTTTTCATTTTTTGTTTAATTTTGATAAATGCTAATTTTTAGCAGCCACACTTGGCAGCTTTATTGAAGAGCACATGCAACCTATATTTTCATGATACGAGGGACAGTTTTCTGTCATTGTCAGCCCTCCTCAAGGCTGACACTGGGCCAGGTGTATGACAGGCATTCAAAGTGAAGAACGACAGGCACATAATCTGTAGACTGTGCTGCTCAGGTGTTGATCTTTTCTGTGATGAGATGAAAGTTGAATGTGAGAAAATTGTATTTCAGAAGGACTTAGATATCTGTGTTGATAGGTTTAAGAGATTTAAATTATTATTACTAGGTGTGGGAAAGTTCTCAAATGTGAGCTAGTGCTAGCTTAAGGTGGATGAATTTATGATAGAAATTGCTTGTTTTGTCTCAACTCAAGCTATACCATAGGAGGCTTTTTAAAATGTATGCTTGTAATTGAATAAGGAAAGTGAAGGATTTCCCTCTTGGGAATGAAACACTTCAGAGTCAAGTCAGTATCTCTTTAGCTCTCCTTGTGGCTGAATGGATGTAGTGTCTGAAATTCCTGGTTAGGAAATTGGTTTGGCAGGTTAGTGTTGAGAGCTAACACACTATGCCACATAAACAGCACTCTGTACACATTAACTTATGCGATTCAACAGCTTTATGAGGTGGACAATGCTACTATCTCTATCTAGGGAAGGAAATTTGACCATAGAAGGTGTGACTTTTTTTTTTTTTTTTTTTTTTTGTATTTTCAGGGAAGGATCTACAGGGTGTTCAGGGTCTCACTACTAGATCTGACTCATAGTGATCTGCATGTTTACAGCCTCCC
>NW_004524692.1:8267846-8268360 GCF_000260255.1 Octodon degus
ACCAGGGGGCGGGGCTGGCTGGCATGTGGTGCTGGGGGATTGAACCACGGTCCCTGTGCTTTGTTAAAGCTTGTTCTAAGTAGGTGCTTTAGACCACTGAGCCATCTCACCAGCCCTATTAATGACTTTATTAATAACCTTATTTTGCTATTAAAATTACATAAATATGCATGTAAAGGTACTTTATAATATATAAAGGGTTTCATCTAAGCAACTGTGCTTAGCAGCTTGAGTGTCCATCAGGGAGCGCCACATCTCAGAATCTTCTCAGTGGCAGCACACAGTGGTTTGCCTGATCTTGAGAGAAATTCTGACCTTTCTATTTCCTGCAGTTTAAGGACTCATTTCTCTTGTAGGATGAAAGAGTAGCCTGGGGAGTGTCTTTCTTCTCTAACTTAATCTTTTTTTTTCTATGCTCTTTCTTTCTTTCTTTCTTTCTTTCTTTCTTTCTTTCTTTCTTTCTTTCTTCCTTTTCCTTTTCCTTCCTTCCTTCCTTCTTTTTATTTTTTAATTT
>NW_004524692.1:8268460-8281440 GCF_000260255.1 Octodon degus
ACACAGTGTTTCACTGTGTAGTTCAGGCTGGCCTTGATTTACTAGGTAGCCCAGGATGGTCTCAAACTTACAGCAGTCCTGCCTCAGCTTTCTGAGAGCTGGGGCTCCCATATTTTCTGTGTCTTGGCGTCACCTCAGTCCCAGAAGATCACTGAGATCACTCACAGATAAGAGATGTAAAGATGAAGGGTCTTAAACACCAATTCAGGCTCTGTGTAGCCTCCTTGTCCCGCCTGCTGGAAATGACATTTCCTCCAAGCCTCAAACCAGCTGAGCTTGTGCTTCTGCTTTCTTCTATCTGCTAACACTGAATAGCCACAGGCATTCTCCTGCCAGCCCTCCGTAGTGCCCACTCTGTTGAGTAGCTCAGGGCTACTGGCTGGAGGGCACTGTGTGTTCCTGTGCTTGTGATCCTACCTTCTACAAGAGCTGGTGGGCCAGAGAAATGCTGAAAGATTCAGAGAGGAAGTTTTGTGCAGATATAAGTTGCATCAAAATCCATAAAATCTTTGAAATACAAATAAATAATTCATGTATTAAATCCTAGATTGTCATTCCAGTAGCATAGATGGCTCAGGCACCATTCAGAAAGCTTGGAGCAGTGTAGGAGGAGGTGACCCTATTTCACTACCTGGAGTCCTGCCTAATAGGCATCAGGCTTTCTTTTATAGACAAGAGTTGGAGGCAAGTAATAAGCCCAAGGCCAAGTAGGTTGTAAGTGGAAGAACCAGGATTTGAAGTTATGTGAAGTGTTAAAGTCCCTCTTCTTTCAGAGAACGCCATCTTGCCTCTGTTGAAGCCCAAAGGAGAAGCCTCGGGCTGCTGGTTAAAAGGAGGACCCGCCAGCCTGTGTGCAGTAGCCCTGCAGCGGATGGCATCGGAGCTGCACTCTAGGCTCCAGAGTCTGCGCTGCTGCAGGAGCCAGCCACCTTCCCTGGTGGCACCACCTGCTAAAAGTCAGATGCGCTGCACTGAAACACATTACAAGGGCTGGACAAACAGCACAGCAGATTAAAGTGCCTGCTTAGACGCAGGGGTTGGGGTTCGATCCCTAGACCCGCTGTGCCAGCCCCGTCCCCAGGGCTCACTGAGCTGGCAATTGAGGCTGGGCATGGTGGCACAGGCCTGTAATCCCAGCACTTGGGAGGCTGCAAACAGGAGGATCACTCTGAGTCCGACCTATGCAGTGAGACCCTGTACACCCTGTACACTCTGTCTTAAAATACGAAACAAAAACAGAAACAAAAAAACCACATTACGCTGCCTTTCGGTAGTGGGGAAGTGGATAAAAACAAACATGTATAATGTGATGGCTTAAATTGTACTGTGATTAAATATGTGCTCTGCTAATCTATTTCCATACTCTCTGTGAATCCCACCACCCATCTAACTCCACTCCTCTCCCCTCGCCTCCACACTGGACAGAGCTAATTCTCACTCATCTTCGGATTCCTCTTCCAAAAAAAAAAAAAGATTTAAGCAGCTATTTTTTAAAATTCTTACAACACAGATTCATTATAGTTCCCTAATTAAAAATGATTATGAGGGGCCAGTCAGATAGCTCAGTGGACTAAAGCACCTGCTTAGGCAGAGTACAGTGGCCAGAGTTCAATTCCCCGTGTGCCATGCTGGCCCTGCCCAAGGGGTATGTGATTAAGACTGGGCGTGGTGGTGCGCTCCTGCAATCCCAGTGCTTGGGAGGCTGAAAACAGAGCATCACTACAAATTGAATCTAGGTAATGAGACCCTGTAGACTCTGTACTAAATACATTAGAAACAAACAAACAAAACTGATGATGGATTTAGGAGCGGCATCAACGCTGATGTCCCCTGAGTTCTTCTGCCATCCCCAAAAAGAGCTCACCAGGAAAGGTCCAAGCCTTCTCCTAGCTCCCTTTTCAGATATTCTCAGCTTTTCTGCAGCATCCTTGCCCATCACCTGACCATTTGATCACATCAGAACTTCAGCAGCTTCCTTAGTCTCTCTTCCCTCCGTTTTCCTCCTCTCCCTCCCCTCCCCTGGCCTCCTCCTCCCTCCATACTGGACTGAACAACTTTTACTTAACCTCAGCTTCCTCTTCCCTAAAATTAAAAAGGAAAATAAGCAGTTGTTTTCAAAACTCTTAATATTCTAATAATGGCTTTCCCACTTCAAGGCAAGCATATTGCAAATTGCAAATAGCATGAACATTTTATTCCCAACGGAGTGATCTGCCTTTCAGAATACCCTGCAAAGCAGGCAAGACGAGAAACTCAGAATGTGGAGGGGAATACTCTAGAGCAGATAGTTCAGAAACTGCAGGTATCAGAGGGAGCTGTTGTGTAAGCTGAGGCTGTGTAGACAGACATAGGCACCCCATGTTCTTATTCTGCCTTTCTCTCTCTTGACAAGGCCCCCGTTGAGAACCCTCTGCACAATTTAGAGGACTTTTAAGAAGGTGGCTCCGAACAGCTCCTGCAGCCAACCCACTTGATGGGGTAGACATTTAAAACAAAAACTATTTTCCATCCAAGCTCGATTGGTTCTTACCTTGGGAAAATGATCTAATTATTCTACAGATACATTTAAGAAACTTAAAAGACAGGAAAACAGAAGATTTAAAGTTTTTTTAAAATTTAGATTGTTCGAGTCAATGAGGGCAAATTATGGAATGTATATAGAATAACTGCTCTTTCGATGACTATATAAGCTCACAGCAAAGCAGAGTATCTGAAAAGATTTTTACACTGGATTGCAGGATAATCAGTGCTTTTTTCCCCCCTACTTTCACAAGTTTCCTGATTTTTTCCCAATAATGCTTTAAATTGCTTCTGTATCAACAATATTTAAAACAAGAAAAGAGTGAGCTTAAGAAATAGTGGAGTAACGTTTTAAGATTAATTTTATTTTTATTATTTTTATTTTTTTAATAATTTTATTGAGAAATAGCACTGAGACAGTTTCAAAACAAATTAGTAGGACAATTTCAATAATTAACACATTGAAAACTGTTGTCTTAGTGGTTATTCATTGTACAAGACACAGACATGATATCCTGTCCACAAACACTACTAGAACAAATATTGATATTCATTGAATTAAGAGAAAATAGCTGTATATCTATCCTAACTATTGTAAATATACAGATACAAAATGGTCATTCATTTATATATCATTTTTGTTTAGTTTTGTCAGAGAAGGGTATTCCATTGTCATTTAAATATTGTAGGTGTGTGGTTTCAGCAAAATATTCCAATATAGTCCAATAGTTCATAATAGTAGTGGGTTTTCCGTAGGAGTGGCAGTGTCAGAAGTTGTTGACTTGAGCCTTTTACAGTTCAGCATATTAATATGGCTTTACTTTTTATACTTCGTTTTTATACTTTTGTGCTGGGTTGTTAAGACCAAGATAAAGCAAAACCTAAATAACAAGAAATGTAGCTTTTGTATCTGATAAGGTCAGCCAAATCCCCTCAGGATTTACTCTGAACCCCTGTACCACAGTTTGCAGATCTTTTGTCAGTGTTAAGACTAATTTTATTATTTTCTTGCTAGACTAATTCAGCTAAAATACCAAGCTGAAAATAGAGATACAGAGCAAAAAGGTAAAACAATCCATTTTGCAAAATTGATTTAAAAGTACATACATTTATAAATAGTTATGAAACAAGTTACCAGTCTTAAAACAAATCTTTTCTGAAAACATTGGATTGCTTAAAAATTGTTGCATATTGCACACATTATGTTGCTAAGCACAGGTTAAGATGTAAAATGCCAGTACAACAAGACACTTTCCACCTTCCACCTAATTCATAAGAAAGAATAGCATTAGTTATTCTGATACCTATATGTTCTCTATTTTAATCTACTTTTTATTCTCCCCAGGTGCCTGTGGAAGTTTGTTATTATCCTGCTATTAAATTTTCTATCAATGAGTAATGTTATTTTCATTTTCCAAAATAGAGTCAACTAGGCTGGGAAAGTAGCTTGGCAGTCTAAGCACTTGCCTGGCAAGCGCAAGGACCCGGATTGAATCCCTAGTACCAAACATACTTCTGCCCCTGAACCGTGGGCATGCCATGCAGGCCACAGAAACCAGACATGGTGGCGCACGCCTGCAATCCCAGTGCTGGGAAGGTGGAGACAGGAGGATTACTATGACTCTGAGCTGCATAGTAAGACTCTGTACCAAATAAGTAAAGGGTTAAAAAATATAGAGTCAACTATGTATATTTTTCTGTACCTTGTTGAAATTCATTCCAAGTGTTTCTAATTTATTTTTATATCTGTATAATGTACCACTTCCTGGATATAACAGAATTTGTCTATTTTACAGTTTCTCTTAGAATGCTATGTCTTAAGATATATATATCTTCAGGGCTGGGGAAATGGCTCAGTGGAGTAAGTACTTCCCTGGCAAGCACAAGGGCCTGAGTTCAATCCCTAGTTCTGCCAAAAAACAACAACAACAACAAAACAACAAAACAAAACAAAAACAACCCAATGATATGTATATCTTCAAAATTAATACATAACACCACACTATATTTCAAACAAGTTATGTCTCCTTATATTAGCAGCAGCGAAGATTTAGTTGATCTATATTAGCTAAATATTAAATCGAGTTGCCCCCTGCAGAACTCAATGTGTTCTGGCTCTATTGACCCTCAGGAAATCCAGATGTCCTTTAGTATTATAAACTAGGAAGGTCAGTTGAGGTAGTGTGCTAGAACTTGTGGAAGTATAATGCCAATTACTAATAATTTTCCTTAGTAAATGGCACAAAATTTTTGTATTAGTATTTTAATGTTTTTAGTATTTTATTGATGCTGGAAAACATTAGTGCATGGTTAACATTTCAGGTTCTAGCATTAAATTACTTGGGTTCAAATCCTGACTCTTGTCCTTCTACCTTTGTAATCCTGGGCAGGGAACCTATCCTCAGCACCAATTTTATTATTTTTTTTCTTAATTTGAATACTAGAAATAAGATAATCTTAATTAAGGATTATTATAGCATTAACCTAACTGAAGAAAAAGCTTTTTGTATTTTTTTTCTTTTTTTTTTTTTTTTTTTTTTTAATTTAGTACAGTGTCTCCAGAGTGTCACTACACAGATTGGACCTGTAGTGATCATCTTGTTTTCAGCCCCCCAAGAGCTGGGGTTACAGGAACATGCCACCACGCCCAGTCTCAGTCACCTTCTCAGCATGCCCCAAAGGTGGGTCCAACAAAGCACGCTGGGAATTGAACCCCAGTCCCTGAGTCTGCCTAAGCAGGTGCTTTAATCTGCTGAGCTATCATGCTGCCCCTTGTCCTCTGCTCTTGTACGATCAAGAATGTTTGATTATGGAAAATTTAACCTAGGGCTGTCCAAATAGCTCAGTGAATTAAAGCATCTGCAAACAGGTGCAGGGGCCAGGGGTTCAATTTGTGGGCCTGCCATGCTGGTCCTGTCCACGGGGAGGGCTGAGACGGCAAATGAGACTGGGCATGGTGGCGTGTGCCTGTAATCCCAGCTCTTGGGAGGCTGTACACAGGCAGGTCACTATGAGTCCAATCTAGTAGTGAGACCCTGAACATCCTCTAGACCCTTTTCTAAAAATACAAAAGAAAAAAAAAAAGAAAAAAAAAGAAAAGAAAGAAAAAAGATAAAGAAAATTTCACCTTTTTTTTTTTTTTTTTTTTTTTTAAAAAGATGGATACTGTTTCATGGAAATCTTCAGTGACCTTTTATTTTTATTTTTTTTTCTTCATTGACTTTTTAAAAATAATTTTATTGATAAACAAATAGCAATGAGACAGTTTCAAATCAAATCACTAGGACAGTTTCAATAACTAACACACTGCATACATTCTTCTTAGTGGTTAATTGCTGTACAAGATGCGGACTTGAGATCCTGTTTACAAACACCATTAGAACATATCATTCTATTCATTAAGAGAATGTAACTATATATCTATCCTAACCACTTTGAATACACAGATACAAAATGGACATTCATCTGTATACCCTTTTTATTTGTTAAGTTCTGTTGTTTGAATATTATGGGGCCAAAGAGGAAAGTGATCGATGATGTAGAGTGTGCCTAAGGAGAGTCACATGAGGAGAAGACACTGTCTCAGGCTTTCACAGAGAGCACTCATCCACATGGCTGCACTGACAAAGGTTCTACAATCAGAGCTACAGGACCTCAAGATAAATCCTGAGGGGATTTCACTGACCTTATCAGACCCAAAAGCTACAACTCTTGTTGCATAGGTCCTGCTTTACCTTGGTCTTAACCATCCAGTAGAAAAGTATGAAAATGAAATATAGGAAGTAAAGTCATGCTATTATGTTGAGCTGTGGGGAACTCAGGTCAACAATTTCTGACATTGCCAGTTAAACAGAAGACCCAATGCTATTATGGGCTACTGGACTCTTTTAGAATATTTTGCTGAGTTTACACACCTATAATATTCGAAAATTTCACCTTTATAGCTTCATTTTTTTCTTAACTATCTTATTTAACTTTCTTTATTAACTAAATATCTTGCTAAATTATTTTTACATTTCTTAAGATGGCACAATCTAGGTACTGTAAATTGAGATTTCTCATTTACCAATGATTCGGCTTTGTGATTTATAGTTATATCTTGATACATCTTTTTTTTTTATACTGGGGATGGAACTCAGGACCTAATACTTTCCAGGCAGGTACGTAAGCCACTGAGCTATCTCCCCAGCCCTATATCTTGATTCTGATGTTTGCATTCCAAAAAGATATTGAAGGGGAAGAAAGGCCAATATTTGGGGGCAGGAGTCCCTCCGTGGTTGCAGAAAGGAAGAAAGTGATTTGAATGTGCTCCTCCCCGGTGGAGGTGTGTCTTGCTAATATGCTTGGTGGGAGTTTTCTAGTGAAAGATTTTGGTATCAATTTCAAAGAGAATATTACCCCAAAGAGTGATTAAACATTATTGCTCCAGTGGTCTCTTAGAATTGAATCATGACTCGGATATGTGTGGTGCTGGCATTCACAAGAAAGACTTCTGGCTTTATTCATTATAACTACACAACCACCACCAGGCAAAAGCAAACAAAAACCAAACAAATTGATAATTCATAGGAAGGAGTGTTTTTCCTGTAACCGTTTAGGGTAAAGCATTGGATTCTGAAGTGGCCATATGAAGTATCCAACTGAACCTCTTTGGAGAAAAAAGCCAACGACTCTGAAGGGCGAGGCAGTTAAGTGACCTGACAGTAACAGCGACCAAGCCGTGACCTGTGATGTGAATGTGCAATACAAGCAGCAGATGAGAAGGCTTAACCCATAGCCTTAAATTCGTATTTTATATTCTGGCACTTGTGTGCGCTTTATATCCATGTGGCTTCTGGTGTGTGCCTTCACACAACCTTTTTGCACTTTAGAGTGACAGTATTTGTAAATAACAGTGAAGTTAAGAGTTGAAAAAAAAAAAAGAGTTGAGTATGCCTAAGGGGGAGTTCATGAAAACTCTGAGGTCTCAAGATTACTGGCAGGGGCCTGGGGAGTTAGCTAGCTAGCATGATCGCCTGCCTGGCAAGCTCAAGGTCCCAAGTTTGAGCCCCGGAGCTGCACGCTGGGCTGGCCCCAGAAGTGGGAACCTTGGCAAAAGCCTGTAATACCAGCACTGGGGATGCTGAGACAGGAGGGCCACTATGAGTCTGAACTGTGTCGTGAGACCCTGTATCAACAATAATAATAGCTAATAATAATAATAGATTTACTGTCAGGCTTATTGGAGGATGCTCTTGGGAGCTTCTGTAAAGCAGAGAGGGAAGCTGGTGATTTGGGCAAAGGGGAAGCTGAGCCATCCCACACTCATAGCGAGGGCTGTGCATGGTCCCCTTGAATAATGTAGGCTGGCGCAGTGTCCACTTGTGCCTAATTCATCTTGACTCTCACCCTAGACGAAGCCCTCGCCTTCAGCAAGGCAAGTGCCCCCACAATGGGTGATTCTATCTGAATAACTTGGCCACCAGCAGTCAATATTCCTGGCAGCTGGAAGAAACATAAAACATCAGTTGTGAGATGGGGGACTCTGGGTGGTGACAGTGACCAGTCCAGGTACAGCAAGTAACTGTGTAACTGAACTAAAAGCCAGTGGAATACAGGGGGTAGAGTTGAAAGGACAATAGTGTGTGGAGAACAGCTCTAGGAAAATAACTTCATGATATGAAACTATGTATTTTTGTGGCACTGGTAACTTGGGGACCCAGGGACATGTCCTTGAGTGGTCATTTTTGTCAGGGCTGATACACTTGACAGAGTGATCTTGTTTTGTTTTCTTTTGTAGTCTGTTATTTTGAGGATAAAAGAAGGAAGTCAGGGAAAGAGTGACGGAAGAACCAGATTGTGAGTCAGAGCAAGGAAACCTAGACATGGCAGGTGGAATGAATAGCCAGATTAGGGACTTCTTCCTGCCAGATGTCTGCTCTACTTCCTTTTGTTTCCCCTTGGTTTCCTGCTTGTTGGTTATAGAGGTGAATTTCTTCACTTTGTCACTAGGGGGCAGTGCTGCATAGTATTTAGTAATAAGGGCCCTCTAGTTTCAGAGAGCTGCAGCTCTAACTCTGTTTGGGTCATTCGTTAATAATTTGGTCTTGGGCCATTCCCATTCCATTTGTGATTGTCTACTTACTCATCTATACAGTGGAAGTAATAATAGTATTTACTTTGCAGGGTGTTTAGTGAATATTAAATTGAAATATTGCTTGTAGACACCTAAACTGTTCAATGTTAGCTAATTTCCCAGGCTGGAAAGTGCTGCCCAGACTATGAAAATCTTGTCCGTGTCATACGTGCCTTAAGTCCTAGCCAGCATTTCTTAAAAAGGGTTCTGTGTCTTTCCTTGAATAAAAGGCAGAGAGACATGGGTAGTGTGCTGGGTCATAGACTCAAATAAAAATGTGAGAATGGAGATGAAAATTAGTTGCTTTTGGCTATCAAAAAAATGTTAGAAAAAAACGATGCAGCTGAGGTTTGGACGTGTGTTGCATTGTTGCGCTGGAGTTGGGCTTAGTGCAGGGACGGTGTTCACCTCCCGGAGGCACCTGGGAAAAGAAGGCTGGAGTGCTGGGTCATAACTTTGTCATCATATACCCACATTGGTAAGGCCCAGTTGGCTGTGAGGATCCTGGTGTCCAGCACACCGTTCCCTAATGGTTCCGAGGTGTGTTTCATTAGTGACAGAACGTCCTGGCCAGCACTAAGGAAGTCGTGGGAACTGCGTGTCCACATACAACTTTCTGCTGCACACACGCACACATCCCATTTTCCAGAGTCAGCTCGGTCCCCCTGGCCCTCAGCTAAGCCTGTGAACATCCAAATGATGCTGTCTTTTTGCTTCTTCTGCTCCTTTCTTCCCATGAAGTCCACTCCCTTGACTAAGCTCCAGCTGTATTAACTCCTTCCATCATTGTGTAGTTTTTCCTCTCATCTAATCTGGTAAGTGAGAAATAGGAAAGGAGTGAGGGTAAACTAGAGACCTTCCAATTAGTGCTTTAGGGGCCCAGGGACCATTTCAGGACTCACTGAAGAAATCTGCTCAGCGGTGCTATTTGTCACTATTTAACGCTAAAAGAGACCTGCCAGAATGAAGGAAAACCTTGGAGTCACCTCATACTACATAAATGGCATGATGGATTATTATCATTAAAAAACCATTAATAAATGATTAACATAAATGTTGGGATGTAAATTAAACAAGAAAATGTGCTCTTGACTTCAGGTATCCTTTTGCAGCTCAGCACAGTGATGGTCCCTTCAGACAGGCTTTTTATCGATATTTTAAAAACTGAACTTAGTCTCAGGTATCGTGATGTTTTCTTTTTTGTTGTAGCCTGGCCTGACTGCCATCATCCCTCCCTCTGTACTTCCTTCAGCCTTGTCATTGAACTCAGATTCATACTGGGGGGCATTTCAAATAATTTTAGAGAACATAAAATACAGAGACCTGGAGTTGGGTAGTAATTAACCAAAGGAAGGAAGAAGATGAAATGAATGAATGACAAGATCTTTTCAGGGCAGCTGGAGCTTCTACCTGTGTCCCTCAAGGACCTGAGGGACACAGGTAGAAGCTGAAAGGCAGGCCCGCAGATGGGGAGCCAGTAGGAGAACAGCTTCAGCTGTGCCACAAACAGTGCCTACATTTGTGAGCGGGCAGAGGAAGGGCAGCACGTGGGTGAAGGCATACAAAGCTGGGAAAGCCCTAGGATTGCCTGCAGGCTTTCTCTTTTGCTTCTCTCTTGTCTCTTAATATTTTCCGTCTTTCAGTACAGCAAACTAGGCTAAAAATCACAGGCGGGAGGAAGAAATGATTATTTTTTGCATGTTTTATCAACCTGAAAGAGAACTGATGAGATTTGAGCCCCGTGCCTTTTCCGTTCAGCTTTATCAAAGTATAATGAGCAAAAGCTGCATGTATTTACAGAGTATGACATGTTAACATGTGTGTATGCCTTGTAAAATAATTACCTTAAGATAATTTACTTGTACACCTCACATAGTTCTCCTCTTTATGAGGAGAGAAGTTTCAAGCATCTGCCTTGAATTATCTCTGCCTTGCCTTCCAGGCCCCACCATCTCTTGCTTCCCTTCTCTGGTGCTCTGACCTTTCTTCAGCACCCTCCCTTTCTCTTGTTCTGCTTACTCTCTGAGCTCCAGGCAGCTCCAAGGCCTACATTCTCACTCATGGTGCCTTCTTATCGCAGCCTCGACCTGTTCACAGCATCAGTTGCCTTCTGTGCTCTGATGGCAAACGCATCATTACTTGGAGTTCTGACTTTTCGTATAAGCCTCAGGCTCATATATTCAATTAAATACCTTCATCTGCATATCTCATGAGGATCTCAAGCAGCATTTCTGGCACTAAACGTACATTCTTCTCACCTACTCTGAATTACTCCTTGGCCAGTATGCTCTGTCTCTGAAATGACACTGTTATTTGCTGACTTTTCTGACCCCCAAATCTGGGAGTAGTTCCTAAATCCTCATCTTAGCTGAATGAGTTTTATTGAGCATGTGTTATATTTGGAATTTCCAACCATCTTTTAACTAACTCACATACATCAGCTCCCACTTCCCTACCAGAAGTCCAACTCTCAGTTTCTCTCCTAGTGCAGATGGACGCGGGCTATCTAGCCTTGCCAGTCAGATGCATCCAAGTGGGGCTGGAGTACCAAGTTCTCCAAGCTTTGGTGCAGGTTCTGTCTGGTCCAAAAACTCAGCTTTTGGGGCCAGGGAGATGGTTCAGTGGAATAAGCACTTCCCTAGCAAGCATCAGTTGCCCTCTGTACTCTGAAATAAAGATTACAAGGCTTATAATAGAGTGTCACTCCCTGCAAGGGCCTAAGTTTAATCTCGGGTTCTGCCAAAAACAAACAAACAACAAACAAACAAACAACCCCTCAGCTTCTGAGGTGCTTGGGTTTTAAGCACCAGAGGGAATTGCAGAGTAAAACTCCTGATACCTGAGGTAGTATTAGTGCTGTAGATTTAGTGATTGCACTGTAATCAGGTTTTGAAAACCTGCATTTGGTGAAAGAAGCAGTGGGGCTTACTTGAAACTGTTCTGCTGTATGATTTGTGTTTATGTAGGTGAAGAAGGTATGAGAATTTGGCAGTGACTTCCTTTCAGTTTAAAATAGACTGTATGCCTTTCTAATGATCTCTGAAGGGTTAATATTTTTAATCAAGTTCTTTTCTGCTTAAGCTAGCCAGAGTAGGTTCTGTTGTTCGCAATAAGAATCTTGAACAGGGGCTGGGGAGATGGCTCAGTAGAATAAGCGTTTCCTTGGCAAGCTCAAGAGCCTGAGTTCAATCTCCGGTTCCGCCAAACAAACAAACAAACAAAATCCTTGAACAGTTCCAGTTTATTGCTTCCTTTGTGGTAGTAAGTTTAGCTGTTTTATGAGCTGAGTGACAAGAACAGAAGGGGATGAGATGAAGAAATTCTAGAAAGAGACAGAGTCCAGAGACTGCTGGCCTTCTGCTTCTAGGGGTTGCTTATTTGATCTTTTTGTCCCTTTAAGAGAAGGTTTCTGTATATCGAGTAAATTATGTGCAGATATTCTAAAACACAGGTCAGAGTGATGGAAGGAAAATGGAAAATTTTATCAGAAAGCAGTAGAGCTAAAATTCTGGCTTGGTTACAAAATGCAGGATATCTCCGAGCAAGCCATTTAACCTAAGTTCCAGTACCATCATTTGTGAGGTGGGGTTAGTGTATTTGCTGCATAGAAATGTTACGGGGTTACATGAGATGACTTGAGAGAAGGACATAATTCTTAGTAGCCGAGTGAAGGTCAGCTCTCTGTGCCAGAGACAGTCGGGGACTGTAGAGAACAAAGCAAATGTGGATCAGCTGTACGTGATCCATGAAGCATCATCGTTTGCATTCCATTGGCCTAGGATTCTACTTTTTATGTATTTTTTTTTTTTTTTTAAATCTAATCCTGATTTGGACAAGACCCACCCAACTACCCTTGAAAAAAATCAAATGAAAATTTTCAATATTCATTTACCTGGAAGAAATTATTTGTACAACACACCTTGAATCCTGTTTATTTTACTGTAGGTCATATTTAGAATTAGTGTGATGGTATGTAGATCCTTCGGATGGAAGAGTAGGAAGCTGCTTTATTGAGAATATAATAGATGTTTAAAATTTAGCTTTTGCTGTCATGAAATAAAGATTTCAAGGCTTATAATAAAGTGTTACTCCTTGCCTGACACCTTTCTGATCCCAAATTACATCCATTGACAACAACTATTTTGATATTTGAAATATATGGTGAATGTTTAAATTGAAAAAGTTATCATTGTGAAAGGCACTTTGCCATTAATCCTTTGAAGTACTGTCCATTGCTTTGAACACACTTACTCTATTGTGCTTAACTTTCTTTCTTTCTTTGCTTTTTTTCTTTCTTTCCTCTCCTTTTCTCTCTCTCTCTCTCTCTCTCTCTCTCTCTCTCTCT
>NW_004524692.1:8281640-8286910 GCF_000260255.1 Octodon degus
CTCCTGTTTACAGCCTCCCAAGTGCTGGGATTACAGGTGCACACCACCATGCCCAGTCTCATTCGACAACTCAGCGTGCCCCTGGGGCCAGGCCAGCATGGCAGGCCCGAGGATTGAATTCCTGGCCCCTGCATCTAAGCAGATGCTTTAATCTGTTGAGTTATTTGGCTGGCCCTTCTTAATTAACACTTTCTGAAGTAGGTCTCAGAGCTTCTTTAATGAGTGTCTATGCCCATGTGAATTCTGCCTCCAGGTGACATCCAAAGGAAAAGCAGGTTCTTAAAACACACAGTGTGTCTTCATTCATTTCCTTCAACAGATCTGGCATCCTGCATTTTCTGACTTCCTTAAAGTCAACACAGCTGTGCTAAATGGTAGAGCAGGCCATTGCGCAGAGATGCCCAGCACAGCAGTGCGTTCCCCCATTGCAGCTGAGCCCCCCAGCACAGTGGAGCAGCCCTGCAGCATGGCCGAGTGACCTACTGTGGTGGGGTGGTTCAGTATAAAGGGACAGCTTTTGGTGAGGGGCCCTGCAGAGCCAGAGGTTGGTGAGTGAGGTAAATAAGCACTGATCAACCCTGTGTTTCAGCACACAGATAACATGGATCTAATGATCTCTGAAAGGTTAATATTTTTTAATAAAGTTCTTGTCTGCTTAAGCTAGCCAGAGTAGGTTCCGTTATTCACAATAAGAACCTTGAACAGTTCAAGATTATTGCTTGCTTTGTGGTAGTAAGTTTAGCTGTTTTATGAGCTGAGTGACAAGAACAGAAGGGGATGAGATGAAGAAATTCTAGAAAGAGACAGAGTCCAGAGACTGCTGGCCTTCTGCTTCTAGGGATTGCTTATTTGATCTTTTTGTTCCCCTAAGAGAAGGTTTCTGTATATTGAGTAAATTATGTGCAGATATTCTAAAACATAGATCAGAGTGATGCAAAGAAAATGGAAAATTTTATCAGAAAGCAGTAGAGCTAAAATTCTGGCTTGGTTACAAAATGCAGGATATCTCTGAGCAAGCCATTTATCCTAAGTTTCAGTAACATCATTTATGAGGTGTGTGTGTGTGTGTGTGTGTGTGTGCATGTGTGTGTGTGTACGTGTATGTGCATGTGTACCATTTTATTTCAAAGAGTTTGGGCAGAATCCCAGTAGATGAACAGTTACAGGTTGATTCGTTACCAAAGTGTGAAAGTGAAGTGAGGGAAGAGTCATCAAATTATAGTGGACTTCCAGAAGTTGGAAAGCAGACCAGGGGGAATTCTGCTGAGAGGTAGGAGCTTGGACTACCAAGATTCTGCTCTTGTTGCCACCTCTAGAAGCTAGTATTGGCCCTAAAAACAAGAGGCTGGGAGCATTCCCCTGGTCTGCAGCCAGCAAAGTGGAGTTGGTTCAGTGATGCCAGCATGCAAGTAGCTGTGGCCCAGCCTGTGCCACAGGTGCACACTAACTCTACAACCATCAGGTAGGAGAACTTTGTAATGTGGAGCAGGGGCATCTGTGCAAGGCCCACAAGGAGCCCACTGTGCACAGACCTGGGAACCACCTTGAGCTTTTCTTATCCGAGGTCCCCCAGCGTCTGGGAGAAAGCTGCAGAGATAATCATGGTAAGAAGCGGACAACCAAACTGTTGTCAGCTAAAGACCAGTCCTAGTCCCCACATCCAGAGCTCAAAGTCAGCCCCATACTCTGCACAAAACCTACTGCAAACTTGGTGGACAGCGCATTTCTGGCATCCAGCTTGGACATTCCCACTGACCTGGGTGTACCACAGGGATTTTAATATTTAATTGCAATACTTTTTCTTGCTCTTTTGATTGTTTGTTTGTTTTTTTTTTTTTTCCAGATTGGTTAGGTTTCATTTTTTAAAAAGTATTGCATGGTCTCTCTTTTTTTATTTTTACTTTTTGTTTTTTAAAGAATACGAAATAGTGATAGAAAAAATAGCATTAGAAATGATACAAAATTCCACTAAGCAAAGCAATAGGAATTCAAAAATGGTTGTTGTGTTTCATGACACTATCTATCTTCACATTAGTTGTTCAGGTTAACAGGTATAAATGTGAAAGCTTCTTTTTTTTTTTTTTTTTTGCAGTTAGGTACACACAGTAAAGTTTATTTTGGTGCATGGTATACTTCACTCCATTAAAAATAAATTAATTAGCAAATTCCTGCCTGGCTTGGCTCTGGTTTATGTAAATAGTGGCCAGCTGTAATGAGTTACAAGGTGTTATTATCTCACCCACACAGAGGAGGCTTCACTCTAGGGCTCTGCTTGCAACAAAAGCATCTTAAATAAACTGAGAGAAGGTGGTTTGATTTGTAATGTTTTCACAGAAGTGGGATATACCTCACCCATATAGAGTTTCTTTATATGACTCATTTTATAGCAAGTTCAATGAAGGCAGTCTCATGGGGGAGGGAGGGGCAGGGTGGCTCCCCTCCCCCCTTATTTCAATGTAAGAAAGTCTCCTAAGAGATGACCCACACTCCAGGAGAGGAGGGGTCTGGTTCTGCAGGGCTTTGACCAGGTGGCGCTGCAGCATGGACTCCGGAAGCTGGAAGCTGGAACGGGGCTAGTCCTGGGATAGTGCAACTAAGCCTGGAGGAATGTTCCTTTATCCCAACATCTCATATAAGGGGAGGCCAAGAGAGCAAAGGTGGCACGTTCCTCACCCAATTCCCGGGGGTGGGTGGGGTAATGAAAGGACCTTTGTTCTTGAGGCTTTTTTCTAACAGATGTAGGATCTGACCGGCCCCGTGGACATCAGAGGCTTTCTGGCTACCAGAGGATGTCGCTGTCTTGGCCAGATAGCGGCACATCTATAAACTGAAGGCAAAAGCAGCAGCAGACCCGGAGCTTTCTCCTTTCCCTGTTTCTACCTGAGCTGGGAAGTACCCCTTAGTGTACAGCGGCTGTGCTCTCATATACGCTCCTAAGGAGATTCTAGAATACAGAAAAGCTATGGCAGACATGAGACTGTTTCTTTTAATGGCCAACTCAACCCCATGGCTCAAAGCCAGGGTACCCATCTTGACTTGGCAGCATTACAAACAGCTCTAGGTCACAGCAGGCCCCTGGGGGAGGGTGTGTCCCCTTTCTACTCCCCCTACCCTTTCCTTTGGAAAAAGCTGCTGGAGGGATGAGGGGAGCATGTGTTAGGCAACTTCTACGTAGGGCGTCTCTGTTTTTTATCATCATTTTTGTGAGACTGGAGATTAAACCACAGGCTTTTGCACTAAGCTACATCCCCAACCCTTTTCCTATTTTTTATTCTGAGATAGGGTCTCACTAACTCATCCAGGCTGGGCTTGAACTTGCAAACCTCCTCCTGTTGCAGCCTCCCAGAGTGCTGGGATTACAGTGTGCACCACCATGACCAGCTTTGGCCTCTCCTCTTAAGGCAGCCAACAGCTCAGAAGAGCTAAAGGTTCTGCCAGCATTATGCCCCCACCAGATCACACTAAGAGGAAAACCAACAAATGGGCCAGGTACTTGACAGACGCTGTTCACAGGTCAATTCAGGCCACTTTCTGCAGGGCCCCAGACCAACCAAGCACTTCGTCCACTAGACTTCCTCAAAGCCAGCTGGCCAGCAGCCTGCAGGGACCAGCCCCTCAAAGACCCTCATCGTTATAAGTAGGTGCACGGGGCTTCAAGATGCTCTGAGGATTCTTCTCCACCAGAGGGCGCCAGCTCACTTCCCCAGTCAGAAGCAGATCCTCACCACTCATGGAGTCCAGGTACTGCATTTGTTTCCTCACGTATTCCACCAGCAACTCAAGCTGTCGAGGGTCTTCACATTTCTGGTTGAAGAAAGTTCTCCAGAGGGCAGCAGCCAACCCGTGGTCATCTGAAAGGATCCCCTCATCATATCCCAAGATTGCTGCATAGAAATTATTTGTCATGAGGATCATGTTCTTCTTCAGGATGTAGGGATTAACCCCCATGACTCTGCCACGCTGCTCAACATCTTCCCACATAAAATGAACTATGATCCGACACATATATTTCCCACTCCGGCCTTCCTGTTTCATTCGGACTAGACACATCCAGACATGAAGTAGGGTTATAAGAAACCATGAATTGAAAGTATCTGGCATCTGACACCTTAGAAAGAATTCCTCGAAGTCAGTTTTCTCCACACAGCTAGTATACATGCGCAGGGCTGCAATCTTAATCTTCCATTTACTGTATTTCAAAGGTCCTGTGAACCCCATAGCTTCTATTATCTTCGTGAAGGCACCAACCTTTTCCTCAACTGGCTGTGGAGAACCTTTGGTGGCTGGAAGCTTATTTGTGATATGGTACTTCCTCTTTTGCTCTATGTGTACTCCAGGAATCTCTTCTGACCCACCACAGCTTAGGGCCTGGCTCATCTGGAGCCAATGGGAAATGCCAGACACAGTCCTGCTCCATGGCACTTGCGTAGGAAACAATGGTACCAATCGGCTGCATACTGGAACCAACTGGGAGGTGCTAGTCTGCCTTCCAAGAATTCGCACCAGCAACGCCATGTTCCTCAGCAACCGAAAGCTTCTTTTAAAGTAAAAATAAAACAAAACAATAACAAAAGAAGCAGGAGGAGAAGAGGGAGGGGAGGAGGAAGGGGTGAAGAAGGAGGAGGAGGAGAAGGAGAAGAAGGAGAAGAAGAAGGATGAAGAAAAAGAAGAAGAAGAAGAAGAAGAAGAAGAAGAAGAAGAAGAAGAAGAAGAAGAAGAAGAAGAAGAAAGAAGGATGAAGAAGAAGAAGAAAAAGAAAAAGAGGAGGAGGAAGAAGAAGAAGAAGGAAGGAGGAGGAGGAGGAGGAGGAGGAGGAGGAGGAGGCAAAAAAAAAAAAAGATAATGGTAAACCGCTCATTTCAAAAGATCAGCAGAATTCAACAACACAATTATCCAAACCATTCTGCATATATACCTAAATATATCTTCTTCCCATCTTTCATTTGTCCTTTTCCTCATCGCAGTTTTTCCTTTCCATTGCATAAATTATTTCCCTTTCACATTATCTGTGTGTCTTATACGTGAGTTGCTATCATCTCAGAAATTTCAGGTGTGTGACGTCTAAATTCTTCTGTGAGTTTGTCTCCTGGACTTGTTTTTCATGGGGTAGAGGTCTAATGTTGTCTTTTTTCCCTTCTTTTTTTTCTTTTTCTTTCTTTCTTTCTTTTTTTTTTTTTTTTTTGGCAGAACCAGGGATTGAACTCAGGCCCTTGCGCTTGCCAAGGAAGCGCTTATTCCACTGAGCCATCTCCCCGGCCCCTAAAACGGTA
>NW_004524692.1:8287055-8291763 GCF_000260255.1 Octodon degus
TTTTTTGGCAGAACTGGGGTTTGAACTCAGGTCCTTGTGCTTGCCAGGCAAGCACCTATTCTACTGAGCTATCTCCCAAGCACCTTCTTTTTGTCATTTTTTAATGACAGTATTCTCCCTCACTCTGCAGCAATAGTACGTTGGAAGGCTGCAGGTCCGCAAGCCTCTCAGGAAAGTAGGAGGGCAGTGTGAGCTCACCAGTGCTCCTTCTGTGTGGAGTTCAATGTGACTTTCACTTCACTGAGGGGAGGGTTCACGTTCAACATGGATCTGATAATGATGAGTCCAGGTTGAAGTTCTACAAGGCTCTCTTGTTCATGGGTTGGCACAGGGCTGGGCTCCTCAAGGCTTCTGCAGGTCCCTGTGTTAGTCATGTCTCCATGGAAGTTTTCAGGACTAGGAGGGGTGGCTGGGCTCAGTGGAACTCTGGTGAGCTGGGTTTCTTTTTGTACTGTGCTTATCTGTTTGTCATATTCTACTCATTTTCTTTCTTTCTTTGCTCAACTATCTCTCAATCTTATACTTTTATATGAGTGAACATTGTCTTATGTCTTTCTAGTTCACATCAAAATCTTTTACTTTCTCTGTCATTCTTCTCTCTTTTTCTCTTCTCCAATGTCCCAAAACTTGGGTGTTCTTTTTTTGCCTTATAGGCTTACTTCCATGCTGCTCCTCAGTCATCTCACTTTTGTCCCTTGTTCTCAAATCCCTTCCACGCAGCTCTTCCTTGTTATTTTTAAGATCGTTTTCTTTCTGTGGTGACTAATTCCAAGCCTATCTTCTAGATCTTCATTCAATGTGTTGTGTGTATTTTCAGTGGAATTTTTACTCTCTTGGGTATCTCTCATTTCTTACTATGATAGGCACTTATGAATTTTTTTTAATTTCCCTAAGCTCCTCTATTTTTTGTATCTATCTACTTTAGATATATTGGGCATGTTTTTCATTTTGCTTGTCATGTATATTTTTTTTAATCTAAGAGATTATTTTTCTCTTACCCCATCCATTTGTTTTTTACATTTCTGCTGTGATCATTGAAATCCCTTCCACACACTCTACAAAGGTGGAATTCATCACACACATGTTTTGTGTGCATGTTGGATTTTGTTATATAACTGTTGAGCTTCCTCTGATGGTTTAAGGTAACTAATTAATAGTTACCAGTTTGTCAGGTTATGCTTGATTCTATTGTTATTATTAATTGTACTACTTTAGCCAGGATATCATACATGTTTTAATTTTTTTTCTCCATAATATGACAACACTGTGATTATCTGGGGTCATCACCATCACCATAGCCCAGTGCTGGAGAATGGGGTGCTAAGCCAAATAGCAACTTATCATCTTTAATAAATCACAAAGATATGTTCTTGGTATAGACACAAAGACCAAAAATGCGTGTGTGCCTATAAGACTGAGGAATAGGCATTTCCTAGGGAACACTTGGTGCTAA
Organism: Octodon degus; assembly: GCF_000260255.1. Lineage (NCBI taxonomy): Eukaryota > Metazoa > Chordata > Mammalia > Rodentia > Octodontidae > Octodon > Octodon degus. The sequence continues at coordinate 8,288,509 of NW_004524692.1, forward strand.
AACTGTATACCATAAGAATGTTTATTGCATACCTGTTGTGTGGTACAGATGGTTTTAGGAGGTTAGAGTGGAAGGATAAATAGCCAACAGAGTCCTGGTCCTCGAGGAACTTCATTCCATGAGTGGCGACTATTGAAAAATAAACAGCATACATAATATATAACATATTCTTATATACGTAAGTTCCATGAAAGAAAGCAAAGGAAACAGTATGTATTAGTAGAGAACAATAGGATCATGTACTCTTTTATAAAATATACACAAACAAGGTTGAGTTTAGATGGAAATGGAAACCTTTAGAGTAAGGGAATAAATGATAGTATGTTATAGTTGAAGATAAGTTGATACATAAAGATAAAAATATAAGAAAATACAGTTTCAACATATAAAATAAAAGAAAATAGAAAATGACAAAATGCATAAGCAAAATACAACCTCAACCTTCAGCTCACCCAGTAGAAGACCAGAGCACAGTGAAGTAGAACAAACTGAAATCCACTCTCTGGAACTTTCTGAAATGATCACAGCAAAAATGTAAAAAACAAATGGATAGGGTAAGAGAAAAATAATCTCTTAGATTAAAAAAATTACATGACAATAAAAATGAAAAACATGCCCAATATATCTAAAGTAGATAGATACAAAAAATAGAGGAGCTTAGAGAAATAAAAAAAATCCATAAATGCCTATCATAGTAAGAAATGAGAGACAGATACCCAAGAGAGTAAAAATTCCATTGAAAATACACACAACAGATTGAATGAAGAAAAAGATAGAATAGCAGATCTAGAAGATAGGCTTGGAATTAGTCACCATAGAAAGAAAATGATCTTAAAAATAACAAGGAAGAACTTGCCAAATAGCTCAGTGGATTGAAGTGCCTACAAGCAGGTGCAGGGGCCAGGGGCTCGCTCCCTGGGCCTGCTGTGCCGGCTCCATCCCCGGGGCATGCTGACACTGCAATTGAGACTGGGTGGTCTTCTGAGGCTGAAAATCAGCAGATCACTACCAGCCCAATCTAGTAGTGAGACCCTGAACACTCTGTAGACCTTTCCCTAAAATTAAAAACAAAACAAAACAAAACAAAACAAAACAAAACAAGGGACCTCATCGCAGTAATTCCTTCCTTTTGAACAGATTCTTTGTTTTTTCCCAGTGTTTTTTGTACCCCTCAGATTTTATTTTATCTTTCAGGTTCTTACTCTAAGGAGACAATATGATGTTTGCACATGTGGATCTGATTTATTTCACTTAAGTGTGTGGTCTCTAGTTACATCTATTTACCTACAAAATCTTCAATTTTATCTTTTCTATAGCTGAATAATATTCTATTCTGTAAAAATACCATGTGTTCTTTATCCATTCCTCAGTTGATGAGCATTTGGGTCACTTCCAAGATTTAGCTATGAAAAATTGTGCTGCTATCAACATGGGTGCACATAAATTGCTGTAGTTTGTTTTCACTTCTTCTGGAAAAATACCCAGGAGATGAATAGCTGGCTTGAATTGGACCTCCAATCATAGCTTTCTGAAGAATCTCCACACTGATTTCCATAGTGGTTATACCAGTCAGTATGCCCACCAACAGTGGAGACATGTTCCTTTTTCCTAACAGCCTCTACAGCATTTGTTATTCGTTGTCTTCTTGATTATAACCCCTTTTTCTGGGGTGTGATGGAATCTCAGTGTTGTTTTAATTTGAATTTCTTGAATGACAAATGATGTTGAATATATTTTCATATATGTGCTTGCAATTTGTATTTCTTCTGAAAAGTATGTAGTTATTTCAGATGATCATTCTTGGATTGGGTCTTTGAATTATGGAAGCTAGATTAAAAAAAATTCTTTATATGTTCTGGATAGAAAGACCTTGTCAGAGGCTCAGTGGACTATAACATTTTCCCAGTTTGTAGGTTTTCTTTTTACTCTGTTGGTGATTTCTTTTTACATGCAGAAACTTTTTAAAAGGATGAGATCCCCATTATTGATTCTTCGAAGTATTTCCCATGCACTTTGGTTTTTGTTTATGAACTCGCTACTTACCCATATCTTTAAGATTTGTAACTACATTTTCCTCTAGCAGATTTAGTGTTTCAATTTTAAACTTTAAATCTTTGATCCACTTTGACTGTAGTTTTGTGCATGGTGATAGACATGGGTATATATTAAGCCATTGGCTTGTGGAAAGCAAGTTATTCCAGCACCACGTATTAAACAGGATATGTTTCTTTCAGAAAACATGTTTGACCTCTTTATCAAAGATTAGGTGGCTGAATGTGTTTTTGGTTCTGTCTGCATCCTCAGGTCTTTTTTTCTTTTTTGCCAGTACCATACTGATTTTATCATAGTAACTTTGTAAGATAATTTCAGGTCACGGATTGTGATGCGTCCTGCCTTTTCTTCATTGTGCAGGATGCTTTTGACATTCTGGGTCTTTTCAGGTTCCAGGTGAATAAACAAATATGTAGTATAGGTAGTGTATCAGATGCTGGCCAGTGGTGCACTGGTACAAGGTAATGAAGGAAAGAGGTAGAGAAACTGCTGGTCAGACAGACTTAGTTGATATGGTGCTATCTGTGCTGGCATCTGACAGGAGTGTGGGGATGCACCTTGCAGCAGCAGCCCAGAGGCTCTGCAGCCCTTGACTGATTGCCCCTGCCTGGCTGGATGCTCCTTAGCTCCTGAAGCCCCTGTATCACACTTAGAGTGGTAATCATAATATACTAATGTGATTATTAGCTTGCATTTTTTTCCTACATCTTTACATAACTGCTTAACTTTGGGGACCTTATTTACTTTTATATTCCCAGAATGTAATACATCAAATTAAGAGTGCATAGTATCATTGTTGATTCAGTGACAAAGAGATGAGATGCAGCAGCCCCAATTTAGTAACTTTAACCGTCACCTCAGGTTATTCAGTTATACTCTGGCTTCCCTGCTAGTTTAAGCTCTCTGAAGAGAAGGCACAGGTAGTTGTCTGTTGCTTCACCCAGAGCTGAGGAACACAGTGTTGTAGAGGAGTGTGATCAGAGAGAAGAGACTGACTGATTTCTCCACAGGAAAGAAATGTTGAAGACCAAGCCAAGCTGTTCTTTCCTCTGAGGACTTGAACGTGAACAAGTGTACATTGGCTCTGCAAGGAGGTGTTTATTTCTCTTGTTGTCACTTTAGCACTGTCCTCTGGTATCCCTGAGCTGAGTTTCTCTCTCTCTCTCTCTCTCTCTCTCTCTCTCTCTCTCTCTCTCTCTCTCT
>NW_004524692.1:8291904-8294225 GCF_000260255.1 Octodon degus
GGAAGTGCTTATTCCACTGAGCCATCTCCCTGGCCCTTGAGTTTATTTCACTTAAGCTTCACTTACTTGTAAGACTGGTTTGTGCCCCAGTTCCTCTTGCAGAGTATCCCAGTGTACTGAACTAAGACTCCACGTGGCACTTGCAGTTCCTCCACTCCCCACACTTCAGGGCCTCTCTTCTGGGCTCCAAGCTTCCCACAAAGCCTCTGTTCTAGCCCAAGCCGTTGCACTGGTGTGATTTCAAGATGCTGTCATTTCTTTTTTTCTTTTTGGCCGCTCACCTGCCCTGAGGGCGGGGCTGGTATAGCATGTGGTGCTGAGATTGAATCTTGGTCCCGTGCAGCTGCCTAAGCTTGCCTAAGCAGGTGCTTTGAACCACTGAGCTATCTCTTCAGCCCCCAGCTATTTCTTTATTGTATTTCTCCTGCCCATGAAAGCCTGTCCAGTCCTCTACTTTACTCTTTCTCATGTCCTTTTAAAGCACTGTTTTATTTATTTATTTTTTTTTGTTGTTTTTGTGTATTTGGTGCAGGGTCTCATTATGCAGCTCAGACTCATAGAGATCCTCTTGTTTCAGCTTCCCCAGTGCTATAATTACAGGTGGCTGGCTCAGCACACACAGGGTGGGGCTGATGTGGTATGTGGTATCAGGGTTGAACCCTGGTCCTTGAACTTGCCAGGCAGGCACTTAGCCAGGCAGGCACTTAGAGCACTGAGCTATCTCCCCAGCCCTAAGACACAGTTTTAGAAAGACATCCATATACCTTCTTTTGTCAGTCTGAAATGCAAGTTGCCACCTCCCTTTCCAGGTAAAACTTACCTGTTACAAAATGTCATGACTTTATATCTTCCCTTACCATGTTTTATACTGTAGCAATGGCTTACTTTGAATGAATACTCCACGTAGGGCTCTAAGTTCTTCATGTGCATGAAATTGTCTAACAGTAGTCTTTTAATGGAGATGATAACACTGTTCCTATTTTTATAGTCAAGGATATGGGCATATCAAAAGATTGCAATTTACTGTAAGTCACACAGCTAGTAAATGAAAAAGGCAAAGTTTGAGTCATGTCTATCTGGTTGTATTCCCTCAGCTGCAAGCACCAAATTCACCCACTTAGAAACCCTGGAGGAATTCAGAAATCCTGGCATGGAAAGGTAGATGCTCTTGATTAATCAAAGAAAATGGATCCAGTAGGATCTAAGTAATGGAGATGCTCATATGCCCAGTGCTGTTTTAAACAGGGAAATGTAGAAAGTTGATTCAATGATTATTTGTTCAGCACATATTTATTGCATACCTGTTGTGTGGCACAGACGGTTTTAGGAGGTTAGAGTGAAGGATAAATAGCCAACAGAGTCCTGGCCCTCAAGGAACTTCATTCCATGAGCGGTGACTGTTAAAAAATAAACAGCACAGGCAATATATAAAATACTGTTATATACATAAGTTTCATGAAGGAAAGTACAGGAAACAATGTGTATTAGTAGAGAACAATAGGATCATGTACTATTTTATAAAATATACACAAATAACGTTGAATTTAGAAGGAAATGGAAACCTTTAGCATAAGGGAATAAACAGTAGTATATTACAGTTGGAGAGAAGTTAATACTTCTGGAAAATAAAATAATGGCTTGTTATTATATCATTGTTGAAAATATAAAGAAGTTTGGTTATTTGGGAAGTGCATACATTCCAAATCACAGCCAATAATATTTTTTTTTCTTTTTAAAAGGTGTTACTGGAATTTTCTGAACCGTAAGGGATAAGTCAGTCGGCAAAAGAAGGCACACACGAGTTGGTTCAGAAGAACTGAGTTCAGGCTTTTTATTGCCTCTTCCTAGCTGTGTGGTCCAGGGTAAGTTGTTCCACTTTGAATCCCTAATTTTAACCTTTAATAACTGAGAGGTTACAGTAAAATAAGTGGAAACTGACATTTCCCTGTGCATAATGCTGGGTATGAAGACATGGGGGTGGAAAAGCCCCTGTGTCAGGGATAAATTTGCTGCCTAGCTGTTTTCTCTCCTTTGCATGTTATAGCTCCATGCAAGAGCATTTTCTCTGTGCAGTGTAAAGTGCTATCCAGTGTTGCTATATTATCTGTGGTGCAGTTCCATGCTTCTTCTTCTTCTTTTTTTTTTTTTTCAGAACCAGGGATTGAACTCAGGTCCTTGTGTTTGCTAGGCAAGCACTTATTCCACTGAGCCATCTCCCCGGCCCCAAGTTCCATGCTTCTTAAAGCAGTGTGTGTCTTCTTTGGGTCATGAAGGCACCAAATATTTCTGAATGCATTACCTTTTGCCTCATAACAATGTAT
>NW_004524692.1:8294370-8295907 GCF_000260255.1 Octodon degus
TCTTTGACTTTGTTTTTTTTTTAAATTTTTATTTATTTATTTTGTGTGTGTGTGTGTGTGTGCGTGCGCGCGCCCAGCTCAGCCCACCAGGGGGCGGGGCTGGCTGGCATGTGGTGCTGGGGGACTGAACCGCGGTCCCTGTGCTTTGCTAAGCTTGTTCTAAGTAGGTGCCTTAGACCAAGCTTTGCTAAGCTTGTTCTAAGTAGGTGCCTTAGACCACTGAGCCATCTCTCCAGCCCCTTTGACTTTGAACAGGCCAAGTAAGCCTCTACTACTGAGATATCCTCAGACCTACACATACTTTAAAATACTTTTTAATTTAACATTTTCTGGAATAAATTTTAATTCTACATCAAGGAGATAAAAACAAAACTTCAAAGAAATAGCTCTCAGTTTACTAATACACAAAACATGATGAAAATGTGATTATGTGATTGTATATAAATGTTATAGAAATATTAATTTTACATAGCCAAGTAGGAAGTGTACTAGTTGACTTTTTATTATATTGTGGTACTTAACCAAAGTAGTTTCTGTTTGGATTTCTTCAGTAGGACTGGGCATTATGACAGATTTATCAATCATTATTTAAGTATATATACACTCCAAGCATGAACCTGCTATTACAAATTGCCATCTTCAGTGCAGTTGCTTAGTTCACAGGTGTTGGTATATATTGTTAGTCAGGGTGAGAATCATTCCAACTGATTACAAGATTCAAAAATCTTCTGAAGATTCTCAGGATCATTGCCTTACCCATCTTCTACATATAACTGTATGGCTTGGCCCTGTAATGTTTCCTAGCTTGCTCTCTTTTCATTGTCTAGTCCTCAAGTTCTTGCTTTCCTTTTAGTTGTTTTATATCTTTCTATTTGTATTTCTTCTTTTGAGTTCTTATACTAGGGAAACTATACGATATTTACACATGTGTGTCTGGTTTATTTCACTTATGAGGATATCTTCAAGTGGCATCCACTTCAATATAAAGGCTTTGAGTTTATAATTCTTTATAGCTGAATAATACTCAATTGTGTAAAAATACCACATCTCTTTCAACCATTCCTCAGGTGATGGGTATCTTGGTTGTTTCCAAGATTTGGCTATCAAATTGTGCTGCTATAAACATAGGCACACATATATCACTATGATATGATATTTTCAGATCCTCTGGGAAAATTCCCAGTAGAGGAATAGCTGGATTAAATAGGATTTCCAGTCCAAGTTTTCTAAGGAGTCTCCACACCGATTTCCATAATGGTTGCATCAGTCTACAGTCCCATCAGCAGTGGAGAAGTGTTCCTTTTTCCCCACATCATCTCCAACATTTGTTGTTGGTTGATTTCTTTATGATAGCCATCCTTTCTGGGGAGAGATGATATCTTAATAGTGTTTTAATTTGCATTTCATGAATGACTAGGGATGTGCAGCATTTTTTTATATATTTATTTGCTTCTTTTATTTCATCCTCTGAGAAGTATGTGTTCATTTCAGATGCCCATCTCTGGACTGGGCCTTTGAATTTTGGGGCCTTTTTTTT
>NW_004524692.1:8296352-8297004 GCF_000260255.1 Octodon degus
ATTTTGACTTTAGCTTAGTGCATGGTGATAGACCTGGGTCAAGTTTTAGTTTTCAGCATGTAGAGAGCCAGTTTTTCCAGCACTATTTGTTAAAGGGATCATCTTTCTTCAAGTGAGTATGTTTGGCCCCTTTGTCAAAGATAGGGTGGCTGAGTGTGTTTGTAGGGGCTTCAGCATCTTCTAATCTATTCCATTGATCCGCAGGCTTATTTTGTTGCCAGTATCATGCTGATTTTATCTCAGAAGCCTTGTAGTATAATTTCAAGTCAGAAATTATAATGCCTCTTGCCTTGCCTTTATTGCCCCGGATCGCCTTTGTTATTCTAGGTCTTTTCTGGTTCCAAATAAATTTTAGGAATGATATCTCTAGCTCTGTGAGCTATGTTGGTGGTAGTTTGATAGGGATTGCATTAAATCTGTAAAGCAATTTTGGGAGTATGACCATTTCCATAATGTTGTTTCTTGCTATCCTGGAGCATGGAATATCTTTCCATTTTCTGAAGTCCTCTATGATCTCTTTTTTAAGAGTAATGTGATTTTCCTTGAAAAGATCTTTGTCATCTTTATTTAGATTAATTCCAAGGTATTTCATTTTCCTCGGTGCTATTGTAAAAGGTATTGTTTCTATAATTTCCCTCTCAGTGTGTTTGTT
>NW_004524692.1:8297147-8308849 GCF_000260255.1 Octodon degus
GCAAATAAAGATAATTTAACTTCTTCTTTGCCTATTCTTATTCCCTTTATTTCTTTATCTTGTCTAATGACTGTAGCTAATAATTCCAGAACTATATTGAATAAGAGTGGTGACAGAGGACATCCTTGTCTTGTACCCGACCTAAGAGTAAAAGATTTCAGTTTTTCCCCATTTAGGATTATGTTAGCTGTTGGGTTTTCATAAATGGCTTTTACCAGATTGAAGTAGAGGTCATCTATTCAAAATTTCTATATGACTTTGAGGATGAATGAGTGTTAGACTTTGTCAAAAGCCTTTTTTGCATCAATGGAGATGATCATGTGGTTTTTAGTTTTTGCTCTATTGATATAGTGTATTGCATTTATATATTTTTGAATATTGAACCATCCTTGCATCCCTGGGATGCATCCAACCTGGTCTTGGTGTATGATCCTCTTGATGATTTGCTGTATTCTATTTGCTAGTATTTTTTTTTTTTTTTTTTGAGGATTTGGGCATCTATGTTCATGAGGGAGATTTGCCTGTAGTTCTCTTTCTTAGCTGTGTCTTTCCCTGGTTTTGGTATCAGTATAATTCTTGCCTCATGGAATGATTTTGGTAGGTTTATTTCCTTTTCAATTTCATGGAAGAGTTTGAGGAGTATAGGCACTACATCTTCTGTAAGTTTCTTCTAGAATTTAGCTGTGAATTCCTCCATACCTGGACTTTTATTTGTTGGTACGTTTTTTTTTTTTTTTACATCTAATATATGATTGGCTGTTATTGGGCTATTGAGAGTGGTTATATCTTGTCGTTTCAGTTGTGGTAATTTTTACCATTCTAGGAATCTGTCCATTTCTTCCTCTGTGTTCTATTCTGTGAGAGTAAAGATCCTCAAAGTAGCTATTGATAATCTTCTGCATTTCCACTGGGGCTGTGGTAATTATCCCTTTTTCACTCCTTATTGCTTGTATTTCAATTTTTTCTTCTCTCTTTTTGATAAAGTTAGCTAAGGGCATATCAATTTTATTTAATCTTTAAAAGAACCAGCTCTTTGTTTCTTTATTTCTTTGAATTGTTTTCTTTGTCTCAACTGAATTAATTTCTGCTCTAATCTTTATGATTCCTTCCCATCTTTGGGCTCTGATTTTGGTTTGCTCTTCCTTTTCTAGTTGTTGAATGTGCAGCATTAGGGTGTTTATTTGTTCCCGTTCTGTTTTCCTCATATGTAGTTCACAGCTAAGAATTTCCTTCTGAGGATTGTTTGCATCGTATCCCATAAATTCCTGTAATTTGTGCCTGAATTTTCATTGAATTGTAGATATTGTTGAATTTCTTGTTTAATTTCAACTGTGACTCATTGCTTGTTGAGTAGGGTGTTGTTTAATTTCCATTTATTTAGGGTGTTTTTCTAGTTTCTTTTGTCATTTATTTCCAGTTTCATTGCACAGTGGTCAGATAATAAGCACGGGGTACTTTCTGTTTTCTTGCATATACATAAGCATGACCAATGGACCATTATGTGGTCTATATTAGAAAATGACCCATTTGCAGCTGACTAAAATGTGTATTCAGCTGTGTTTGGGTGGAACACTCTGTATGTGTTCATCAAGTCCATTTGTTTCAAGCTTTGGTTCAGTTCTGTTATTTTTTTGCTAATTTTTTTGTCTGGTTGACCTATCTTTTTGGGATAAGGAGGTGTTAAGTTCTCCTGTTAAGATTGTGGTATTGGATATTAGATTTTTCATGTGCATTAAGATTTGCTTTATACAGTTGGGTGCTCCCGTGTTAGGTGCATACATATTTATGAGTGTTACCTCTTCCTCTTGTATTTTTCCTTTAGTGAGTATATATTGGCCTTCTTTATTTCACTTGATCATTATTGATTTGAAGTTGAGACTGTCTGAGAATAGGATTGCTACCCCTGCGTTTCTCAGAGGTGGTGAGGCGTGTAGTATTATTTTCTATCCTTTGACTTTTAGCCTATAAATGTCTTTATGAGTTAAATGTGTTTCATGTATAGAGCATATTGTTGGATTTTGTTTCCTAATCCACTGTGCCAGTCTATTTCTCTTAATTGGTGAATTGAGTCCATTTACATTGGTGGTTAGAATTGAGATGTATTGACTTACAGTTGACATGTTATTTACCTGTTGTTGTTTACTCCTTTTTCTTCTGTGTTTAATTGTTTGCCCTATTTAGTTGGTTGCTTCTGATCTCGTTCGTGGAGTTCTGATCATTCTGGTCCCTCTCCAGAACATCTTTCAGGAGCCTGTGTGGTGTTGGCTTTGTCATCATGAAATTCTTTAGTTGTTCTTTTTCATGGAAGTATTTCACTTCTCCATCAAACTTGAAAGAGAGTTTTGCAGGGTATAGTGGTCTTGGTTGGAATTTGTTTTCATAGAGAACTTGATGTCCTCTGCTCCATGCTCTTCTTGCATTCAAGGTTTGTGAAGAGAAGTCAGCCGTAATTCTGATGGGTTTTCCTTTGAGTGTGATCTGCTTCTATTCTCTAAAGGCTTTCAGTGTATTATTCTTGTGCTGAATTTCTGGGATCTTGACTATTATATGTCTTGATGTGTTTTTCATTGGCTTGAAGTTACTTGGCGTTCTGTATACTTCTGTTACCTGAATGTCCCAAGGGGGTGGAAGAGGGTCCCACCCAAGCTGCACCTGCGCTGGGACCAGTAGGTCCCACTGGCGCAGGGTAGCTGGAAGCTTTCCCACACACACACTGGGGCCTTGGCTAGGACTGGTTCTGGGGGTTCACAGAATGCGGCAGAAATTCTCACTTGGCAGGTGGGTTGGGGGTGGTGTTGCTAAGCGGTGGTGGGGTCACAAGAGTGTGTAAGAGGATCTCACCTGCACTGCGCCTGGGATGGAACTGGCAGGTCCCGCTGTCACAGGGTAGCAGGAAGCTCTCCCACACACTCATCGAGGTCTGGGCTAGGACTGGATCTAAAGCAAATTTTTTTTACTCATATACACTGAATTTGTAGGATTTTTCACTTTATTGACTCAGTGTGTGTGTGTTTCCTACAAAATGTTTAAATTGTGCATGCTCAAATTTGATGGAGTTTTCTTTTCTTGCATATCCTGTTTGTGCATTTATGACTTCTTACTTCAATCTGAGATAGTCTATGTTTTCTTCAACAGCATTACTATCCCTATTTAGTGATTTAATATAGCTAAATATATATTTTGTGTGTGGTCTGAGATAAAGATCCATTATTATTTCTAACTCATTTTCTTAACACTTGTTATAACCTGCTATTCTTTCTTTAGGCTATTTACAATGCCACTGTGGTGACAGTGCCTTTGTTTAGATGTGATCCTATTTCCACAGTTTATTATTAGTTGATTTCCTTCTATGCCACTGTGAAACTGCTTTAATAACTACATATTTATAATTAAGTGCTGGTATCTAGTAAAAATAGAGCTTTATACAAACATTTAAGACTAGTTTTGTATATTTTTTGCCTTTGCCCTTTGTTTTAGATATTAGGTGTATCTTAATAAGTTCCATGAGAGCCCTTTGCAGTCTTTCTTGCATGGAACTTATAGGATAATTTGCACTAAATTAAATAAAGTGATAGCACTACCATTTTCTTAAATCTTTACTTTATATTTATTTAATCTCCTCATTCAACATATTACATATATCCCAAATTAATTTATAGATAATTAAATCTTTCAATGAAGTTCTGTAATAATATTTTCAAAGCTACTATATATCTTTTATGAGATATTCTGAAGATTTATAACTTTTATTATTGAAAGTATACTCATATATTCAGTTTTTTTTCTCTTGGGGTATTCCTGAAGTAAAAGAGTGTGATATTCATTTATTAACTTTATATGTAGAAACCTTTCAGATTTATTATTTCTAATATTTTTATATTAGAATATACATTTTATATATAATATTTTATAATATTCTGCATATCACTAATTGTAGTATTTTGATGTACAAATAAAAGTGGAACAGAGGAAAGAGTCAAGAAATGGGCCCTCTTACATACAGACAATTGAATTATGACAAAAATGAAAAGAAAAGTAAGTGGAGAAAAAATAATCTTTAAAACATATGAATATGATAAAAATTATATCCATATGAAAAAGTGAACTTTATATCATACCTCATACCATGTATATAATGACTCAAATAGTTCATAGATATGTGTTAAAAAGCCCAAAATTATAGCATTTCCAGAAAAAAATAGAGAATTGTCTGATTTAGAGTTTGGAAAACATTTATTAGCTGTGACACCAAAAAAATCACCGGAGAAAGAATAAAATATAAAATGTATTGCATTTACGATATCTGTAAGTCAAATTTAAAAATTTTTATATCTGTGATGTATACAATCTGTTATATGTTGATATGTTTCAATAGATTTGCTTTAAAGTGGTAGGAGATGGACCTATTCTCTAAACAGTTAAGAGGCATCCAGTGAGCTCTAAAGATGTGTTTTCCCAGTTTCTTTGGAAGATTTTACTTATATTTCACCCAAATTCTCCTTTACTGTATAATCAATGTTTTATTTTCCCTTTCAAAAAGATATTAACCACTCACCTTGTTTATTTTAAACAGGTGATCACTTAGGTAGTGTAATCTTTTTTTTTTTTCCTTCTTTTTTTTTTACATTTAGTGCGTGTGTGTGTGTGTGTGTGTGTGTGTGTGTGTGGCCAGCTCAGCCCACCAGGGGGTGGGGCTGGCTGGCATGTGGTGCTGGGGGATCGAACCGCGGTCCCTGTGCTTTGCCAAGCGTGTTCCAAGTAGGTGCTTTAGACCACTGAGCCATCTCTCCAGCCCCTGTAATCTTTTTTGGTTTGGATTTCTTACAGGCTGATCCCAGAATCGTGAGATGGAGAATGCATATAAGGAAATCCTGCTAGTCAAGGGTCTGGATAGCCTCACTGATGAAGAACTGAAGAGGTTTGTGTACTTTATTCCACCAAAGTTCAACATTGCCAAGAGCAAACTGGAGAATGCCAGCAGAGTAGAGATAGCTGAGCTGATGATTCTGAATGCGGGTGTGAAGTCTACGATGACGACGGCCATTAAAATTTTCAAGACATTGCACCAAATGTTGGTGGCACAATGTGTTATAGAAGAGAAAAAGAAAGGTAATGTGGGAATAATTCAACTTTATTGGCCTTGGGGAGGTAAAACTCCCAGTGCTCATTTTTGGAATTTGCTCCCTAACTTGGTGCACCTGGCCTTTTGCCCCCTTTTCCTGTAAATCACTAGGGATTTGTTACAGTGACATAGAAACCATCCCAGCATTAGTTTGTCATCTCTTGTTCTAGTCTTCAGGGCTAAAACCTAGCATTTCATCCTCTCTTTCCATTGACCATCTTTGCCTCCAGCCACCCAAACAGACAAATGAACACATGGCTTCAGAGTTCAGGCTCAAAGCTCAGGGATGCTTGCATACTCCATAGAGGACTCAGTCATAACATGCAGGCACCGAGGCTCTGAGCACCATCTCTGCTTCTCTCCGTGCCAGTCTGTAGTAGTCCTACCTGGCCTGCCTTCTTTTCTATTTTAGTATGTTTATGATATATACTGACAATGTTCATTGTGAATTGCAACATGCAGATGTTATACCTTAATCCCTTTCATCCCCACACTCCATTTATAATCAATATTCCTGTCTGCAAAAGGTCAACCTCCCTGCAGTGGATGCCTTCTCTTGTGCAGGGATTCTCTCTATTCTGTTCTCCAGTGTAGATGACAATATAAACTTCCCAGGGCATAAAAAGCAGATTTATGTTATTCAATGAATCACAAATCCTTTCCATGGAATGTCTACATTTTAATTGCCTGATTGCTTCCTAAGAACAACTACTACATCATGGGTTTGTGTCAGAAGGACTAAGAGAAGCCAATCCAAAACACCTCACTCATAGACTCCCTAAAATGAGAAACTCTGAAGGCAGTAACATTTTTTTATTGTAATTCTTTTTTATTTTGAAGAGTAAAAACAAGAGCAAGAAAAAAAAAGCAAAGATAAAAACAGGGTAACATGTAACAATACATACACTACAGGTTTTCAAAACAAGAATAGCAGATTAACAGTGATTGATATATTATCTATTTTTGTCATCAAATCTGTTCCTCAAATTAACAGATATAGTTATGCAAGATGGGACATATGATTGAATATTGCCACACGCTTTCAAGAAATCTTAAATTTTTGTTTTTGACTTTCATTTTCTTTCATTACTTTTTTAAAACAAATTTACCTTAAAGAGAGTATAGTAACAATTGATATGACGTTAGAAATGGTACACATTTAGAAGACCAAGTTGATAGGTATTTCAGGTATGGTTTTAGTATTACACATTTCTGTCTTCAATGTTATTGCTTATTTCACAAATATCAACATAGAGAGGTAGTCAAGGTGAGAAGTCTCCCTGATTGAAATTCTTAGGTCTGTTACCTTATCCATCTTGTATATATACATGTATGGTTTTACCCATACCTTATTTCCTAAATTTTCTCCTTTATCCTTCTTTGTTTAATTCTTAAATTCTGTTTCTTTCCATTTAACTGAGTCTGTTATATCTTTAAGTTTTTATTTCTTCTTTTGAGTTCTTATGCTAGGGAGACAATACGATATTGACCCATGTGGGTCTGGTTTATTTCGCTTATGAGTATAGCCTCAAATTGCATCCACTTTCCTACAAAGGCTTCAAGTTTGTTTTTCTTTATACTGAGTATTACTCCATTGTATAACAATACCACCTGTTTTTCATCCATTCTTCAGGTGACGGGCCTTTTTGTTGTTTTCAAGACTTGGCTATCACAAATTGTGCTACTATAAACATGGGTGCACATATGTCGCTATGATATGATGTTTTCAGTTCTTTTGAGAAAATTCCCAGAAGGTGATAGCTGGATTAAATGGGGTTTCCAGTCCTAGTTTTTGAGGAGTCTGCGCACTGATTTCCATAAAGGTTGCACCAGTCTGCATTCCCACCAGCAGGGGAGAAGGGTTCCTTTTTCCCTGAAGCATCTCCAACATTTGTTGTTGATTGATTTCTTTATAATAGTCATTCTTTCTAGGGTAAGATGCTATTGTAATGTTATTTTAATTTCCATTTCTCAAATGACCAGTGAGGTGGAACATTTTTCATGTATTTATTTGCCTCTTGTATTTCTTCCTCTGAGAAGTATGTATTGATCTCTGATGCCCATTTTTGGATTGGGTCTTTAAATTTTGGGGCACTAATTTTTTTTTAGTTCATTATATATTCTAGATAGAAGACCTTTGTCTGAGTGATTATTACTGAAGATTTTTTACAGATTTGTGGTTGTCTTTTCATTCTGTTGCTGATTTCTTTTGACATGAAGAAACTTCTCAATAAGAGGAGGTCGCAGTTGTTAATTCTTTCAAGTAACTCCTGTGCACTTTGATTTTTGTTCCTGAAATGTTTGCCTACCTCTATGTCTTCAAGATTTCCACCTACTATCTTGTATAGGAGATTTAGAGTTTTTGTTTTAATGTTTAGATCTTTAATCTATTTTGACTTTCGTTTAGTGCATGGTGATAGACCTGGATCTAGTTTTAGTTTTTGGCATGTAGAGAGCCAATTTTTCCAGCACCATTTGTTAAAGAGGCTGTCTTTCTTCCAGTGAACATGTTTGGCCCCTTTGTCAAAGATAAGGTGGCTGAGTGTGTTTGTAGTTGTATCTGCATTTTCTAATCTATTCCAATGATCCTTGAGTCTATTTTTTGCGAATACCATGCTGATTTTATCACTGCAGCTTGTAGTATAATTTCAAATCATGGATTTAATTTTACTTTTTTTTATGTATTTGGTACAGAGTCTACAGGGTTTAAAGGATCTCACTAAATATGTCTGACTCATAGTTATTCTCCTGCTGTCAGCCTCCCAGGCTCTGGAATTACAGGCTCATGCCACCATGCCCAGTCTTAATCTCCTTCTCAGGGTGCCCTGGGGGAGGGCCCAGCAAGGCATGCCTGGGATTGAACTCCAGCCACTACGCTTTGCCTAAGCAGATGCTTTAGTCCATTGAGCTATCTGGCCAGCCCCAAGTCAGGGATTTTAATGCCTCCTACCTTGCCTTGTTGCCCTGGATTGCCTTTGTTATTCTAGGTCTTTTCTGGTTACAAATAAATGTTAGGAATGATTTCTCTAGGTCTGTGAGGTATGTTGGTGGTAATTTGATAGGGATTGCATTAAATCTGAATAACAATTTTGGAAGTATAGCAATTTTCACACTGTTGATTGTTCCTTTCCAGGAGCAAGGAATACCTTTCCATTATCTGAAATCCTTTTCAATTTCTATTTTCAGAGTACTGAAATTTTCATTGAATTGATCTTTTACTTTTTTAGATAGATTAGTTCCTAAATATTTCATTTTTCACAGTGTTATTGTTAAGGGTATTGTCTTCTAATTTCTTGCTGTGTGTTTGTTATCTATAAAGAGGAATACTATTGAGTTTTTGATATTGACTTTATAACCTGATATGTAGCTTAATTAGTGTATTAATTCTAGCACCTCCTTATGGAATTTTTGGGTCTTCCAAGAAGAGTATCATGTCATTTGCAAATAATGATAGTTTAACTTCTCCTTTACATATTCTTATTCCTTTTATTTCTATCTCTTGTCTAACGGCTCTAGCTAATGTTTCCAGAACTATTTTGCATAGAAGTGGTGATAGAGACCATCCTTTTACTGTTCCTGATCTAAGAGTAAAATATTTCAGTTTTTCTCCATTTAGAATTATGCTAGCAGTTGGATTGTCATAGGTGGTTTTTATCAGATTGAAGTAGAGACCATCTATTCTAATTTTCTTTAGGGCTTTGATCATGAATGAGTGTTGAACTTTGTCAAAAGCCTTTTCTGCATCAATATAGATGATCATGTGGTTTTTGGATTTGGCTCTAATATAGAGTCAAATATAATTTGACTTTAATATATTGTTTTAAATTTATAGATTTGTGTGTGTTGAATCATCCTTGCATCCCTGGGGTGAATCCTACCTGTTCATGGTGTATAATCTTCTTGATGATTTACTGTATTCTATTTACTAGGATTTTATTGAGGATTTTTACATCTATGTTCTTGAGGGAGGTTGACCTGTAGTTCTTTTTTCAGTTGTGTCTTTTCCTGGTTTTTGTATCACTATAATACTTGCCTCCAGGAACAATTTTGGGGGGATTGCTTCCTTTTCAATTTTATTGAAGAGTTTGAGGAGTATTGAAATTATATCTTCTGTAAATTTCTCATAGAATTTAGTTGCGAATCCATCAGGACATGGGTTTTTCTTTGTCTGTAATCTTTTAAATTACATTTTGAATCTTATTGGCTGATACTGGGTTATTGAGAGTTCTTATATCGTCTTCATTCAGTTTTCATAATTTGTACCTTTCTGGGAATCTGTCCATTTCCTCTGTGTCTTCAATTCTGTGAGAGTAAAGATTTTCAAAATAGCTATTGATGATATGAATTTTCACTGGGTCTGTTGTCATTGCACATTTTTCATTCCTTATTGCCTCAGTTTGAGTTTTTTCTTTCCTCTTTTTGATGAGGTTAGCTAGGGACTTATCAATTTTATTTAATCTTTCAAAGAACCAGCTTTTTTATTTTTTAATTCTTTGTATTATTTTCTTTGCTCCAATCCTTATAACTTCCTCCCTTCTTTGGGTTTTGGGAATGATTTGCTCTCTTTTAGATACTTATGGTACTTCATTAGGTTGTTCTGTTTTCCTAATGTGTGAGTTCATAGCTATAAATTTCCCTCTAAGAACTGCTTTCATTGAATCCCACACTTTCTGCTAAGTTATACCTGAATTTTCTTTGAATTATAGATATTGTTGAATTTCTTGTTTAATTTCATCCGTGACCCATTGGTTGCTGAGTAGGGGATTGTTTCATTTCCATATATTTATGGGGTTTTTCTGTTTTTCTTGTCTCATTTATTTCCAGTTTCATTGCACTGTGGTCAGATAATATGCATGGGATAATTTCTGTTTTCTTTCATGTAGTTAAACATGACCTATGGATTAGTCTAATTTAGAAAATATCCTAGGTGCAGCTGAAAAGAATGTGTATTCAGATGTATTTATGTGAAACACTCTGTATATGTCACTAAGTCCATTTGTTCAAAGGATGGTTTATTTCTGATATCTCTTTGCTATTTTTTTTTTTTTTTTTTTTTTGTGTGTGTGTGCTTGACATATCCTTTTGGGATAAGGGAGTGTTAAGGTCTCCTGTTAAGACTGTGGTATTGGATATTAGATTTTTCATGTCCATTAAGATTTGTCTTAGTTGGGTGATCCTGTGTTTGGTGCACACATATTTATGACTGTTACCTCTTCCTCCTGTATCTTTCCCCTAACCAGTATGTAGTGGCCTTCTTTATTTCATTTGATCATTCTTAGTTTGAAGTTCAGATTGTCTACGAACAGGATTGCTACCCCTGCTTTTTTTTCTGAAGGTGTTGGATCATGTAGTATTGTTTTCCATCCTTTGACTTTCAGCCTATGAATTTATTTATGAGTTAAGTGTGTTTCTTGTATACCGCATATTGTTAGATTTTGCTTCCTCATCTACTCTGCCAGTCTGTTTCTTTTAATTGGTGAATTGAGTTCATTTATATTGGTGGTTATAACAGATGTATTGACTTGTGTTTGACATGTTATTTTCCTGCTGTTGGTTACCTATTTTTCTCATTTGTTTAATTATTTGCCCTAATTGGTGGGTTCTTTCCATTCTCATTCCTGGAGTTATGGTCATTTTGATTTCTCTCTAAAATGTCTTTTAGTAACTTGTGTAGGGTTGACTTTGTCCTCATGAAATTCTGTAGTTGTTCTTTGTTGGGGAAGTATTTCACTTCTCCATCAAACTTAAAGAGAGTTTTGCAGGATATATTAGTCTGCATTGGAATATGTTTTCTTGTAAGATTTGTAGTACTTTGCTCCATGCTCCTCTTGACCGGATGGTTTGTGAAGAGAAATCTGCCATTATTTGGATGGGTTTTCTTTTAAATGTGATCTTTCTTTTCTGTAGTGGATTTTAGTGTATTCAGTGGCTTGTGTTGAATTTGTGGTATCTTAATTGTTATATGTCTTGGTGTGTTTTTAATTGGGTTGATTTTATTTGGAGTTCTTTATGCTTTGGTTACTAGAATGTCAGATCTTTTCCCCATATTTGAGAAGTTTTCTGCTATTACCTCTGCCGATATGCTTTCTATATGATTTGTATTGACTCCGTTCTTGATGCTTATTAGCCTGATGCTGTTCATCTTTTCATCATCTTGCAGATGTTGAATTATTTTTTCCTGCATCCTAGTTGTTTTTAAGTGATCTTTTCTTACTTTTCACTACCTGCAGTGGTATCTTCAAGGTCTGAAAGTCTATGTTTACTTTCATTCACATGTTTTTGCCATCTTGTATTTGAGAGGTTAATTTTGTGGATAGCTCTTTTTATCTGTTTCATGCATTCTATTTCATTCCTGTAGTGTGCTCTTTCAAAGATTCCGTCATTTTTTTCATTCTCCTCTATTTTTTATGTGTCTTCTTTAGAGACACTTAGTAATGCTTTCTTTTTATTTTTTCTATTTGAATGGTTAGTTAATATCATTGCATTTATTTGTCAAGATTCACAGAATTATACACTAAGACAGTAAATTTATTGTATGTAAAGTACATGTCATTTTATATAATATTATATATAAATATAG
>NW_004524692.1:8308949-8316789 GCF_000260255.1 Octodon degus
CAACCTATGAAATTTGCTAATGAAATACCTTCATTA
This sequence comes from Octodon degus, assembly GCF_000260255.1. Classification (NCBI taxonomy): domain Eukaryota; kingdom Metazoa; phylum Chordata; class Mammalia; order Rodentia; family Octodontidae; genus Octodon; species Octodon degus. Next base: position 8,308,986 of record NW_004524692.1, read on the forward strand.
ATTCATTTTAAAACATTCATATGTATCTAAACATATGAATTCAATTTTATATTTATTTATTTATCTTTGCAGGTCTTAACTTTTATTTTATTTTTTCCATAATTTTATTGAGAAACAAATAGCAATGAGACAGTTTCAAACCAAATTGGTAGAACAGTTTCAATAATTAACACATTGCATACATTCTTCCTAGTGGTTAATTGCTGTACAAGATGCTTTCATTATAGTTATCATTTCTTTTATTTTACTTCTGCGATTATTTCTGATCTGATTTTCTCTATACTTTTCTTTACTTCAGATGGCATTATTTCAGAGATTTCAGGTGTGTGACTTCTAATTTCTTCTATGTTAGTGTCTCTTGCATTTGTTCTGAGTGGACATGGGACCACTTGAGAGTGCATTTTATTCCTCTTCTTTGTCATTTTGTATAGCACTGTCCTCTGATTTTTGATGTAGAGTGTTGGTTAAGTAATTACCTTAGCACCTACCAGTATTATTCACAGAAGTGATTATGTGGTTAATGCAGTTATAGTTTTATATTTATAGTACTACATTTAACAACACTAATGATGGGTAGTGTGATTTAGCAGTTGACAAACTTTTGTAACTAATGGGTTTGCATTTTAAACAATTAGAAAAGCATTATGACTGTATAGCTAAGCAGATAGTAAATTGGGAATTTGTATTTAAATTAATTCCCCTAAGTTCTGTCTGAGCACATCCCTCGATGTACCTGGAGTCTTCCAGGCAGCGTATCACCCTGGTTACCTGTTGCTCCCTCTCTTGATCGAGAGAGAGAGAGAGAGAGAGAGAGAGAGAGAGAGAGAGAGAGGATGCTCTCATAGATCTTGCTCTAGCAGTGTGTCTCAGCTTATCAGGTCTGGATTTACCAAGTTTGAACTCTTCCAGCTGGGCCTGGCTTGGGTCTGGCTTCTGTGCTCCACTTCTTCCTGCTGCAGCCCATGGGAGTAAACCTGCTGTGCCTCATTGGCAAAATGCTCTGCTCCTGAATTAGCTGACTGGGTCTCGCCCCTCGCATCTCTGCAAGGGGTTTTGCCACGGGGTTCCACACCAAGCCTATCCACTGGAGAAGGTTCTAGCGGGCTGGTGGATGGTTCCACACACATGTTGGGCTTGTCCGCTGGCTGCAGGGAGGTTCTGAAGGTAGTAACCTTAACAGCAAAATTATATCAGGTTTTATAGTATTTGAGTGTGTTTCCACATTGAGTGACGTGGTTTTTCATATGTAATTTCTAGGAAAGCTAAGTGAAACAGTTTAAATGGTGGTATAAGTACACATAAATTTCTCAGAGATATAAACTATTAGTCTGTATTTCAGACCCTAGAGGAAGGCTGAGTAAGGCATGCATTTTATTTTCCTTAGCTAACTGGTTTAAAAAAATGTATGTCTTAAATGTGGCCACAAGGTGGCAGTGACTACACATAATTATTTCTGGTAACCAACTGCTGTGTGCTTTAAGACTTGTAGACTTTGGTGGATGGTACAGTATTAAGGGATACCCGCCCCCCTCCTTCAAGAATTCATTCTTGGGGCCAGTGAGATTGCTGCAGCAGTCTAAAGTGGCTGCTTAGGCAAGAGCAGGAGCAGGAGCAGGGGATAGCTGTTTAATCCCCGTAGCACGTGCCAAACCTGCCGTCAGGGTGGGCTGAGCCTCCCCCCTCCCCCAAGTAATTTTCTTTTTGCCTAAGATAATACTCAATTTCCTTACTACATTCTTTTACTCAATTTTCTCTTCTAATGATCCTGAGATTTTAATTATGCTAGTTAGCTAAAACTGAACTACTTTGGGACTAGGTTGGAACCTCAGTAAACAGCACAAGATAGCAAACCAGGTCTTTATAGCTCTAAAATTTCGTCTGAGGTCATCTTTAAGTCCTTTTAATATGCCAAATTTATTTGGGCCCTATGGTACCTGTATTGTGGTAGGAATCCAGTGCTCGCTTGGCTTTCTTTTGCTTGTCTATTTTATTCTTTGACTATTCCTTCTCCACTGAATGTTGCATGATGTTCTGCTCAGGGTCTTCCCTCATGCAAGGTGGGGGAGATCTGAAAATAATCTTTAATAATGGCAGAGTCGAAAATCAGTACACAGAGAGCCCTATTCAGGAAGAGAGATGACGAAATGTGTGTGTCCCTCAATGTGAAGTGAAGTCTATAAAAGTCCTGGGAATTAAAAAGGCTGTTAAAATTGGAAGGGCTGGGGATGTAGCTCAGTGGTAGATGACTTGCTTGGCAAGGGAGGGGCCCAAGAGAAGTTCAAAATGATGTATCAAACAGCTTAAGAATTTGCTCTTGATTATAAAGAAAATGAGAAAATGAGTGGGAAAATAGGTTGCTCTGGACATTTCTGCGGCAGCTTTCTGTGTGAGATATAAGATGGCTGATGTGATGGGGTAGAGTGATTGATTCCCTTGGGCTCTGTAACTCCGTTTTCTCTCCTACACTTTCAACATAGAAAGGGAACTTTTGTGGCGTGACTCTTGCAAGTTATGAAACTGACTTGCCGTTGGAGGGTTAGTTTCACTTCTAAAATGGTTACCTCCCGTATCATCCCTGGCAGATGGCCTACTGCTTTCTGCAGTGTGAAGTGTAATGAGAGAGAAGTTATTACATAGTAAGAGGTTATGTTACCGTTAGTTCTAATCATGAAATCGCTTTGCTACTTCAGCTGAAACCTGTTCAAGTTCTTTCAGAAACAACACAGAGCGATTATTCTTGCCTTGTTCTGCTTGTCAGTGACTTGAACAATTGAATGTATCTTAATATACGGTCATTTTAAATTTGGGATTAGCATAAAATATAACCTGTTCATAAACCTGGAGGACCCACGCCAGATTATGTACACTTATTGTGGTGGTATTGGTGAGGAGCCAGTATATTCTCTGATCCATCTAATTATTGAATTTCTGACAGGTACCAAGAATTCTTGGGTTCTGATAATAAAACAGGAAGTTAAAATAAATTTAAATTCAGCTGGGTGTAGTGGTACACACCTGTAGTCCCAGCAGTAGAGAGGCTGAGGCAGGAGGGTCCCTGCAAGTTTGAATCCAGTCTGGGCTACAAAGTGAATTTAAGGCCACTCTGAATTTGCATAGTGAGGCCCTATCTTAAAAAAGACAACAACAAAAACACTGAAATAGATAAGTAAATAAATTAAAATTTTACCTGTTCTAGTGGTCATTCAGGAACATATTGTTTAATTTTCACATATTTGTGTATTTTCCAACATTCTTTACTGATTTCTAGTTTTGTGCTATTATGATGGAAAAGACGTACAATCTCTTATATGTAAGACCTGTTTCCTGACCTAACATATTTTCTAATCCAGTGAATTTTCTGTAGGTAATTGCCTATTTTGTTGCTGTTCGATGTGATGTTTTGTATATATGTGTTAGGTCCATTTTCTCCAATATGTAGTTTTAGTTCAATGCCGCTGTATTGATTTTGTCTCTAGATGATTTCTTCATTGTTGAAAATGGGGTATTGCATTCTCTTACTATTACCATACTGCAGGCTCTCTCTTCAGGTCATTTTATAAATAAATAAGTAAATAAACATCAGATCAGTAGGCATGATGCCATATTTTATGTGTACATAAATATGCATGCATTTATCCCAGTGTCTGATGTATATATATTTGCAGCTTTAAGTCTCCTGTAAAGTCTAGGACAGTGACAACAAACCTTTTAGATCGTTTAGTGACACAAACAGCCTGCTGTGATGTGCGGGCTGTAGGTTCACCTCCACAGGTCTAGGCTCTCTGACCCCCTCCCACTTCTGTCAGGTTCTTAATTGGTTTGGGCTGCTGTCTGTGTTCTGAGGTCAAATAAAGGTTCTTCTCAGTGTGCTGAGGTACCTGGCTGGACTCACACACCAGTCAAGTGGGGCTGCTGGCTGGGCTGTTACCCTGCTGGATTGATCATAGTTGCAGGATATGTTCTCCAGATGGATAGCACTGCTGCTTGGAATCAAATTAGGCAGTATCACAGGCTGATTTCTGAGGCTGGAAACAATGGTTGGGATTGCCTGTGGGGCTTTCAGAGGTGCCAGGGCCAAAGGTATCCTACACAGATATGCACAGTCACAGACTTGGCTCCTCTGGTCCGAAGCAGGGTGACATCACTTCTCAGCCACTATGGTTAGGGGAGCAGGTTTTCTCCAGTGCACATATTCCTGGACACAGACTTCACTCTGAACCTGGAGAGGTCTGTGTGGAGCACCATGTCTACGTGAGGTCAGTTGCTCAATTGTGCAGGTTTATGGAGGCTAGATGTACCCATTCAGTGATATTTGTGGAAGTGGGGTTGTTTTGGAGCCCCAGAAAGACTTATGTAGGTTTCTGAATTTGGGGGTGTTTTTAGGCAGGTCCGGATGCTCCTGTCCACACATGTGCATGATGTATGCTTGCTTATCTGTCAGTCTGAGGAAGCCTTCAGTGGAACTCCAGGCTGGGTGGGAAGCTGGCTGGGCATTTAAGCCCAGCTGACTCATTGATTATACTTCCTATAAAACAATGCTGTTGAGAAGCCTTTCAGGTTCAAAGCCTCCATTGGCTAGAAGGTGAAGCCACCAAGATCCACCCTTTGCTTTCTCAGTGACCCAAGTGGGTGAAACCATGCCCATTGTCCTGGTGTTCCTCAAAGGGGAGTCATCAGGGAGCCACTTGAGAAGTATTTCAGAGTGTTGGAATATTCCAGCTCTCTTTTTATTCACTAAAAACCGGGTGATCCTGGGGAGCTCCATGTGGTACTGTGCTGGCTCTGAAGAGGGTCATCATGGTAAAGTGAAACCATCTCTCTTACCTCACTTTACTGGAGCTGTTTAGTTCTGTGGGCCTAGCAGTGCTGTGTCCTCACCCTGAGATATTCACCAGAGTGTTCTTGTCCCTGGTGAGCTGCTGACTGGATTCTGTGCAGGCTCTGGAACTGGGAAGCTTCTATTCTGCCTCCCTGCTAATGTCACTCATCTTACTTTGTTCTTCAAAGATAATGTATAAATTTCTCAGGAACCTTTATTCATCTCCTCTAAGTTAATATGTTTTGCTTTCCCAATCAGTTGATGCTAAATACAAGAAAAAGAAAATGGAAACAAAGACAGTTAAAGATACAAGTCAGAATGAAAAGATTCCTGGTGTTTCTGCAGCCAGCAGACACAATGCCATCAAACAACCAGCTGCATGCAAAGCCACCACCAAGCAACCAACTACATCCAAAGTCACCACCAAGAAACCAGCTGCATCCAAAGTCACCACTAAGCAACGAATTACATCCAAAATCACTCCTCAGAGTGAGGTAGGCAGCAGCCACTGAAGTGGCCTTAATCCTTATCATGGTCCTCTCCGGTAGCAATCTGTCCATCTCTATCTTATGAGCTTCTGTTGGTATCACACTGCATGCATGTAAGGAAAGGTTATAATGGGAAAGGTGTGTTTGAGTGACAGAAAGAGATGTTGGCTCACTGGATAGGTTTAAATGTTCACTGAGTTTTTAATCTCTTTGGTCTGAATATACTAGCACATAGAGGTTGATTTTATCAAAAGAAAGCTCTGAGGAAGTAGCTTGCTGAAAGTAAGTCTTAAGTGCTTTCAAGATTAATAGTTGTGAAGAAGTAAAAGAAGAAGTAGAATTTCTATTCAATGCATTTGCAGCAAAGGCCGCAGCCCATCCCACCGGAAACCAGGGACTGAGAGTGCTTTTGGGTTGTGATGATTTGGGTGGAGAGAAGAAGCTATGCATACGCCAGCATCCACCAAGTCTTTTAGTAACTCTCTGTCATCAGGATAAAATTCATGGCACCTGCAAACAAATCTCACTAGATTTGTTTTGTCTTTCCAGTTCCTTCCATGGTTGGCTGGTTCCAAGATAGAAACAAGATGGCAGGAGGCCTGACAGGAAATAGTGCTCACCACAGCGGCATAAAGTTGAGCAGGGAAGAATCTGGGACAAGAATAGACCCTGCCAGGCCCCACCCCCAGCACATGGACCTTCTAACAGTACATTTGGCTATGAACTTAGCAATGGATAATTCCATTGATGAATAGCACCCCCTGATCCAGGCTCTTTCCACACATAAGAACCTTGGGGGACATTTTTGACCTAAACCATAACTCTGAGGTAAAACAGTTTTAGCTCTGAAAGAAAAGCTTAGAGAACATCTCAGTCTATGAGAATGCTCACCCTAATCCTGAGGGAACAGCTGGCAATGTCTCAGGGTCCCACCACGGAGTTCATTATGTTGCTTCAGTGAGTCTGTTCCAACCCTAGGGTGTCCCTTTCCATTGGCTGTCCTGGCTATGGATCGGGGAGAAGGCCCCACTTCCCCATCAGTAGCTGAGCCTCTGTGCATCATCCTGGCCTCCCCGAGGGATGGGCTTGAGCCTGGAATGATGGGCACAGGAGGCAATAGGATCTCTAGTAAGATATACCTGCTACCTTCTCCTAAAACTGATAAGAGCTTTTAGAACTAAAGTTGTTAGTTTCGAAGCAGGAAGTTTCTCTTATACTTCTTTCTGGGGCAGCTTCCTATACATTTGATGCTTGGTTGATATGGCATTGCTTAATCAGCTTGGCAGAGACTGAGTGTTGACTTTCTTTTACAGAAAATAGAACAAAAGGATCCTATCGCACTTGACCCAAATGGCAACAGAAGGAGGAAGAAAGTATCAGTGCCTGCAAAGCAGAAGACAACAAAATGTAAAGAAGTGAATAAGCGTGGAAGTACATCCTCCCAGGTGCCAAAAAGGGGAAAAAAAAATCTATAGCTGAAATCTGGAGATCAGTGGGGCATTAAGGTAGGAACTGTATGGAGAAAAGGCTAGCTTTCCACGGGGACAGCATTTTGTGGGTTTTTTTTTTTTTTTTATTTTTTTGTCAGAAAGCTGACTAGGTTTCACTGAATAGGGTCTCCTGTAGAAGACCCTGATATTTAGTATACTTGAATCTCACAGAATTGAGGAACCTCCCTTTCAGAAAATACTTATCTTAGATACACAATTAAGAAGTCATTGGGAAGCTGAGGCAGGAGGATTGCAAGTTGGACTCTAGACTGGGCTTTTCTTCTCCAGGGGTATTTTTATTTTACAGAGAAGGGTTCAAGCTGGGCTTTCTGTCTTTCCACAGTGGCTGATCTTTCCCTCCTCCACACCTGTCCTTAATGTTGCTCATGACCTTCCAGTGACATCCAGGAGGTGCCTCCAAGTGGGTGCGTGCAGAGTCTCCACAGCCTGGAGGTTCCCACTAATTCCATAGTCTAATGCTATTCCCAGCTCAGCCTTAGACATGCAATAAAAATACGTGCTAAGTTCTGTTTTATGGAGTATATAATGTCATCTATCTGCCTCAGGTTAGTGATGCTCCCATCTGCTGTTTTAGCATGTGTGTGGTTCATTACTCTTAATACTATAGTCTCAACATGCCTGTATTTTCCTACAAATGGCCCGATTCTATCCTTCTTTTAATTAGAGCAGTACTCCGCTGTGTATAAATACATTTTTTTTATCCCTTCATACCTGATGGTCACGTAGGCTGCTTCCAAGATTTAGCTCTTCTTGGTTGTGCTGCTATAAACATAGCTATGCAACTGTCACTGTGATAGGTTGTCTTCAGCTCATTTGGGAAGATGGCAACAAGGGAATAGTTGTGTTAAACAGAATTTGCTTAGTTTTTATTTTTTTTTTATGTTCAAACCATTGATTATAGAACTATCTTAATACATTAGAATTCTGTTATGGGTAAAACAGTAAGAAACAATAGGAAGACTTTTATTCTTACATCCCTTAAACTC
>NW_004524692.1:8317123-8381659 GCF_000260255.1 Octodon degus
AATGTCAAGGAAGTTCTTTCAAACTATGATTTATAGTATCTGCTCTTTTTCCTTATCCTTTTTCTTCTTTCAGCGACTCTGATTATTTCAGGTTGGATCTCCTTTGTCTATCTTCAGTATTTGTTATTTTCTCTGTAAGCTGTTTTGTCTCTTCATTATTTTTCAACCTTAAAATCTTTCTTTTTTGTCTCCTTCTTTTAAGGCATGATTAATTGTTTTTATTCATCCTCGGGTTACTTTTGAGTATCTCACAAAGAATTTGTCACTGCTAATTCAACTCATGTTTCTAATTGTGATTTATACAGTTGTTCCTTAGAAGATACTCTTAGTAGTATCTTTTGGCTTATTTTGAAATAGTAGGTGGTAGTTTTGATTTGCTTAGTGCCCATGGTCTTCTGGTATACATGTCTTCTGGTGGAATTTTATTCTTTCTTTCTTTTTTTATTTTGGCGGAACCAGTGATTGAACTCAGGTCCTTGCACTTGACAAAGAAGCGCTTATTCTACTGAGCCATCTCCCCGACCCTCGGAATTTATTCTTATTCTCTTTTGTTATAAGCATTTTCTATGGAATTTGATGTCCATACTTTCCTATGATTATTTTTATCTTAAAGAAGTCTCCTTAAACCATTTTAAGGAGGTAATTTTAAGGATAGAATTTTAACTTCATAGTTGAAAGGATCTGATTTTTATTGATTTTAATTCAATTTAAAAATTAAAGTCAGTTTGTTTTTGGTGATTCCCAGTCCCCCAGTTCATCTGCATTTTTTCTTTCTTTCCTGTTCCTGTTCTGCTTAATGTTGGTCGTGCCCCAGTAGCTTGTCCTCAGTGTGGGTCTCTCTCCCCTGGCAGGACTGCTCCCCATTGACTTCAAAAACAGTGTTTGTCCAGGCTGAATGATTAACAAGCACCACAGGAGATACCAAAAAAATGGGGTCTGGGGGAAACTGCAAGAACAGGACCCTCAGCCGCCCACTGCGACCGCTTCCAGCTGCCATGGTGCCCTGGGCCGGCCTTAAACAGAATTTGTAGCTTGTAACTTTTGAGGATCACCATTCTGAGTCCCATAGAGCTTGTACTAGCTTATATTCCCACCAATGTGGAAAGCTTCCTGTTTGATTTCTTAATAATACTGATTCTTTCTGAAGGTGGTATATTTTATTTATTTGTTTTTAATTTTTTTTAAAAATGTATTTTGTACAGGGTCTCACTATGCAGCTTGGACTCCTAGAGATTCTCCTGTTTCAGCCTCCCCAGCACTGGGATTACAGGCATGCACCACCATGCCCAGTTTTGGTAGCTGATTCTGGCTGGCTCAGCGCACCCAGGGGCAGGGCCGGCACGGCTTGTGGTACAGGGGATTGAACCTGGGTCCTTGTGCTTGCCTAGGCAGGCACTTAGACCATTGAGCTATCTCCACAGCCCATAAGATGGTATCTTAGTGTTCTTTTAATATTCATTTCGCTAATGGCCAGAGATGTTGAACATTATTCATGTATTTATTAAGCATTTATACTTATGAGAAATGTCTGTTCATTTCAAGTGCCCATTTTATGACTGGATCTTTTACTTGCTGAGCTTTTTTTTTTTTTTTTTTTTTTTTTTTTTTTTTTTTTTTTTTTTTTAACTTCCTCATGTATTCTACATATTAGTCCTCTGTCCAATGAGTAACCATTAAATGTTTTTTTTTTTCTCATTTTGTAGGTTGTCTGTTGCTATTATTGGTTGTTTCCATTGCTGTGCTGAAGTTTTTTTAGATTTGAAATGATTCCACCAACAAACCAAAGATCTTGAAGTGAGCTACACTTGAGAAGACACATGTGGATTTATACAAATATAAAAATCGCAGCAGATTTCTTATTGGGAAATTTCCAAGTGAGAAGACTATGAGTTAATGTGTTTAAAGATTCTGAATGACAAAAATATCTGTCAAATTAGAATTCTAATCCCCATAAAGTAGCTTGACCATGGAGCTACTTTCTTATATTATTAATTTGGTGAATTTCATTATAGACATTTCATACTATAATAAAATACATTAAAGGTGACATACAGAACTGTGGTAGTTTTAATACTTATTTGATTTTGTTTCTAAAAATTTTTCCTGAAATAATTACCCTTTGCTTATAATAAATAAAATGAAACTAAAAAAAACATGCAGACTAATTCAAGGATTTTAAAATTATATTCAAACATGAAAAATAAATAAAGATGTGTTCAGGCAAATAAAAAGGGATCATTTATTTAAAGTGGAAGTGAATTATTTTTTCTTTTCCTTTTTAATTTCTTATCATTTTTCTTACCAATTTACATGCTTATATATGGCAATCTAAACATCTAATTTGAAGACAATGTTATGTAACACAGCAACCTTTTGTCGAATTCTTATTATTTTGTTTAGTGAAATTCTGTATTCTTTCTTTCTTTTTTGCTTTCTTTTCTTTTTTCGTATTTTTAGGGAAAGGTCTACTATTCAGGGTCTCACTACTAGATCGGACTCATAATGATCTGCCTGTTTATAGCCTCCCAAGAGCTGGGGTTACAGGGGTGCGCCACCATGTCCAGTCTCAATTGCCATCTCAGTGTGCCCCTGGGCGGGGATGGACACAGCAGGTCTGGGGATCGAACCCCTGGCCCCTGTGCCTGCTTGCAGGTGCTTTAATCTGCTGAGCTATTTGGCTGACCCCTTATAGTGGAAGTGAATTAAAAGAAAAGGAAAGTGTTTGTGATAAATGAATATAACACCAGAAAGAAACATGTACCTATATTAAAGAAGCACACTGAGAAATCATACAAGTAAATATAAAAATGAGTTTACTTGTTCTTATTTTTAAGTACCAGGAAAAAAAACCGCTATTAAAAGCAGGGCCTGGTTTATGCTTGTGCCTGCATTTAGCTGTATGGTCTCCACTACAGCTGCTTAGACCTGTGTTGGTTGCAACAGCTGTGAACAATCTACAAATAAGGGAGCATGTCTGCATTCCAATAAAACTTTGTGTATACACACTGAAATTTTATATTCAAGTAATGTTTATATGTCACACAATATTATCCTTTGGATTTTTTTGAAATATGAAAAAAGTGCAAAAACCGTTTTTATCTTGGGGAGGCTGTTTGCAAACAGGCAGCATGCTGTATAAAAAGAGCAAATGGCCCATGAGTCACAGTTCTCCCGTACTGTTATCAAGATACTGCATGTTAAAAAAAAAAAGATTCTGCATGTTTAAAGGATATTTAAAAACAAAATCTATGGCGGCAGTATCAACAAATATGAAAAAGAAGAATCAGAAGTGTATTGTCACAAGATCCTATTCAACATGGGAAACAGCTTATTATTCTAAAGTGGGTTCTGTACAAGAAAGCATAATAAATGAAAACAATATAGAAAAGTCACAGGACTGTCCTGCTACAAGGCTGTATATTGTTAGATTTCTAAATTTCTGTGTGAAAATATGTAAATGCTTCTTATTTTTTAAAATATTGTTTTATCTTTTTAATCTTCCTTTGTATTCTGGAGGGACTTAAAGTTTAGCATATCAATACTTGGTGGAAAATACCTGTTCCATCTTATGTCTAAGATGTTTAATATCCAGACAGATAGTGAGGTTAAGCTCAGCTGCCTATGTTGTAGGTTAATAATAATAAGCCTCTCTTCTGGAGGGTTAAAACCCTAAGTTTGCAGGCCAAAAATTAGAGGAAAAGAAGGACTGAAAAAGAGCCAACATTTTGGCCCTGGCATTTCAAGGTCAGTGAAGACTCAGGACATAGGAGAACCTGTACTGTAACATCATGTAACTCAGTTGTGTCCCAAAATTTTCTAATCAAGGAGATTATGGGGCCACAGAGGAAAGTGATCGATGATGTAGAGTGTGCCTAGGGAGAATCACCTGGAGAGAAAACATTCAGGCTTTCACAGAGAGCAAATTGGTCAAGCAATGGCCGTGATTCATCCACACAGCTGACACTGATAAAGGATCTACAAACTGCAGTACAGGCTTTCAGGTTAATTCCTGAGGGGATTTGACTGATCTTATCAGGTACAAAAGTTGTATTTCTTGTTATATATTTCTTGCTTTATCTTGGTCTTAACTACCCAGCAGAAAAGTATGAAAACGAAGTATAAAAAGTAAAATCATACTCACATGCTGAGCTGTAAAAGGCTCAAGTCAATAACTTTGGACATTGCCAGTCTTACGGAAAATCCACTACCATTATGGACCACTGGACTATATTGTGATATTTTGCTGAATTCATGCACCTGTAGTATTTAAGCGACAATGGAATGCCCTTCTCTGACAAAACTAACCAAAAAAGTGTGATCGAAATGAACGACCATTTTGTATCTGTATTCTCAAAATAGGATAGATATACAGCTCCATTCTCTTAATTCAATGAATAGAGAGGTTTGTTCTAATAGTGTTTGAGACAGGATATCAGGTCTGCATCTTGTACAATGAATAACCACTAAGACAACAATACACAATGTATTAATTATTAAAACTGTGCTAGTAATCGGTTGTGAAATTGTCTCATTGCTATTTTTTTCTCAATACAATTATTTAAAAAAAAAAACATAACCTACCTGGGAACTCTTAAAAAAATCAAAGTTGTATTTTGTTATACCTTAGCCAATGATTAAAAAAGTAAATAAAAGAAATGTAGATAATACAATATTTTGGGGGTTTTGGAAAAAGGCTAGGAATATAGGGCAGCAAAAGAAAAAATAGCCTACACATGCAAGATGTTCAGTTTTTTATGAAAGTACAAATAAAGCTATGTATAAGGAACATGACTTTTTACAGGTAGCACAGGTACAGTTTGATATTCATGTTTAAACATAATGAACCTAAGCTACACTTTGCTCTCAGTACAAAATCAACTCAAAAAACAATCGTTGGCTATATATAAAAAGCTAAAACTACACAAAACAGCAGCCACAAAAGCATGACCAGAGAAGACAATACAAAATATCTGAGATCCTGACTTAGGCAAAGATTAATTATTTAGGACACCAAAAGTACAACTGACATAAAGTGTATTTTAGTAATTTGAGCTTTATAAAAATGCAAAAGCATTCTTTAAAAACTACCAGAAGAGGACTAAAAGGCAAGCAATAGATTTAGGCTGAATATTAGTTAATCACATGGCTGCTAAAGACCTTACAAATCTAGAATTTATGAAGAACTCTCAAAATTCAATAGTATGAAATAAACCAATACTGATTTTAAATGGACAAAGCATGGTATGTAGAAGGAAAAGCAGTACACAAAATAATACCAAATACAATTTGTCTTTATTTCTTCTTTTTAAAATTCATTTTACTGAGAAAAGAAAGATAAAATAGCAATGAAACAGTTTCAAATCAGGTTAGTAGGATGGTTACAATAATTAATACATTGCATATTGTCTTCAGTAGTAGTTATTCAGAGGACAAGATGCAGACATGATATCTTGCCTAAATAATATTAGTACAATCTTTTATTCTCAAAAGATGATTCTGTTGTGGAAAATATATACACAAGAGAGAGGATAGATATACAGCTACTTTCAGTTCATTGAGTACCATTTTGTATATCTTTAGAGGCATACAAATGATCAAGACATTGCATAGATACATTTATTAGTTGTTAAAATGTAACTTAAAATTAGATCAGCAATGGCCAACACTGAGAACAGGAAGTGACTAAAGCTGTTATTCAATGCTGGGTGGTAGGGTTGTGAAAAGGAACAAATATTTTGCAAAAGGGGTAGAAGTTTTATATGCCTCAGCAACACTAAATTCTAAGAAAGAAGTGAAACTGGAACTCTCAATCACTACAGGAAGTGAAAAATGTTATAGTTCTCCCATAGTTCTACAATTTCTTATAAACATACACTTATCATGTGACCCTAAAAATCTCACTAAATTTTTTGTATACTTGAAATGATAGTGTAATTTCACACAAAAAACTGTGGATTTTGAGGGATATTTTATATGTAATTCTCTCTCACCTGGGAATTGATTAACTTTGGTGTATCCACACAATGGAATTTCACTCAACAATTAAAAAATATAAACCACAGAAATGCACGGATACATACTGCTATTAGGCTGGACTATTCTATACCTTGATTTATATGGTGGTAACCTGACTCCATATCTTTGTAAAAACTCACAAAAGTTGCATTAATTCAGTGAATTTCATTGTAATTGTTTTATGCTGTAACAAAACCAGAATATATTCAAGTTGAAACACAGAATTGTGTTTTTAATATTTGTTTCATTTTATTTCTAAAAATTTTCTCTGAAATGTTTACCCTTTGCTTATAAGAAACAAAATGAAACTTTAAAAAATACCCATGTAGACTAATTCAAGGATTTTAAAATTGCATGTCTTACTCATGAAGTTGATAATTTAATCTTATACTGTCTTTATTATATTATTATTATTTTTTGTGGTACCAGGGATTGAACTTGGAACCTTGCACTTATGCCGCCAAGCTATCTTCCTGGCCCACTTTAACATAAAATTTTTAAAAAGTAAGAAAGATAAGAAAAATTGAGTCTGGGCATGGTCTTGCATGCCTGTAATCCCAGCATCTGGGAGACTGTAAACAGGAGAATCATTACGAGTCTGATCTAGTAGTGAGACCCTGAACACCCTGTAGACCCTTCCCTAAAATACAAAGAATAAAAAATAAAATAAAATAAAAATTCTATTGTTAAAAATTTAACCTAGATACATTAGCTTATGAGCATTAATACTGTCGATTTCTGCTATTATTTTGAAAGGAACAGTAAATGCTTAATTTTTTTTTTCTTTTGAATTTCTTACAACTGTTTTTTTTTTTTCTGGTTTTTCTTTAAACCAATCTCACACACTTATAGCTGGTAAACTGAGCAACTAATTTGAAGGTAATGCATGATAATGCACTTCAACCATTGTTGAATTCCTATTACTTTATTTAGTAAAATTTTGTATCACTTTGAATTTGTTTTTTCTATTAATATTTCATATTCTTTTTTAAAAAGTTATTTTACTTTGAAGAGTAAAAACAAAACAATAAAAACAAACAAAAAAACAAATGGCAGAAAAACAAAATGGTACCATGCAACAATACATGTGTTACAGATTTTCAAAGCAAGAACTATTTTGTATTGTTAAAGAATAAAAAATTATCAAAATTTAAGTTTCTCCTGTTCACTGCTCAGTGGAACTAGCTCCTTGTGGCTAGGGACACTGAAAATTTCTCCCATTTTTAATGAATAAAAATTACATTTGTGTTACGTTGTATGTACGTATATATGGATCAGAGTCTGCTGAGTTTTATAAAGTTCAGAAAAGATGGTTGGAAAAATCTTGACTTTTGTCAGTTTATCTCAATAGAAGTTCACTGGAACGCCAAAAAAAATTAATAAATTCTCCCTCCTTCTCTTTTTCCTTCCTTCCCTTCCTTCTTTCCTCCCTCCCTCCCTTCCTTAACTTACATGTACAGTTAGTTATGCATAAAACTATTCATGGTGCTCAGTTCAGCAGAACATATACTAAAAGAAACTATGCATGCATAAATACAAATAAACACATGCGTATGGTATTAGAATAGTATCAGACAAGAAGACAGAAAGATGTCTAGTTAGCCTAATCAGCCTCTAAGCCTACTATAATAAAAGACACAAAATGAGAAAGGAGATAATGTGTTGCTATTCCTTACATCTTTGGCCCCAGAACCTACGAGTAGAACTTTCGTGCTTTTTTTTCCTATATAAGTTTGGCATTATCACCCTTAGTCCTTTACAGTAGTGAACTTCTGTGGAATCACTCAGACTGCTTCAAAGCTCAAGGGCATCTAAGATTGCCTGAGGATGTGACACCCTGCTCTAGTGCAGGCAGATGGCGGGATGCAGTTAGGTTACTATGACTCAGCACAGGTCAACATGCATGCGCTGGTTACAGCACTACGGCAGAATGTGAGTATGTGATAAGAACCTATGTAAGAATTATGTAATAAAGACACAGGGGGCTCTTGCAATCACGGGCTCTTTTGCTATGTTCTGCTCCATGCTGCCTGCTTTCACTTGGAGATCTCTGCCGCAAAAACATCCCTCAGGTCCCCCAATGAGGCTGTCAGCTTCAATATTCTGTTCCTCAATTTTTTTTCCCTCAACTTTACACTCTTCTCTCTAAATTATGTATCTCAAATTGGGCTAGGCTAGATTCTAAATTTACCATGTAAGTATCATTATGAAAGTGATTTTACCTTTTTGTTGCTTCCCCCTCTTATTATAGAGTAAAAAAGAAAAAAAAACTATAAATAAAAGAAATAAGGTGAAGACTGAGTGACATGAATAATTGCAAAATACCAGATAACACATATGTAATCAGTAAATACAAATGATCATTCTATATATCTGCTTCTGTTATTGGAAATCCACTTCAGTCTTGGCCTAAAATTGACGTGCCTGGGGCAGAGTCCTGCTGGATCCACACACGTGTACTGGACATGGGAGAGCTACAGCAGAGCCACTGGTATTGGAATAAATGAGTGGAACCGTCATTGCCCCTCCAGGAAAAAATAATTCTGATAAGATGCTTTTATCCTGACCTGATTAACCTTCCCAGGACACTTGTCCTGGCAACTGAAGCTTAGACCAGATTTCAGTCCCCACATGCCCATGAGCCCAGCTGCCCTAAACAACACACAGTTTGTTTCTGCATCTCCAGGTCTAGCCCTTAAAGACTACACCTGAAGTATTCATAAATTGAAGTACTGCATTTAGTTTGGATGCCTCATCCTGAATTATGGGCCATAAATTATTTGCTAAAATGCAAATGAAATATAAAAAGACTTCTGGAGAAGCACTGCTTTAGATATAGAAGTTTATTTTTTTTAAATTATCAAAGTTATAGATTCATACACAGAATTTAGAAAATATAAAAAAAAACTACATAAGGAATAAGATAAAATCATTTCTAAAAATCTATTTTGTACAACTGCTTTTACACTTTTACTGTTTTTTTCTGTTTCTGATTATATTTTTTGTTTTCATTTTGTTTATTTTTGGTGGTGATACTGGGGATTGAACTCAGGATCTTTGCAGTGATACATTACAACAAATATTTTTGAGACAAGATTATGCCAAGTGTATAAATTGCCTAGGCTGGGCTTCAAATTTCAATCCTTCCTCTTCAGCTTCTCAAAGTTCTGGATGTTAGGCATGTACCACAATGACCAGCTAAGAGCTGGTATTTATACATACTTTCTTCCTATACTTGGATCCTATATTTTCTTCCTAAACACGCATCCTATTTCCAGCAATATTATGATCAATGGCATTCAGGTTTGCAGTACTTCTGTATACTTTCCACATCTGTGTTAGAATTGAGTGGCTACATCTTGGCTTTCCTGGTTTTGTTGACCTTAAAGAAGAGAATGATAAACACAGATCAGTAGGGGTATAGCTGCCCACACATTTTACCCTTTTCTCAAAATCTGGGTTGGCGGAAGAAATTTTAAAAAACAGTGCTGAGACTCACCGTGGGCCACATCTCCTTTCTTGCCTTTCCCGGTGTATCCTTTCCTGAATACCTGTCTCAGAGTCACACTCTGCCCCTTGCTCAGGACCAGGAAATGTGCTGATTACCCCTAGCCAGCAAGGGCTCCAGAGGAGCAGGACAGAGGAGAGGAAGAGAGGGACTGCTGGAGCCAAAATGGCAAGAGCTGGGTGGGGGATCCTCCTTGGGCAGGAGAGTGGGCAGAGGAGCGAAAGCACTTCCTGCTGTGTCTGCTGTGAGGGAAAGTTTGGAGGACTGTACTGGGGTGAAACCAGAACTGGAGAAGCCAGGAGCAGGGCATCTGTGTACGTCTGAGTAGGTGAGCAGTTACATTTGATCTCTGTTTGATTTGCCTTCCAACCTTAGTGGCTTTTAGTGCTCTGTGAATCCACATGACTCTTTACATTGAAATGACATAGATTTTGAGCTTTGTCATGTAGTGTTTCTCTAAAGGCTGATAACCTTGTGTTGTGATTTTCTTAGTGCATCCTTGCTAATTTAGATTTATTATGAGCTCTGCTGGTAGACGTCTGTGGCTGAAAATATTTCCTGTACTTTATAGACAATAACCATGAGATGCCTATTGTTTAAATCTTTAAACCAATAGTAAAAAATATGGTCAGAATATACACAAATCTTCCTGAATTTATCCCAAATTCCTATTAAATTATCTTTTTGTTTTGATAAATAATTATTATTTAGGTTATAGTGAAGAACTTTGAATATCCCTGAATTTTTCTTCAATATGATTGAAAGACCTTTATTAAAAAGAAGATGGACAGGATGTTACTTTATGTGTAAGAAAAGGCAAAGTTAATTTTCTCACCAGGTTGAGCTGTGTAAGGACACCAGTTTAGATTTCTAAAGCCCAGGATAAAATATGGAAGTTTCCACTTGGAAAAATGCTGGGCCCGTGAGATGCTCACCTTGAGGTGACTGTGGAGTACAGATCTCAGCTGGCAGCTGCCCCCACTTGAGGCCACTTCAAAGCAAGTGAGGTTAAGTTTATCACCTACTTCACAGTAGTTGTTTCTCAACCATCCATGGACCACAACTTCCATCTTTCCTGTATTATCTTCTATGTCATAATACATGAATTCTCCCTTCACTGTTTTCTGCAAAAGAATGTCAACATATATTTGTTGAGAAATATATCAGACATGTTCACTGCTCTGAAAAATGCAAGATGTTAGTGGCAATGCTGCTTTCCAACAGGTAAATGGAACTGTAAATTCAAGATTGGAGAAACCAAATTGGGTCAGATACTTTGAGGGAAATCCTCTCATTTGAAACCTTCCTGACACTCTGCTTACTTAATCTTTATCTGTGCAACTTTTCTAGAATTATTCTTCTAAGGGGCCGGAGAGATAGCTCAGTAGAATAATCCCTTGCTTGGCAAGTGGAAGGGCCTGAGTTCAATCCCCAGTTCAGCCCCCACCCCCCCAAAAAAAAAGCAGAGCTAGAATTTTCCTTCTAATTTGTGCTGCTTCCATGTCAGCATACATGAAATTTCATAAGGAATCTACAGAAAAATCTGATAAGTTTGATGGATTTATTGATTAGTATTTCCATGAAAGCAAAGAAAGACCATTTGCAGCTCAGTGGGGACTGACAAAAAGTACTGCAAATTTTCTTTTTTAAAAAATTATAATTTTCTTTCATTTTGAAGAATAAAAACAAGAGCAAGAAAACAAAAGCAAAGACAGAAACACGGTAATGTGTAACATTACATACATCACAAATTTGCAAAACAAGAATGGACAGTTAAATGGAAAGAAACAGAACTTAAGGATACCGCCGATTTTCCTTAAGTGGATTATGCTACCTTAATTATAATTTCTTCTGAAGCAAGAAGATTCCACTCACCTATACTGTATTTATTCACTCTTCTTTTAGAATGTTTGTTTCTATTTTTTAAAGATAATAATTATAGTGAAAAACAGTAGAAGTGATACAGAATTTCACTAAGTACAATGATAGGAATTCAACAATGGTTGTTACATCGCACATCATTGTCTTCAAATTAGTGGTTCATATTACCAGAAATAAGCAGGCAAAATTGGTCTAAAAAATTAAAAAGAGGACAAAAATGGAAAAATTAACTGTGTCTTTCACCAGACCAGTAGAAGCCAGCAGTAAATTCCCCATGCTCTCCTGTGTGTCTGCATGTACATACAGATTTTCTTTCCTTCTTTCTTTTTTTCTTTTCCATCATCTTAGTTGTTACTTCCCCTTAAACGGTTTCTTTTCCTGTCAGAGTATCTACTGGAGCTTTCAGATTCTTTAAGTTTCATATACTAGGGGGAAATGCACAAATCACACCCACATGTGTAAAAATCATATGCACTATTTTAGAATCTGTTCAAATATTTATTAATCTAGACCATCTGTCCTATTGTTTTGGTTGGTATCTTACTTTACTAATTTGATATGTACATACAGTCATTTAAATAGATAAAGAGAAAATAATATAGACAAAATTAAAAAATCAACACTCTCATAGACAATATAATTGTATGTGAAATAATATTTTCAAAAGACAGTTAAGATACTATGTACAGGGAGTACTGTGATGGAATTTTCCAAACTTCTTTTCAATTTATGGTCTCAATATACTGAGAGATGTAGTACATTTCTCTAGTATACTAGTGGTGCATCTTCTAGACACTGCCCAAGCTGGAAGTCCAAATACATTTATTTATCACCAAGTGCGAACACTGGAATTCAACCAGAATGCTTGGTTGTTAGAATGATACTGAGGCAACTTGGCTCAGGTGCTGGCAGAGAGGGCTCTGAGAGCCCACAGTGCCTGTTTGCCATCAGCTTGCCACCACTGCTCTAGTCTCATCAACTTCTACGTTTCTCCTATTATTTAATGCAGAAATAAGTTCCTCAACAATTTCTTGTTGAAAAGTAATGAACGAGAATAAGTGAGAGTAACTTAGAGTACAATGACCAGAATCTTGGTTTACCATTGGATACTGTTGTTTTCCAGTATGGAGGAATAATTTTATTTCTTATTCTTGGCATTACAACCAGAGGCCAGCTTTGGGAGGCAATTTCTTATCCACAATTTAGTTGTCATAGATGCAGGTTGGGCTATGCACTGTCCTCCACAAGGATACTATGAATTGATCAACATAGCTGGTGAAGTACTAAGGATTCCTGGTGAATCTCATCTTTAAACTTGCATGGAGACAACTACAGAAGAGGAACATTAAGAGCCTGACTGTCCCATACTCTGAAGCAAGGAGATTCCACTCACCTGTCTACAATAAGGGAACTTGTTTCCTATGTTCAGTATATTGGCCAAAGTGCAATCTGCAGGGTCCAGATTTAAAATCTGGGGTTGCATAAGAAATTTTAAAAGTCATGCTTTGACTTACCTTACACACAGTAAATGTACCATTCACATATTTGCTTTTACATGGCAAGCAAATCTGGCTGATTTTAGGAGTTGCGTTCGCACGCTGAACCAGAGTACTAGAGATGTTCAAACTTCGGTCAGCACTCACATTAGACACAGCTGAGTACTTGTATATCTCCAGGAATCCATCTCGACCATGATAATGTGATATAGAAAGGACATTTTTGGGGATGAACATGTCCTTAACTGCCATGTCAAACACTTTCACTCGGAAGAATTCGTTCTCTGTAGCTACAGTGGCATGAAGCATCATGTTCTCTGGTTCTTTAAAGTTATAGATAAATGGTTCTGTCACTCTCAGCACCATTACTTCTTTGCAGTTCGGCTGGTAACCAGTTTCTTCAGAAGGCTCACTGGGCACACACTTCAGCCTTGGTTTCTGCTTGGACAGTACACAAGAAAACACAAGCACAATTAAGGAAATTCACAGTGACTGTCTAATGAGAGCGATCTCAGTCTCGGTTTCTATGCTCAAACAGCACCTTAAATAGGGAACTGGGAGAAAGTAGTGTTTGATGTACTATTGCTTAGCTAACAGAAGAAATGAAAAATATAGATAGTAATACCAGATGCTTTTAATCCAAATTAACAGGAGCATTTTCTAACACACATATCACCAAGCCCTTTCCAACAAGTCAGTGCTATTCTGTACAAGGGTTAGGAAGGCTACCGCAGGAAGAACCTAAATAACTCTCCTAATCTGAACAGAACCAAGTTAGATGCGCTTCAGCTTGAATAATAGCTGGCGTGGAGAAGAGTCATAGAAACAGCAGTCAGGTTCTGAAGGAATTTTGCTTCAAATACCACTCTTTTTGGAGTTCTCAATATTTGAGAATTTCAGGACAACATTTCGTGTTGGTTGAGAGGCTCATGATGAGGAAGAAGAAGAGCAGATGGAACCGTGTGATCCTTGTGATCCAGGGGCACATTGCTAGCTGCCTCCGTAGACCAGAAGGCTGAGTGTGATTCCAATCTGAAAAGTTATGCGGACTGTGTCCTGTAAGTGAGGGGCCTTCGCACTGAGTTGTGCTCCAGGTGGTCAGATACTCCCTAACACCAGGATAGTTCTTTCCTTATGTAATTTAAGCAGTAGCAGAGAGCCCTGTGACAGTGACATCAGCATCTTCAGAAAATGTACACAAGATTGAGGATGAAATTATAAAACTATCTGGATGATTAAAGAGGACCTGAGATACACATATTTTCTTTATGTTCCTTGAAGTGATAGGGATACTCGAATTAACCTATGTAAAATAATATAGAATTATTTTCATAATTATAGAGTCATCATTTAATTTCACAAGCAATTAAATAATATTAATATACTGCTTTGTTGAATGGAAGTTGAAGATATTTTAAGTGATTTTTAAATAGAAAAAATTGACATTATCCAGTATGGAGGAAAATGGTACTATTTGGATATACACCATAAAAAATACAAAAAAGAATAAATGCTGAATTATGGAATTTGATGGGAGAGATCAGATAGTTCAGTTTAATTAACATTTTTGTCTATGTGTCTACTTATCTTAAATTTTCTAGATTTTTTTGTGTAACAAATGATGAAAGGGAAATACTTAGTGATAAATTTTGGGTGGCTCTCATTTCATATTCTATTTTACCCTAAGGTGTTTTGAAAAAGATGCAAGCTAACACTTGAAAATAAAGTTAAACAAATGAATATCTAATAATATATTTCATGAAGTAGAGAACATTAGATACTCAGAGTCATAGATTAACCCTAATGCAGTAAGGCATACTAAGAGCTAAATTGGAGTAGCAACTCAAAATGATTTAATTAAGTAAGTCATCAGATATCATAAGGGCTTACTGAGAAAATCTTATAAAGTTGATGTCAGTCCCTAGCAATCTACCGTGGGAACAGAAAATTTACCATGGTTGAGTAACTGATGGATATTGCTTCTGGAAGCATCCCTGGAGTCTGGAGACTGCTGGCTGGTGCTGGAAGGATCTGTATGGTTTGCAGATTTCTGGGTAGTGTTTTTGGAGCCTTCTGAGGAGTCTGCATACTGCTGGATGGCGGTAGAGGCATGTGCAGAGTCGGAAGACATGTGGATATTTCTGGAGGGACCTGTGTAGTCTGCAGTCTGCTGGTCTGTGTTTTGGTAGCCTTTGGAAGAGTTTGTGTATTGCTGGGTTTGCATTTTGGAGTGCTCTGAGGTATCTTCAGACTGGTAAATGATATTTTCGTAGGCTTCTGAGCAGTGTTCAGATTTCTGGGGGCTGCAAGAGGCATCTGTGGAGTCTGACGCTTACTGGATATTTCTGGAGACATTAAAACAATCTGGACTTGGTTGGGTAGTGTTGCAGCCCTCTCAGGAGTAGAGAGATTGCCAGATGGTGTTACTGAAGGTGTCTGTGACATTTGTAGACTTCTAGAGGATGTGGATGCAGGTATCTGTGGAGTCTGCTGAGGGGTCTTTAGTGTTGTTGAAGGCATCTGAGTAGACTGCTGACTGTGGGGTGGTGTTGGCCATACCTGGGGAGTAAGGAGACTGCTCAGTGAACTGACTGAAGGCTTTAGAAGAGTTTGAGGACAGCTCCTATCTGGAAGTGTGTTGGTTGTTTCCAGATCAGTGTCTATCGTTATGGATTTATTTGTTTTGGAGACTGTGTTTTTCTTTTTCTGAAGGAAAAAAAAAAGGTTTTATTTTTGCTATTGTTGTTTTAGAAAATTACTTGAGTACATCTTTTATTTGTAAAATTCAGAGAGTCATTCTGCCAATTTCCTCCTGAATGGCAGGAGGAATAACATATATTGAGATACCTCAATCCTCTGACCTCCTGATATCTAAAACAAGATTTCAAGTCCTCCTTGTAAACACCGAAAACTTAATTGATTGAAATTTCATTGGCTTACAATTGAACAGTTGAATACTGCCTCTCACTTTCTTTCAATTGGTCAAAATCATTTAGTCAGGCACAATTCTTGGAGTTATTTGCTTTATTTATTTATTTATTGATTTATTTACTTATTTATTTTTGAGACAGGGTCTCGCTATGCACTTTTGGCTGGCCTTGTGCTCACTTTTTGTAGCTCCAAGGCTGTTCTTAAACTGACAGAGATCCTCCTGTTTCAACTTCCTCAGTGATGGGATTACAAGTGTGCATCTCCATGCCTGGTTCTGGAGCCGCACATCTGGTTCCCCAGGGTTTTGTGGTGAGACAGCAAGGGCTGGGGCCTGAAGTCAGGTCCTTGTGCTTTCCAGGTAGGTGTTTATGCCTCTGAGCTATCTCCCTGGTCCTTTGGAGTTATTTTATAAAATGCATGACTTACAGCAAAGATAGTTCACACTCATGGGCATTTATTCATTTGGTCTTTTCAACTAAGCAAATACACAAGTCTAGTCCTACTCTGTGCTCTTTGATGCCGAGGGACTCTAGGTCTCTGTCCTTTGTGGTCCTTGGAGCATGTAAGTAAAAGAAAAAGCCCCTCAAATCCATAGTTTTTACCTCTCTCTTTGGTGTGTCTCATGAAACCAAAATCTTTCTTGGTTTTGTAGACTTCACAGGAGTATAAAATACTACTTAAACAGTACTGGCAGCTCCATTTTCCAAGTGACAGTGGGGAATATCTCTGGAATTACATACCTCATTTGCCTTCAATTACAAAGGTTAAGTCCATTAAATTTCATTATATTTACCTGGCTTGCTTCAGCATTTCCAAGTTCCAGCCTTCACTGGTGTTGCTTCTTAAAGTGCCAACTATTGAAATACCTCACCTAGAGATCTCCAAGCACTCTGAGGTACCAAAGCAGAGCTTTGTTTATTTGAACTCATTTAAAAATAAATTGCATAGATTTTAGCATTTGTTCACCTAACTGGGACTTAATCTATTGCATTAAATAAACTTTAAAGTTCACTATAGCTAGACTTAAATCTTGGATCTAATTTCCACAACTTGTATGATTTTGTGAAACATTTTAGTCTCTATGTACTCCAATTTTGTTCTCACTTGGGAATGGGACCATGATTAGCATTTTCATGTGCTTTTAAAGTATAAGTGAATATATATATATATATATATATATATAGAGAGAGAGAGAGAGAGAGAGAGAGAGAGCTTCTTTTTAGGATTCAAGACTGAATAAATGTTCAATGAATAGAACTTATTGATATTATTTTTCTAAGGTTTATCACAGATTTGTATATCTACCCTGACAAAAGTTTATTTCATGTTTTACAGTGCTTTTGATTATGTGGAGGTGATAAAGGAAACACATAAAAGAAGCCTTCTTAATTCTGCCATTTATAATAATGAAATCTCACCATGAAGAATGTCTTGAGCTCTAGTTTTTAATTTTTAATTTTTTTACTTTAAAGAGAATACAAAATAGTAATAAAAATTTGAAATGATGCAGAATTCCATTAAACAATATAATATGAATTCAGCAGGATTTGTTGTATTGTACAGTGTTGTCTTCAAATCAGTTGTTCAGATTACCAGATATGTGCATGCAAAACTGGAAAAGAAAAAACAGTTATAAAAATTAAGAAGATAGGGCTGGCGAGATTACTCAGTAGAATAAGCACTTGCCTGGCAAGCGCAAGATCCTGAGTTTAATCCCTGGTACCGGAAAAAAAAAAAAAAAACATTAAGAAGAGAAAAAAGGGAAAACAGTGAAAAAAAGACCAAAAAAATAAAGCATTAATTGCTCTTTTTCACAGACCAGCAGAACTTCACAGTACAATTATCCAAACCATTCTCCTTACATACATAGATACTTCTTTCCCCACTCCCTCTCCTGTCCTTCTCCTCAACTCAGTAATTCCTTACTTTTGTGACCTCTTTTTTTCTTTTTTTAAATGTATTTATTACAGTGTCTTACTACACAGCTCGGACTTGTCCTGTTCTCAGGCTCCACAGTGCTGGGATTACAGACATGTGCCACCACGTCTGGTCTCACTGGCCAGCTCAGCGTACCCAGGGCCAGGGTCAGTGGGGCCAGTGTGGTTTGCAGTACCAGGGATCAAACCCCAGCCCCACACTTGCCTAAGCAAGTGATTAGTCTGCTGAGCTATCTTGCCAGCCCGAGGTAGACTTTTAAAAATGAGTTAAATTTTAAATTATCATCAATCTAGCAGGCCTCAGATGCTACAATTATAATCGTTTCTTGGAAATTCATAAAGTGTTAGTAGTTTTTTTCCCCCTTGAGTAAATCCTCTATCTCATCCTATTTAGGAGTCATGTTTCTTCTGTGATGTTTGATTTAGGGACATGTACATGAAGACATTGAAAGCAACAGCCTATTCCTGACTTGGACTCTAAAAATGAAAGAGAACTGTGTCACAGGGAAAATGTTTGAAAGCAAGTGTAGTAAATTAAATCAAGTCCTGCATACATAGTGAACCCCAATCTTAATTGCCAGACACATTATTCACGGGGCTTATGTGAAGTTGGCTGAATCCCAGATGACCTGATTGCATGGTGTATTTAAGTGCATAGGGCTGAGAAGGCAGATAAACTCCACCCTAGCGTTTGGTGATCCAAGGAGATTTTAGAGCATTAGACCAATTTGTCTAGGAAATAGAATGGTCATGTTGCTTGTTTAGGGAATCAAAATTTTAGGAAGGAAGCATTACCCATGAATATGGAATGGAGGTAAGTATGCATTGATAAATTAGAGCTACCTTGATATGTACATGCACAATATGTCATTGTCATAGCAGAGTGACAATGTCCTCACAATTACAATGACAAGAGAAGGGCTTTATCTAAAGCCACTAATTAAAAAAAAAAAGCAACAACAACAACAACAAAACCCCAAAATGGTCACAGATATACATAGGTATGTCTACTTACGAAGAGCCAGAAGAAAACATAGGGAGGAGATGGATTACTGGAACTAATAACAGAAACAGTTTTTGAAAATTTAAAAAAATTGAGAAAACCCGAGTTCAGGAAGGCTGACCTCAATTTTTGTGAAGTAACATTGGGGTGGGCAGCTTC
This sequence comes from Octodon degus, assembly GCF_000260255.1. NCBI lineage: Eukaryota > Metazoa > Chordata > Mammalia > Rodentia > Octodontidae > Octodon > Octodon degus. The sequence continues at coordinate 8,336,054 of NW_004524692.1, forward strand.
AAGCCTGAGGAAATCACATTGGAGAATAGTGATTTAAATGTTACCGTGTCCTATACCTGAATTACTTTGGGGGAATCTTTTCTACCTATTCAGGTAAGAGTCTTCAAACCTCCTAGGTGCAAGTGGACACACATATCAGAGTAGAAATAAAACAAACTGGAATAAGAGTTGACATACACAAGTTTGGCCTCATTTTCCATCATTATCATGTCCTTCCATGGGACAGGGTATCTTTATTAGAGTAGTAAAGTATTCCTTTCTTAGGGAAGAAAGATGCATATTTATTATAATTGTAATCAATACTGCAAAAACTTAGTAAGGAGATCTGTAGAGGCCAACAATGGGAAGATCTGTCCTATTCCGAGGGCAAGGTATCAGTGAGAACTAGTGCAGTATCTAGACAGGGGGATTTGATATCAAAAAAAGGACACGTAAGAATAACTTATGTGGTCAGGGTCATGGATGCAGAAAATAAGTCCAGATGTCTGGTAAGAAATCAAAAGGAAAGAATTCAAAAGAAAGTGCAAGGCAGGTGATGAATGTCTTTTCATATCCATTGATCCTTTCTGGTTACCTCACCACACACTGTACTGCTGGACCAACACAGGACACTAATTCTCTTGTGGTCAGGGGATATTTCATGAACCCATGCCCTTTAAATAACAATGTTGTAGGATCTACTAGGGTCTCTTTACAAATGAATAGGCAATTGATTCATGAAACACATCGCACCATAGCAGAAATTAGATAAGAAACTCTGTTAAGATTTCTGGTGATCTTTGAAATTAGACTCTAGGGAAATGCAGCAAATAGCAATAAGAAGCTGGTGTCTTGGTTATGGAACTGCTTCAGGGAATTGGTAAATGCCTCTCAAGAATCAGAGGACAGGAGTGAGACCACCCAGGGCCTGCCGGATCCTGAATAGACCCAGAGCACAGGCCCTGCATGTGAGTGAGACCACCCAGGGCCCGCAGATATTCATTCCACCCAGAGTGCAGGCCCAGTGAGGAACCCTTCAGCAGATCTCCCTGCAAAGAGACTAGAAGCAAGACCCACCCAGCTGATTCAGGAGCAGAACATCTTGCCAGAGAGACACAAAGGGTTCAACTCTAACTGCTGCAGCAGAAAGAAGTGCAGCACAACAACCAGATCCAAACAACACCCACCTGAAGGAATCGGAACTTTGTAGATCCGGACCAGGTGCTAAGGTAATAATTTTATCTAAGCTCTACACCAAAGGTCAAAGCCAGTGGTATACAAAATGACAAAGAGAAGGAAGAAAATGCAGTCTCAGGCCCTGAGTCCACCCAGTACAACTGCAGAAGACACTAGCACTGAGAAAACTGGAAATCACATGCCAGATATCCCTGAAATAATAGCGTTGGAGGTAAAGAAACAACTGCAGAAAGGTATAGAAGAAATCAGATCAGAAATAATTTCAGAACTAAAAAATTTAGTGATAACTATAATCAATGAAGTACTAAGTGCTTCTAAAGAATACACTGTTAAAAAAATAGAACAGAATATAAAAATGATGGAACCCCTGAATAAGCAATTTAGGAAAGAAATAGAATGTATGAAACAGGTTCAAAGTGATATACAGGAAATTAAAACCTCAATCACAAGCTGGCAAAACCGTTTGCGTGAAAGTGAAAATAGACTTTCTGACTTGAAAGACACCATTGCAGCTAGTGAAAAAGTATGAAAAGATCTCTTTAAAACAATTAGGATGCAGGAAAAAATAATTCAATACCTGCAAGACGATGCAAAGATGAACAATGTGAGACTAATAGGCATCAATGAGAAGGAAGGAGTCAATACAAATGATATAAAAAGAATATGGGCAGAAGTAATAGCAGAAAACTTCCCAAATTTGGGGAACAATCTGACATTCATGTAACTGAAGCATATAGAACTCCAAATAGTATCAATCCAATGAAAGCCACTCCCAGTCACATAATAATCAAGATTCCAGAAATTCAGCATAGGAACAGTATACTAAAAGCCACTAAAGAAACGAAACAGATCACATTTAAAGGAAAACCCATTAGAATAACAGCAGATTTCTCTTCACAAACCATCAAGTCAAGAAGAGCATGGAGCAAAGTACTTCAAGTCTTGCAAAAATACAAATTCCAACCTAGACTGATATATCCTGCAAAACTCTCTTTCAAGTATAATGGAGAAGTGAAATACTTCCATGACAAAGAAAAACTAAAGAATTTCATGATGACAAAGCCAACCCTGCAGACTTCTAAATGATGTTCTAGAGAGGGAGCAAACTGATCACAGCCCATGAATGAGAATGGAAAGAACCCACCAAATAGGGCAAGCAATTAAACACAGGAGAAAAATAGGTTTACAATAGTAGTCTTTCAGTTATTCTTTTGTGTTCAGTAGCAAAATATTTCCATCAGCACACTCTACAAATGGACTTCTCTTCCAACCTCTGGGTCATGATTCCACCTGAGTCTACAGGGTGGATTTCAAAGAAATAGCTGTAGCTCAGCTCCACAAGTGAGGCCTAGTCACAAGTAACTGTCATGGTCATTACGCATGTCCACAACACACTAGAACTTTGTGTGCTATCCTATCCTCAAACTGTTAGAAGTGCTGGTCATTTACTTGCCATTCCAGTATTTATCTTGTTTTACTCTTAGTACTTCTTTGCTATCATGAAACCTTTTTCTTAGTTCAATTGTTTTGAAACATTTAATTTTTAATTAATTAGTATTTAATTTTCTGAATCTTGCTTAATCTTAATTTTTGTTCATAGATTTATATCGTATTTTTGACTTACAATTTATTTAAAAGACATTGTATGATAGCTTCTAGTATTAGAAACTTTAAAAAGTATATTTCCATTTTCTATTGACTTTATATTCCTTCTTCCCTGTCTTTTATACACACATACACACACATATATGGAAAAAAATACATGTATAACCCAACATAAGATTGGTACTGTTTCATAGAAATCTGCAATGACCTTTAAATAAGGGTTCATCTAATATATCTTTTATATAGTCCTCCATAACTATCCTATTGAGAGCTCTTTATTGTTCATCCAGGAGCATACTGCAACTTCTCTTGCCTTTTGAATTATGCTCTTTGTTATTTCCTATATGCTACTTCTGGAGGTATTAAAATATTTCAAATTTGTATAACTAGAAAATCTTACTTTTAGTTTTCAAAGGTACGTTTGCTAAGTATAAAATTCAAAGAGAACAGATCTTTTCTTTCAGTTCTTTAATCTAGTTTCTTACACCCTTGGTCCTTTTTCTTCTTTTTAATGTGGAATAAGATGCTATTTAATTTTGTTCTTCCATAGCTAATATTTTTATGTATATGCTTTAATGATTTTTTTTTCTTTACAAGAAGTTTTGGACAATTTCATTTTTGTGCTTCTTGGTATGATTTTATTTAAATGTCTTTGCAAAAGGTTCATTTTTCTTGGAAATGTGGTATTATAAGTTGAACTAAATTCAGAAATTTTAAATCTTTTAAAAAAATACTTGAAATATTGTTTGAAGCAAGGTACAATTCCCCTATGATGAATGCTATCACTATGTATATATAAAATGTACCAATAAAAAAATTCAAGGAGAAAAAAAAAATCGGAGGACGGTTTTCAGTGAATCTATCTTGGCTGCTCAAGCATCTAGAATCTATCTATTCCTGTGAGAATTTCCTCCTCATGAGGTCATCAGACTTGATGAGTACTTCTTATATTTCTAAAGCAAAAATTCTTTTCATCTTTTTCCTTGCTTAATACTTTTTTATGTCAGATGAATTATGTCATTTGTGCCTCTCCATGTCTGCTTGTGATCTTTTTTTCTGCCTCTCTGTCTCTTCCTGTCTCTCCCCCTCTCTGTCTCTGTCCTGGTACACACACATACTCCACAAGATCTTTTTTATATCACTTTTTAAACAGTTTTACATATTCACTAATCCTATACCCAATACCACTACAGCTATGGCTTTACCCAGTACTAGAAATGTAATTCTGCAGAAGCTGAAAACTCAGATAATTGAAATTACTTTTGTCTGTTATGAACTCTGGATCTACTTATGTTGGGAATAGGCCTATCTCAATTTCAATGCTAAAGACAATTCTAGGAATTTTTGTTAGTAGAAAATACTACTAAACTATATAATAGGTAAGTCTTAGAAAAACTTTGAATTTATGTAAATTTATTAACTTAGTCTTTTACTACTTTATTAGTCTAATAAAAATCAGTTTCTATCATATGTTCTTTAGGTCTAGGGAAAGTAGTTGACCATCCACAGAGTTCTGCATTTTCCTTGCTTGAGAAATTTCCTGAAATTCACTTTTCAAAGGGCAGGATTCTGCTCTCCCTATAGCTTGCAGTTGAACACAGACTCGAGGTCTTCAACAATTAAAAACATTCCACTAAGATAGCAGTAGATTGTTCCAAATACCAATTTATCCTTTATAAACAAGGGCAGGAAACATCTACACATGCATTTCTATTGATTAGCTAAAATTTAACTAACAAGCATCCATTTTGCATTGTCTACATGCACATCAATTTCCCATTGTTCTTTTCAGTTGCAACATTCATTCATCTAGCTTATCAAAAGTCATTTCTTGGTAAGTGTTTTGTATGAAAGAACACTTTAAAATCCCTGCCTCTGCTATTGTAGCTTTTGGTTCAGAACACTCTTTGATCATCCTTGGCAACTCATTCATATTGGAAAGCTTACAGAACCTAGCTGTGTAGAGAAAAAACAAAACAAAATACTATCTCTAAATAAGGAAAAAATGTTACAGACACTGTAACATCTTTACTTTGATTAGTTAGGCAATATGAACAATTAGATACTTAAGTTGCAGGATTCATTCTTGCTGGACTGGAGTTCTAATTTCATATTCACTATGTTTGTGACACTTTACAAATATTTAGTCTAGGAACTTCAGTTTTCTCAAATGTGAACTAAGAAAAAAAAGCATTCTGATGTGATGTTGCAAGAACTTATGTACTAATGTTCATAAAGAACATGGGGTTCAGATTCTACTGCCTATATAAAATATTACGTGGTCATTGTAATTTTATGGTCTATCAAGAGCCATATATGGCCATATATGGCTGCTCTGTTCCACAAATATGTCATGTCTCATGTGGGTCCTCTTTGTGGAAACCTTGAATAAAGTTACCATAGGAAGTCCCTTATGGAAGAAACATATCAGTTTAGTCCTGCCACTTGTATCAATTTGTTCTCACTTCAAGAACCTTTTGCTTGTTTCAAATAAATTAATTTTAATTTTTTTATCACAATGGTATGATCTGATGTTTAAACCACTCTATATTGTACAGCTGGATAATATTTAAAAATAGTAGTAGATTGCTTGAATATTGACTCTAACATGAATTCATTCACTACCTCAGTCTTTTCCTGAATCACAGCTGAATATGTTACCCACTTCATAGGAGATAGAGAAGCATAAATGAAAGATAAGATTGGTCTGATTCTGGTTTAGAGCCTAGAAACTAAAAGAATGCATATCATAGAGGATATGGTTGGGAAATCTCATGGTGTAGAAGAACAAGGCTTTCTTCCTCTCCTAACAGGACTTCAATTGATCAAGGACACTGTGCTTCGCAGGGCTTTTATGGAAAAGGTTGAATCCCAGAGGAGAAATGGTGATTTCAGTTGTGTGAGACCAAGAAGGAAGATGAATCACAGGTGTTTCCTGTGATCTAACATGATCAGAAAAAGCAGAATTATTTGTATCTAGCAGTATTGACTTCATCACATGTGTAAGCATATACAATCTTAGAAAGTTCCACTTCCAAGCCTATACACACAAAACATATAGAGCTACCTTGGCTGTCCATTTGCCATTGTAATAGCAGAGAGTTAGTGGGCCAGAGGTGTCAATGACTATTTAATGGCTCCATAGCCATCTGGGCAAGGATTAAGCAGAAGTAGATTTCTAGATCTGCCCATAAAGAATTCACAAGGAATTATGGGTTATTGGATCTGATACAAACAATAAAATAAAGCCTAAGTTGTGAAACAATTTTTACAGAAAGTCTGTCCTCCATTGCTATGTAAAATGGTGATTAAAGTTGCACATTGAGTGAAATGGAGGCTTGAGGCTTAAATGAAAAAGTGCATCAGAGAATATTGATATGATTTTTTTGCCTGTTCTTCAAGTCCTATTAGTATCATTAGTCAGCATTGTAGTTTGTAGCACATGTCATCAATAGGTAGAAGAAATGGCAGATTGGTTTTCTCATATGCAACCTATCCTGTGCACTTGTTTTCTTTCATTTCTTATTTCTTTCCAGGGTACCTGCATTTGAGCCCAGGGTCCATTCCCCAGGAAGCCAGACTCCTGCTTTACAGCTGTGCAAATGGTTCAAAATGACTATAAAAGAATCCATGAAAGCAATCACTGGGTATGAAGTGTATGTTGGGAAGTGGAAAAATGAGGAGTTCCTCAGAATAGATGCATGCTTCTGCCTGAATCATGAAGGTGTGTGAGTGAGCAGTGAGCAGTGGGAAAAGCTTCCCAAGCACAGAGGACACACGACGCCATATCGAACTTGGAGCCAGCAGAGAAGACTGGAAAGGAGCCTGCAACATGGTCAGTGAGCAAAGGTAAGAGGGGAGAAGTGAAATTGGAGAAATGAACACATTCGTGTTCATCTCAACTCATCTACTTACTTGGGCCTTCTCTTTCTACTCAACACAAGGAAAAATACTCTTAAAATCTTATAAAAGTGTACTATGAAATTGGATAATGGAGTTTAAATCCAACATTGTCTTAAATATATACTTGATGAATTATTATGTTAAGATAAATGTTGTAGATCCAGTGCAGCTCAGTTATGGCAAGTGTGTGGGAGAGCTTTAGGCTTCCCTGCACCCGTGGGACCTCTCCGGACCAAAACACAGGCATGCTGCATGAGTGACACCCTCTACTGCACCCTTGGGACCTGTCCACTCTTCCAGAGCCCCAGCCCCCATGTCTGCCAAGTGAGTGAGAACTTCTGTGATGCTCTTGGGACTTCCAGATCCAGCCCAAGCCCAGGCCTGGCTAGTGTATGGGAGAGATTCTGTGCTCCACTGAGCCTCCAGGGCCAGGGGCACAACAGAGGGGCACCACAGGTTCACTGCAGTGCCAGAGGGGCACAAGATGTTCACTTCCAAGGACTGTAGCAGGAAGGTGCTGAACACAACAGGCAAAACTGGATAAACTCAGACTTAATAGATCTGCACCCGAGTATCAGTAGGTACTAAGGTTATAACAGCACAAAAGCTCTACACCAAAGGTCAGAGGTCAGTGGTATACAAAATGACAAAGAGAAGGAGCAAAATGCAATCTCAGGCCTTGATCCCACCCAGTACAAGTACAGAGGACACTAGCTCAGATGAAATGTATGAATTAACAGCGTTGGAAGTAAAGAAATAACAGCAGAAAGGTATAGAGGAACTCAGCAGGATCAATATCTGAAATAAAAAAATTTCCAAACTCATAGCATCTGAAGTAAAGAATCAAATACAGAAACATATGGAGGAAACCCAATCTGAAAAACTTTGCAGTAAAAGAATAACTGTTTCTAAAGAAGACATTCATAAAAAAATAGAAGAGATTAGAAAAATGATGGATTCCTTGAATGAGCAATACAGGAAAAAACAGATTGCATGAAGCAGAGTCAAAGAGATATAGAGGAAATTAAAATCACAATCAGAAGCCTGTAAAACCATTTGAGTGAAAGTGAAGACAGAGTTTCAGATCTTGAAGATGCTGGTGCAGCTAGTGAAAAGGTAAGAAAGGATCTCTTAAAAACAACTAGGATGCAGGAAATAATAATCCATCACCTGCAAGACAATGCAAAGATGAACAACGTGAGACTAATAGGCATCAATGAGAAAGATGGAGTCAATACAAATGATATAAAAATAATATGGGCAGAAATAATAGCAGAAAACTTCCCAAATATGAGGAAACAATCTGACATTCAGGTAACTGAAACATACTGAACGCCAAATAACTTCAACTCAATTAAAAACACCGAGACATATAATAGTCAAGATCCCAGAAATCCAGCCAAGAATAATATACTGAAAATCGCTAGAGAAAAGAAGCAGATCATATTAAAAGGAAAACCCATCAGAATTATGGTTGACTTCTCTTTACAAACCATGAAGGCAAGAAGAGCATGAAGCAGAATACTTTAGTTTCTCTATGCAAACAAATTCCAGCTCAGACTACTATACCTTGCAAAATTCTCTTTCAAGTTTGATGGAGAAGTGAAATACTTCCATTTGAAAGAAGAACTAAATAATTTCATGATAATAAAGCCAACTCTACACAGACTAATGAAAGATGTTCTAGAGGGGGTCCAAAATTAACAGATCTCCACCAACAAGAACAGAAGGAACCCACTAAATAGGGCAAACAATCAAACACAGGACAAAAAGAAGTAAATAACAGCAGGTAAATAACATGTCAACCATAAGTCAACACATCTCAATTATAACCATCAATGTAAATGGACTCAATTCTCCAATTAAGAGAAATAAGCTGGCACATTGGATTAGGAAACAAAATCCAACAATATACTGTATACAAGAAACACACTTAACTCATAAAGAAATTCATAGGCTGAAAATCAAAGGATGGAAAACATAACTACATGCCCCAGCACCTCAGAAAAAAGCAGGGGCAGCAATCCTGTTTTCAGACATTCTCAGCTTCAAACCAAGAATGATCAAATGAAATAAAGAAGGCCATTATAAACTGGTCAGGGAAAAAAATTTAAGAGGAAGAAGCAACAATCGTAAATATTTATGCACTAAACATGGGAACACTGAAACATATAAGACAAATCTTAATGGATATGAAAAATCTAATATCCAATACCACAATCTTAACAGGAGACCTTAACACCCCCTTCTTCCAAAAAGATAGGTCAACCAGCCAAAAAATTAGCAAAGAAGTAGCAGAACTAAACAAGAGCTTGGAACTAATGGATATGGTGGACATATACAGAGTGTTTCATCCAACCACACAGCTGAATACATATTTTTTTCAGCTTCACATGGGCCATTTTCTAAAATAGACTACATACTGGTCCATAGGTCATGCTTAAATATATGCAAAAAACTAGAAATTATCCCATACATATTATCTGAACACAGTGCAATGAAACTGAAATTAAACGACAAAAGAAAAAAGAAAAAAACACCTAAGTGTATGGAAATTAATCAACACTCTACTCAGCAATCAGTGGGTCACAGATGAAACTAAACAAGAAATTCAACAATATCTACAATTCAATGAAAATTCAAATACAATTTATCAGAATTTATGGGATGCGATGAAAGCAGTTCTCAGAGGGAAATTCATAGTTGTGAACTCACACATTGAGAAAACAGAATGGGAACAAATAAGCACCCTAATGCTGCACCTCCGACATGTAGAAAAGGAAGAGCAAATGAAACTCACAGCCCAATGATGGGAAGAAATCATTAAGATTAGAGCAGAAATTAATTCAATTGAGATGAAGAAACCAGTTCAAAGAATTAACGAATCAAAAAGCCAGTTATTTGAAAGACTAAATAAAGATGATAAGCACTTAGCAAACCTCATCAAAAAGAGGAAAGAAAAAAATCAAATAGAAGCAATAAGGAATGAAAAGGTGGTAATCACCACAGACCCAGGGGAAATTCAGAAGATAAATAATAGTTACTTTGAGAATCTTTACACTCACAGGAGAGAAGACACAGATGAAATTGACAGATTCTTAGAAAGGTACAAATTACCACAGCTGAATCAAGAAGATACCACAACTCTTAATAACCCAATAATAGCTAATGAAATATGAAATGTAATGAAAAGAAAAGTATAGGTCCTGATGGATTCACAGCTGAATTCTACAAGAAATTTACAGAAGATAGGATCCCTACACTCCTCAAACTCTTCCATGAAATTGAAAAGGAAGCACTTCTCCCAAAATCATTCCTTGAGGCAAGCATTATACTGATAACAAAACCAGGGAAAGACACAACTAAAAAAGAGAACTACAGGCCAATCTCCCTCATGAACAGAGATGCAAAAATCTTCAGTAAAATGCTAGCAAATAGAATACAGCAAGTCATCAAGAAGATCATACACCATGACCAGGTAAAATTTATCCCAGGAATGCAAGGATGGTTCAATATTAAAAAATCTATAAATGTTATACACTATATCAATAGAGCAAAATGTAAAAATCACATGATCATCTCAATTGATGCAGAAAGGGCTTTTGACAAAGTGTAACACTCATTTCTGTTCAAAGTCCTACAGAAAAATTGGAATAGAGGGACTTTACTTCACTTTGATTAATGCCATCTATAACAACCCAATAGCTAATTTAATTCTAAATGGAAAATAAAGTGAAATCTTTTACTCTCAGATCTGGTACAAGAAAAGGATAACCTCTATCACTCCTCCTATTCAATATAGGTAGGGAATCATTAGCTAGAGCCATTAGACAAGAGGGAGAAATAAAAGGAATAAGAGTAGGTAAAGAAGAAGTTAAATTATCATTATTTGCAGATGACATGATATTTTACTTTTAAGACCCAAAAAACTCCACCAAGAAGCTACTAGAATAGATACACAAATTCAGTAGCATAGCAGGATACAGTCAATACTCAAAAGTCAATAGCATTCCTCTACACAGACAACAAACACACTGAGAGGGAAATTAGAGAAACAATACCTTTTACAATAGTACTGTGGAAAATAAAATAAATTGGAATTAATCTAACTAAAGAAGTCAAAGATCTTTTCATGGAAAATTACTGTACCTAGAAAAAAGGGATCGCAGAGGATTTCAGAAAATGGAAAAATATTCCCTGCTCATGAATAGGAAGAACCAACATTGTGAAGATGGTCATACTCCCAAAATTGTTGTACAGATTTAATGCAATCCCTATCAAACTACCATGAACATACCTCTCAGACCTAGAGAAATCGTTCCTAAAATTTATTTGGAACCAGGAAAGACCTAGAATAGCAAAGGCAATCCTGGGCAACAAAGACAATGCAGGAGGCATTATAATTCCTAACTTGAAATTATACTATAAAGTTACTGTAATGAAGTCAGCACACCTGGATTTTTTTTTCTGCTTTTTTTTTTTGTCGGATCCAGGGATTGAACTCAGGACCTTGTGCTTGCCAGGGAAGAGCTTATTCCACTGAGCCATCTCCCCAGCCCCTAAAATCAGCATGGTATTGGCAATGAAATAGATCTGAGGATCAATGGAATAGATTAGAAGATGCACAGGCCTCTAGCAACACACTCTGTCACCTGATCTTCGACAAAGGGGCCAATAATGCTTACTGGAAGAAAGACAGCCTCTTCAAGAAATGGTACTGGAAAAAGTGGCTCTCTATATGCCGAAAGCTAAAACTTGACCCTGGTCCATCACCATGCACTAAGCTCAAGTCAGAATAAATTAAAGATCTAAACATTAAAACAGAAATGAAAAATCTCCTGGAAGAGAAAGTAGGAGGAACTCTTGAAGACATAGGGGTAGGCAAAGAGTTCATAAACAAAAATCAAATTGCACAGACAATTCTTGAAAAAATTAACAACTGGGAAAACCTCTTATTGAGAAGTTTTTGCACGTCAAAAGAAATTACCATCAAAGTAAAAAGACAACCCAATAATTTTGACCTAATCTTAACTAATAAGCCCTCAGACAATGGTCTGTTCTCTAGAATTTATAAAGAACTAAAAAACATTAGGGGTCGTAAGTTTCAAGACCCAATCCAGAAATGGACATCTGAGATGAACACACACTATTTAGAGGATGAAATTAAAGAAGCAAGTAAATATATGAAAAAATGCTGCACATCACTAGCCATCCATGAAATTCAAATTAAAACAACATTGAGATATCATCTCACCCAAGAAAGAATGGCTATCATAAAGAAATCAACCAACAACAAATGTTGGAGAGGCTGTGGTGAGAAGTGAACCCTTCTCCACTGCTGGAGGGAATGTAGACTGGTGCAACCATTATGGCAATCAGTGCGGGGACTCCTTAAAAAACTAGGACTGGAAAGCTCATTGATGCCAGCTATCCCCTTACTGGGAATTTTCCCGGAGGAACTGAAAACATCACATCGATGTGATATATTTGTACCTATGTTTATAGCAGCACAATTTGTGATAGTCAAATCTTGGAAACAACCAAGATGCCTGTCACATGAAGAATGGTTGAAAAAATTGGGACTTTTTTATACAATGGAGTATTATTCAGCTATAAATAATGATGAAGTTGAAACATTTATATTTAAATGGATGCCACTTGAAGATATACTCAAAAGTGAAACAAACCAGACTGACATGTGTAAATATCGTATAGTCTCTCTAGTATGAGAACTCAAAAGAAGAAATAAAAATGAAAAGTTATAATAAAATTAAAAGGAAAGTGAGAATTTGAGGATTGGACAATGAGGAGAGGACAAGGAGAAAATCTGGGAAACAGGACAGGGACAACGCCAACGCCATACATTTCTACACACAAGATGGGCAAGGAATGATCCTGAGCAATATCATCAGGTTTTTGAAACTAGAATTTAATTGGTAAGATTCTCACTCTGACTATATATGCTGATACCTGTGAACCAAGCAACTGCACTGAAGATGGCAATGTGTAATAGAAGGGTCATGCTTGGAATGCCTGCCATTCTGGTCTTCTAAATATGTACCTCTTGTCATGACATACCAGTTATTACTATACTGTTTCTCCAGTAAAAGTTTTTTTTTAATGGGTAATAAATGAAAAAAAAAGATACAAGAAAGATAAAACATTCCAGGACTATCCTGTTACAATGGTGTATATGGTTAGATTTCTTAATTTCTGTGTAAAAATATGTAATTTTTAAATTCATATTCTTTAAGCATTTTTGATTTTTAAAATTTTTATCTCCATATTCTGTAGGGACTTAAAGTTTAACCTATCAATTCGTGATGGAAAATGCCTGTTCCATGTTATGACTTAAATGTTTGATATTCAGATAGTGAAGTTAATCCAAACTGTATATGTTGTAGGGTAATAATAAACTTCTCTTCTGGAGAGTTAACAACCTAAGTTTGGAGACCAAAAATTAGTGAAAAAGAAGGGCTATAAGGATAGCCAACACATTTACCCTAGCCTTTCAAGTTCAGTGAAGATGTGTGACATATGAGAACCTATACTATAACATTATGTAACTCAGTTGTGTCCCAAATTTTCTGACCAAGATTATGGGGCCACAGAAGAATGTGGTTGCTGAGGTAGACTGTGCCTCAGGAGAGTCACCTGGAGAGAAAACATTCTCTCAGGCTTTCACAGAGAGCAAATTGGTCAAGCAATGGCTGTGACTCATCCACACGGCTGACGTTAACAAAGGATCTGCAAACTGCGGGATAGGGTTACAGGATAAATCCTGAGGGTACTCGACTGATTTTATCACATACATAAGTAACATTTCTTGTTATATAGGTCTTGCTTTATCTTGGTCTTAACCATCCAGCAGAAAAGTAGGAAAACAAGACATATAAGGTCAAGCCATATTAATATGCTGAGCTGTGACAGGCTCAGGTCAACAACTTCTGCAGATAACCCACTGCTATTGTGGACTGCTGGACTCTTGGATTGTTTTGCTGAATTCACACACCTATAGTATTAGATGCCAATGGAATACCCATCTCTGACAAGAGGAAACAAAAAAGGGAGACACAATGTAAGGACCATTTCGTATCTGTATATGCAGAATAGTTAGGATAGATATACAGCTACTTTTGCTTAATTCAATGAGAATAAAGATTTGTACTAATAGTGTTTGCAAAGAACATCCTGTCTGCATCTTATACTATGGATAATCACTAAGAAGATAACAATGTACAATGTATTAATTATTGAAACTGTCCTATTAATCAGTTTGAAACTGTCTCATTGCTATTTGTTTCTCAATACAAATATAGAAGAAAAATAATAAAGTGGAATGAGCAGAGTAAAAGGAGTAGTATATATTAAAAAGATAATTTTTTTAACATGGTTAGATAAGCTGATTTTTGAAGCTTCCCATTATGATTGTTGTTATTTTACATAGGAAAAGAGAAAGGGAGCAGAAAGCTAATACCTGGGCTGAGGTGCTGCTCGAGTAGTTGGGTGCAGGCTTGACAGGGCTCTGCAGAGCTGTGGTGGAAGCAGGAGTTTCTGGCATTAAGCTTGTTTCCTGCTGTGGTTTGGTTTTTTTTAAGTTGTCTGCTTTCTTGGTTGGATTTTCCTTTTTCTGAAGAAAGAAGAGATTTTACCCCTTATTGCTGAATCATGAGTTTCAAAGTCATACACAGAATATCTTTTCTTTCTTTTCCTACTAAATCTTTGCCCTCTGATTTTTTTTTTCTGGAACACTAAGATATGCTCATATCCAGTGACTATTACTCTCCTCCTAAATCTTCCCAGATTCCAAACTTCACTGTTCATGTACTAAAAGCTCATATAAAGTTGCATAGGCTTCACACGGGAATCTGGGTCCTCTTTCTGATGTACACTGACATCAGGTTATAAGGGAAGCAAATCTCACAGGAAGTCAATAGTCATGGTGAATGTATTCAGTAAGTATTGCTCGTCAAAAACGTGGTTCATAATATACTCTCTTCAAGATCAAAAGAAATAAAACAACATCCCGTTTCTTCAAACTTTTCGGGGGAGATTACTGGTGGAAATATGGCTACTTGAGCATAATGACAACAACAATACTTGGAAAGCCATATCAAAAACTGAGAATCTTTCTCTGTGGGAAGTGTTTTATTAGTGGGTATGGCAGTGAGTATACAGCCTGGCTCAAAGCAAGGCAATGCTTGTTTTTTTTCTTTTTAGTTAAAAAAAGTACATTAAAGAATACTGATTTATGTTCCACTCTGACCTTCTTTGGTTGTGTTGGACCGTCACTCTCTTGCATGCTGATTTCAGATGTATCCTTCATATTCCCAGGTTGCAGGTATCCATAGGAGAGTGGAACAAAAAGGACACAGAAAAGGAAGAGTTTGATGAGAGGTGATGAATACAGATGTGAATTCTTTCCACCTTTGTGTTCTCTTCTTTTTGGAACAGCATACCTATAATCTCTCTTGGTTTTGTGTTCAAAGGAATTATTGCTTTTTTGTTGTTTATATTTTAGTTTTTGGTGCTAGCAGTGGAACCAGAGGCCTCACATACACTAAGCACATTCCACTGGCCAACAGCTACAGCTCTTGGTGATTCCTTTTTCCTTTTTGCATTGCTGAGAAACAAATCCACAGCACCTCACACTTACAAAGCAGAGACTCTACCATGGAGCTATGAACCAGCCTCATAATGTTTTTAATGTAAGATGAAGTACAGCATCTTTAATACCATAAAAATCCACTTTTGATTATTGGATTGCAATTATGCTAAAATTATACCCTAGGAACCACCAGGAAGCAGTGACCACCTCAAGAGATGGTCAGAAGGTGGACAGCGGGCATATATGATTGCCTCATAGAATATAATCACTTTGCACATGTTATGCATTTACCCCTTTCTGCTGACAGAAAAGAGGTGACTTGTGTATGGAAAGTTTGGGTCGAGGGGCTGGTGAGATAGCTCAGTGGTCTAAAGCATCTGTATAGGGAAGCTTAGGCAGGTGCAGGGGACTGTGGTTCAATCCCCAGCACCATGTGCTGCCCTAGCCCCGCCCTCAGTGTGGACAGAGCTGGCCAAAAAATAAAAAATAAAAAAAAAAAATAAAAAAAAAAAGAAAGAAAAGGAAAAAGAAAGTTCAGGTCTGGATTAGGTCTCTTTGAATAGTCTTTTGGTGAGCCATTTCCCTAAACAGACTGCTATTTTGCTACACAACTAATCAAGGCATAATCACGTAATATTTCTATCAGACAGGCTTATACTTAAAAAGTTACAGAGTGCTGTGGTCCTGTCACACGATGAACAAACAGCTGTGGATATTGACTCTGATCCTCATCTTCACTAAAGAAATAACTAAGTGTTCACCGAAAGGGAGGTTGCAAGGGAGCCATGGGAGCAGCCTTGCCACTGGAGCTCAGCCAGCCTACCTTCGAGGAGGGCAAATTCGTCACTGATTCTGATTGCGAATCTTGAGGTGTGGTGAGTGCATGTTGAACAGTACTGGATTTCTTCTTCTTGTTGCTTTTCTCTGTAGTTTTTGGTTTTCTTTTGCATTTCTTTTTATCAGATACTATAAAAGAAAATACAAAAAAAAAAAAAGAAAATACAATAAAGTGCATGGAGGGCCACAGTAACGTGACCAATGTCCTTACAGTTTTTGTGTATTTAAGTAGGCCCCTCTGCTACTATTTCATTGGTTGGTTATCAGGCAGACAATGGTGGCAACCTAGGCACAAGCACAGACTCAGTGTTTCCCTCTTTTTCCCTAGGTGCAATGAGAACAACCTGCAGTTTTCTGCAGCAGATATACCTTGTCATATAGTCTACTTTTTAAAAAAACAGTTTAAAAATCATTCATTAATTTATTTATTTGGTACAGAGTCTTGTTGCACAATTCAGACTTATAGTGATTCTCCCGTCTCAGCCTTCCCAGTGCCTGGTTTTGCGGGCTGGCATTGCATACTCGGGGTTCTGGGGCCAGCACAGCATGTGGTAATGGGGATCAAACTTGGGTCCTTGTGCTTGCCAGGCAGGTGCTTGGACCACTGAGCTATCTCCCTAGTCTCTGGTCTCCTTTTTAGGAATCAGAAGTATTCATGATATTCAGATTAGGTCATCATCTATAAAAAATCTTACTAAACTTTATTCTTAAATATGCTGTGACTAAATGATGCTACTGGGCTTATAAATCTTACGTATTTTTGGTAAACCAAGTAATTATGTATGAGAAAAGTTCTTCACAGGGGTTTTTATTTAAGTACTACCTCATATCTCCTGCCAGAGAAGATTTTAATGATGAAATAAATATCCTAAAAGAGAAATTATATTAATTGATCTATATATTTAAATGCATAATTTTTTCCCAAAATTTATTTTGATATTTTATACTTTTTCCATTGCAGGAGAAGCCATAGAATTGTCAAGAATTCATTCTACTTTGTTTTCATTTCCATTTATTTTTGGTGGAACCGGGGATTGAACTCAGGCCCTTGCACTTGCCAGGGAAGCGCTTATTCTACTGAGACATCTCTCCAAGCCCTTTGTTATTTCCTTTTTGACCTCCCTGAAATCCTCTCCTTCCAGTATATTAGAACTTTCTATAGTAGAGGAGTTTTCTAGATTGCCAAGGTTTTGGCATCTTCACCACAACATTGTCATAGGAACTGAGGAATACGCTGGGGGAGGGATGCCATGACCAAGTTGGGGTTCTAGTGAATGTCATGAGCATACACATCATTACCTTTTGCCTTCTCTTTTCTCAGAATGTCAGCAGTGCCTTCAAGATCTGGTATGTCTTTGAAAATTGTTATCAGTTTTCCCAGTCCTGCATCACTTTTGAACTTTTCTGCCATCAGGTCAGCAAATTTAACTTTGTCGTATTCTTCATGCTTGGTTCCTTTCAGGTTTAAATCTTTGGCCATTAAAGACTTTACTGTTCTAAAATGAAAGTCACTGATAGGATATAAACCTTTCAGGAGAACAATTCTCTTGAACTTATTTTCCATCTTTCAAATGATAGGTGAACCTACAAAAGAAATTTGGTATACAATGTTTCATTTTCTCATGTACACAGGCAATTTACAATTTACAAGGGCTATGTGCATGACTTTTATCTGAGTGTTGCCACAAGTCAAAAGCATGTGTGCATCAAAAGGGGTCATAATTACCACTTGCTTCACTATAAAAAATGTTTATGGACAGGATATCATGTCTACATCTTGTACAATGAATAATCACTAAAACAACGATATGCAACGTATTAATTATTGAAACTGCTAGTAAGCGGTTTTGAAACTCTCTCATTGCTATTTGTTTCTCAATAAAATTATTTTAAAAAAGAAAGAAAATGCATGCAGAACAGCTCCACTGCACATCCTTAAGGAGATCCTCCTTGATGATGATATGGATGGTTGTGTGGGAAGAAAGTTGGGGGATAGGCAGATCATACAGTGCTTAGAGTTCTAATTATGCAGGATCAAAGTCTCTGCCTCCTATTTTTATGTTTTCCTGGCTAGAGCCTATCCTTGGTATAGGTCTATTGGCCCCTAACTCTTCCGGCATCCATGCTTCTGTCCTTTGGCTCTTTGTTCACTAGCTCTCATTAGCACTGTGTGTCCTGTAGTGTTGTTTGATCATGTCCTCTGTACCCCTATCTCTGTCACATGTTGAAAGTCACATGTGTCCTAGTGCATGATCAAAGAATTTTTGGGCTGGATCTACTTTAAGTTTTGCATGATTTGTTTTCTTAATTCTTTTTTAATAGAGTTCATTTTAAGACAATAGGCTCTGGACCAGTCTTGCTGAAATCTTTTTTTTTTTTTTTAATCACTTATCCTATTGCTTATAAAAATAAAAACAACAAAAGCCCTCCTTCTTCTATAAAATATTGTAGTGGGTCTGCTTAAATTATTTGTCTCTTTTAATTTCCTACTTTTTGTACTCCTTATATTAGATTCTTTAGAAATGTATACAAACCTTGTGTAATTCCTAGGTTATGACCTTTCTAATTTCCTTTACTTTTCTTGTAAAAAACATCCCAACATTTCCTCCTCTTATTTCCTCCCACTGTACTGTGAAGACTCAACTGAGGTTTTATCTTTTAGAAGTTTTCAGAGTTCCCAAATGGATTGAATGATGTACCTCTGGGCCTCTTTAGCACCCACATGCTTTCTTCATGACATGCAGTGAATGGTACGGATTTCAGTGTTTTGATAAATTTACAAATTCTTTCAGTTTAGGTATGATGTGTTTGTCTGTGTTTTGTGCCACTGAAATATTAAAATTTTTGAGGTTGTCATTTGTTTCCTTTTTAAGGAAAAAGAAAATCCTCAGATTTAAAATGCCCTTAGAATGAGGGGTAAATCCATACAAAGACACTTTATAGTCAGTGAAATTGAAGAGTATTAAATTCAGAAAATGATATTTCATAAGCCATGAGAAATAGAGTGGATCACATACAGATATTCAAAAATAATGCTGAACTTTTTTTCTCAACATTAAAATAAATTACAGCAAGAGGTTTAATTTTTATATAATATGCACCCTAAATCCCTTTTCTTTTGCAAAAGCAAAATGTTTTCATAATAGAAAAGTACTTTTTTGGTAACGGCGACAACAAAGTATAGTTGGGAAATATCACCGGAAGTCAGATGATATAAGACTGTGAATCATCCTTGTTCGTTTCATTAAAGGGAGAAAATTCACATATTTTACTATTTAATTACTATTGATTTTGGTTGTGGCATAGTGACTCAGATCCATATGGAATTGCTAGTAGTACAGTAATTAGAGTATTGAGTGCCTTCTGCAAAATCCAAGTTCTAAATATCAAAATATATTTACTCCTATATGTGTAGAGAAGGTGCTCTCAACTGTCATATGTGAAAAAAATTGAGTGAAAATTTAAAACAATATAAATATGCTATTTAAACAGTGAAGCATAAAAATGTATTTTCTGTTAATAAAAGATTTGGTGTTTTTGAAAGGGAAAGACATGTAGAGGGACACTGATAGGAAATGATATTGAAGAAAATAATAAGCAAAGCTGAGAATCCTGCTGGCCAAAATTAAGTCAAATGAAAACAAACTTGACTAGGGATATGGATGCTTTAAAAACATACTCTGATGAAAGAAGAAAAGGGATGGGGTTGAAAAAAGAAAGAAGAAAAACAGGAAATATCAATAACATATTTGTCTTAAAGATAAGATACACACATAAACTTTAGAAAGACAAAGCAAAAGAAAGTCATCTATATTAATGTACGTGTATTTTTTTATATTTTTTTAAAGAGAGTGCAAATTAGAATTAAGACAGAAAAAATTACATGAGATACAGAATTTCATTTAACAGAGTAATATGAATTATACAGTATTTCTTGTAATAAATAGTGTTATCTTCCAACCAGTTATTCATGTTACCAGATATAATTGGAAGAAGAAAGAAAAAAAAAGAAGGAAATATATAAGAAATTAAGAGAAAATGTACAAAATTTAAAAAGTAGACAAAACAAATTTAAGTGTTGTCTGCTCCTTTACATAGACCAGCAGAATTGCACAGTACAGATAAAAGGCATTGAGATGAGTTCAAAAAGTTTGCCAGATATCATATAATGAGGAAAATTTCAACTGCTAAGAAGACACATCAGCCTTAATTATGAGTTTCTTTAATAAGAGGATCCTACTTCATATTATGTTGTAGTCGACAGTATTGCAAGCAATAATATTGATTGTATTTCTCTCTTTATATAGCATCTTATGTAGTATCCGGCCACATATAGAGAAGAGAGTAAGGTGAACGGGAGTGAATATATATGCATGTATGAATTTGAAAGAAAGACAAGGAAAAAACCCCATCATTTTATGGTAGGTATTGCAGTATCTCTGTCAATTACTAAATGAGGGAAGTAAAAAGCATTGTAAAACCGCGGTGGTGGCGCTGGGGCGCAGCTGGGCTGCAGCGCGCGGTGGGGAGGCGGGTGGAGCGGCCGCCCCCGCAGCCAGGCGCTGAGTCCGCGCAGCGCGCCCAGGGCTGCGGGAAGTTCCGCGGAGGCCGCGCCTGTGACAGCGGCACCTGCTGGCCCAGCGCGGCGCCGCAGCCAGCCCGCGAGGTGACCTTTATGGAAGGGGTCCTAGCGAACAAGAAAGAGGAAAAACAGATCATGTGGGAAATGGGGAGAAACGCAGCCATCTGACATGGGCATGAACCCCACGCAGGTCTTCCTGTCTGCTGATATTTGGAGGGGCAGAGCTACTCCTCTTCGTGTATTTGCAAGTGTGGATTGAAGAAGAATGATGAAGAAGAGAGAAGAAAGAGCGACTTCAGGATGGGGGAGGGGCCAGAAAATTACTTGTGGCTTGCACTCGGAACCAGTAAAAGTGGTGTTTCATGAAAAAACAAAACAAAACAAAACGGTACTTCGGCTGACAACTCACTAAACTGTGCTTGTCTCTCATCACTACCGTAATTAATAGGCTACTTACAAAGTATTTGTAGTGTTTGAGAATAAATCTGATTTTTCTCTCTGAAAGTCTAAACTAACTTTAAAATGCCTGAACTCAAAAATGGTATATCAGGGCCAGAGAAATAGCTCAGTAGAATAAGTACTTGTCTGGCAAGGGCAAGGCCCTGAGTTCAATCCACAGTACCGCAAAAAAAAAAAAAGTGGCATATTAGCCAGATGAGAGATAAGGGTAAGAAAAGTATCCAGTCACCCATCCACATTTCTGCTTTTTTGTATCAACTGCTGAAGAAATACAGTCACTCAATAAAATCCTTCTGTTTGTCCTTCAAAAAAAAATAATTGTAAAGACATAGAAAATGTGAGAAATATAATCCATTCACAGATTTTATCATTCATGAAAGAATTCTGAAATCATTTACAATTTCACTTTCTATTCAAGTAGACATGAAATATCTTGATAGGCTGTAGAGGACATTTAAAAAATTAAAAGTAGGTAGTAGAAATGTTTCTAATTGGCTTCCCCCCCTCAGTATTTCTTGGGACTCAGGGAGTAAAATTATTCAACTTTAAGAATTGTACCCAGATCCTCATGCCTTACCAAACCTGCCCTGAAGGCATCCTGAGCCAGCCAAATAAATAAATAAATAAATAAATAAATAAATAAATAAATACAAGAATTGTAGAACATATCTAATGTGACTGAAGTATTGCCTTTGCTACTTGATTTAGAAAGGGGTTAAATGAAAAGTGAAATACACTTTTCTAAATATTAAGACAGAAATTATTTGAAGGACTGAATCTGAAAATGTTTTTTACCATATGTGCCCATTGGTCCTCATGATTCCTGACAATACTAGCATTTAATAAAGTTTATGTCCCTATGTGCATTTATTTAATATTATTTCATGATGCTTTCATGTGACTTATGTCACTGTATTATAATTCTTATAATATTGTTCTATTATAAATTCTATGAATTTTCCATCAAATAAAACAAAACTTCTCTTCCAAATACCGACTTTTCCAAGTCTCACAAATTTATTTCATGATCCACAATCATTAAAATTTATTGCTTTGGGCTCAAATATGGAGGAACAAACATGTCCATTAGTTCTTAAAGTGAAAGATGAAATGCAAGCTTCCGCATCTGATATAAATACACATGATTCCAACTCTACTCACCTCCCCCTGTACCCAGAATTACTGACACTGATTTCCATTCCTTGTTCTGTGGCCTTTTAGGAGAAATCTGGATATTCTCTACCAAACCACTTGTAAATCTTACCTTCTTAGCAATCGCTTCAGCAGGAGACTTGTATTTGTAGCAGTGCCGGAAGATTTGTAGCAATGCAGGAAGTAGTGGTTTTTAGGCTTAAAAAGAAAAGTAACTTAGTAAAAGTCCAGGAAACTGAATGACAAGATGTAATCTTCTGAAATGCTAAGAAAATAAACTATTTCTAAAGGTAATAAAGAAACGTATTTCGGGTCAGAGTCATCCAGTAATTTCAGGAGTGCTGCGTGTTCGGATCACACTATAGGAAAAAAGGGACTCAGTGTGAAGCTCCTCCCATCTATGCTCTTAACTTTCCATTTCCTCTAAAAGCGAAACTGCAGTTTCTATCTTTAGTGATCATACCAAGTTAGAACTCAGCTAGGACTTAACTTTTTTTCATCGAAATCTGAACAAATGAAAGAAGCTCAAATATTACAATTTTCATACTCAACACCCTAATGTCACAACGGTCATCAGGAACCTATGTTATACTTGAGATCATGAAACTCACATACAAAAAGGAGGAGGCACACTCTAGTTACATCTGTCTTCAGTTAGGCTCGCAGAGTGGCAGTGGTGGGAGGATTGCTATTAGTAACATTACTGGAATGCATTTCCCGGATAGGGGACAGTCTGTTAAGAAATACGTGCTTGTTACATAATTCATTCAGGCTGTTCATAATAGTGCATCGTCCTGGGGCTTTCCAGAGCATGATGTGATGTTAAATGTGATTTTATCAACTATATATAAAAAAACTGTGCCTGTAGTTATCCTCTTGATTATTACCAGGCTGAATTATTTCAGTGATTAAGTTCATAATTACTCAGTCTTGGGGCTGGTGAGATGGCTCAGTGGTCTAAAGCACCTACTTAGAACAAGTTTAGCAAAGCAGCGGGATTGTGGTTCAATCCCCCAGCACCACATGCCAGCCAGCCCAGCCCCCTGGTGGGCTGAGCTAGCCACACACACACACACACACACACACACACACACACACACACACAAATAAAATTAAAAAAAATAATTACTTCGTCTTTTGTATTACTCAGAGAGGAACAACATAGCATGATAGCTTTGAAACATCTGTAAGGGTAATAAAGTTCTGGTAGGGAAGTTGAACTCATGAAACTTCTGCAATTTATTTCTGTGGGTCATAGATGCCTGCTGGAGTATGACGACTCTGAGTTCTTAACAAAAGGAACAAACTGGTGGGTGGTGCATGGAAGCCCATCAATTTACCTGTAAGCAGTATGACTCCAGGACTGGGCATAAGATCCCCAGGCACAGGGAGTGCAGACCAACTATCTGAGGTCATCTATGGGTCAGAAGAAAGCTGACTATCTTAATCCAAAATAGTCCTATATAAAAGAGGATTGATTTCTGGACTTGAAACCATCTGAACATATATCAAAGAAAAATCAAGGAAAATCTTTAGTGATGGTCTCAAATACCTGTGGGTGTTTATGGCTTTCATGGGGAGTGCAGGATGGATTTGGGTTGCAGTTTACGTGTAGATGTTGAGCTGGTCAAAAGTAATGGATAGTGAGAGATGTTAGCATGGTCAGAAGGAGGTGAGAGAGTCCCAATCAAAAACTCAGAAAATAGAGGGGGTCTGACAGTAATCATCATGATTCAAGAGCTTTCAATTGCCCTTAATCATTGAGTGTTATGATGGAATGCATGTGCTGCATTAAAGCTTTATGCCGTCAGTTAAAATTTGAACATACAACATGATCCCTATTATTGTTCCCATAAAAAATAAAAACAATGCTCTACAAATTATTTTGTGAAAATGTCAGTAGATGAAACAAAGGAATGGCTGAATATACACATTGTTCCTAACTCTTGAGGCAGGACTAAACAATTAGTGATCTGTCTCATCACCCAGAAATCTCAGATGAAAGCAAGAGGCAGACAATTCCAGGTTGGTAGCTAGTCGAGGACTTAGTTGGGTAAAGTTATGCATAAGCAGACATGTGTGGCAGTGAGGGGATACAGATCTCAGTGCTTGCAGTACACACCTGTGTGTTCTTGGACCCTGAGGAAAAAAGAGAAAAGTACACCATTCATCTCTCCTTCATTGTATGAAACAAGGGTGAATGGAGATCCTAATTCATTCCAACAACTCTTATCTGACCCTCACTGATAGAGGCAAGGCATATTTTCCTATTGTCTTAGTCTGTTTTGTGTTACTATTTAGACTATACAAACAAAGGAATTCATAAAGAACACAAGTTCTTTTTGCAACTTCCAGAGGCTAATAAGTTTGAGAGTGAGGTGCTGGCATTGGGTGAGACCTTGTTCCTTCATCCTCACATGGGAGAAAGAAAAAGGAGCAAATTCACTCTTGGATTCAGTGACACCTTCTTATAGTGTCAGGAAAGACCTCGGCAATTTTGAATGGAAAAAACACACATGGAAACTTTGATAGGAAGCAATATCCAACAACAACAACGCAAATCAAAGCTGAGAATCCTATGGGCCAAAATTAAGCCAAATGAAATCAAACTTGACTAGGGTTGCTTATGTTTCAAAACCAGCCTCAGATGAAAGAAAAGACATCAGGATATATCAATATAGCGAAAGGCAGATCAAAAATGAATAGGACTCTTCAATAATTTTTTTTTCTTGAAACATAAAATATAGGTGTAAATATAGGTGTAAATTTAAGAAAAGATGAAGGGAAGAGAATGTTGAAATGTCATGCCTTCAAGGACAGGCAGCAAAGCCAGGTCAAAGTGTATAAGCACAGTGTATAGCTTAAGGGTCTAGCTAAGTATATAACAAATTATACAGTATGATTTCAAATATCTACATCTATATTCTCAACAGAACATTATTTAAATGAGGAATAATTAAAAACAAATTATGATGCAAAATAACTAAATGAACACGTTTTCTACATTTATTTCAGAATGTGGTTCCCCATGTATCCAAAGTAATCTTTATTTAGAAATACTGTTGTGTAATATATTTGCATTGTATGCAATGTATTTACATGTAGTTAGGTATGTATATAACAATGTATATAAATAAATAAATGCATGCATGTTATTAGAATAATATCAGAGAAGATACAAATATGTCCAGTTAGATTCTTTAGTCTCTAAGCCTACTATAGTACAAAAAAAGAATGAAATTAGAAAAGAGGCAATACATTGTTATAACTTTCATCTTTGGCCTCAGAACATAACAGTAGAAAGTTTGTGTTTTTTTGGGCGCACATTTTTTTTTTTTTTTTTTTTCGGAACCGGGGATTGAACTCAGGCCCTTGTGCTTGCCAGGCAAGCACTTATTCTACTGAGCTATCTCCCCAGTCTGTTTGTGCTTTTTTATAATAGATTTTGGGTATTAATTCCCTGGGTTCTATATAATATTGAACAGCTGTGGGAAACCATTAAGACTGCTAAGAACAGGGACATCAAAGCACACCTGAGGTTGTGACACAGCTTGTCTAGTGCAGGTATGTAGTTATGTAATGATGACCTAGCACAGGTAATCGCGCATGCACTGGTTACAGCACTATGCAAGAATGTAAATATGTGATAACAACCTGTATAAGTATTATACAGTAAATATGCAGGTGGTTCTTGCAATCCTGGGCTTTTTTGTTCTGCTCTGCCTCATGTTGCCTGCTCTTGTGGCTGATGTCTTGCACACATTTGTTATTTGAGCTGGGACGCTTTCCCATAAAAATCTTCCTTGTGTTCCCTGAATGGGCTGACAACTTCTCAATTGTGTTCCTCCAAAATATTCCTCAATTTCAAACTCTTCATCTTTACTCTTAGTCATATTCCTTATATTCAAATAGCCTAGATTGCAAATCAAGATCTGAATTACCATCTAAATATTAAGAACATAATATTGTCTTTATTGTGCTTTTTGCCTCTTATTATAGAGTAAAAAGGAAAAAACAACACCCATCAAACGTTTAGAACTAATGTAAAGACTGACATAAATAATTGCAATATATATCTATGTATATATATTTATATTGATTTTATTGAGAAAGAAGAAGCAATGAGAGTTTCAAAACAGGTTAGTAGGACAGTTGAAATAATTAATATATTGCATATTGTTGTCTTTGTAGTAGTTATCCATAGTACAAGATGCAGACATGATATGTTGTCTAAACACTATTAGTTCAAAACTTTCTTCTCATTGAACTAAGAGAAAGTAGCTGTACATCTATGCTAACTGTAATGTATATAGAGATATATGTATATATTTTTTTCAATACAAAATGGTCCTTCATTTATACCCCCTTTTTGTTTACTTTTGTCAGAGATGGCTATTCCATTGTCATTCATATATTGTAGGTACATGAATTCAGCAAAGTAATCCAATATAGTTCAGTAGTCTATAATATTATTGGGTTTATCTTCATGATTGGCACTGTCAGAAGTTATTGACTTGAGCCTTTTACAGCTCAGCATATTAATATGGCTTTACTTTTTATACCTTGTTTTTATGTAATATAGATATATTTATTTAATGAGAAAAAAGATAAAATAGCAATAATACAATTTCAAAACAGGTTAGTAGGACAGGTACAATAATTAATACATTGCATATTGTTTTCTTCATAGTAGTTATTCAGAGTACAAGATGCAGGCATGATATTCTGTCTAAACAATATTAGTACAAACCTTTTATCTCAATGAACTAAGAGAAAGAAGCTGCATATCTATCCTAACTATCTTGTGTATACATATATATGTATTTTTTAAATTCATTTTTCACAATAAAGTGGTCTTTTATTTATACTTTTGCAAAGTTATATATATTTTTCTTCCTAAAATTGTATCTTATATACTTTCTTCCTGAACTTGTACATTATATGATTTCTTCTTAAACTTGCGTTTTCTCTCCATCAACACCATTGTAAATAGCATTCAGGTTTTTAGGACTCCAATACAGTTTCCATATTTGAATAAGAATCAAGTGGCTATATCTTGTTTTTCCTGGCTTTGATGACCTTAAAGAAGAGAGTGATAAAGATAAGTCATTTGAGGTACAGCTGCTCACATATTTTCCCTTCTCTCAAAATCTGGGTTTGTGAAAAAACTTTAAAAATAATTCTGAGACTTACATAACTATGGGCCACATCTCCTTTCTTGCCTTTCTCCCTGTGTATCTTTTCCTGAATACCTGTCTCTGAGTCACACCCTGCCCCTTGATCAGGACTAGGAAATATGCTAATCACTCCTAGCCAGCAGGAGTTTAGGAGGAGCAGGACAGAGGAGAGGAGGAGAGAGGCTGCTGGAACCAAAATGGCAAGAGCTGGGTGGGGGATCCTCCTTGGGCAGGAGAGTGGGTGGAGGAGCAAAAGCACTTCCTGCTGTGTCTGCTTTGAGGGAAAGTCTAGAGGATTATACTGGGGTGAAACCAGAACTGGAGAACCCAGGAGCAGGGCATCTGTGTGTGTCTGAGTAGGTGAGCAGTTACATTTGATCTCTGTTTGATTTGCCTTCCAACCTTAGTGGCTTTTAGTGCTCTATGAATCCACATGAATGTTTGTATTTGTATGACATAACCTATGGGTTTCTCATGTAGTATTCCTCTACAGGCAGTTGGCCTTGTGTTCTGATGTTTTTAGACCATCCTTGCTAATTAGATTTGTTAACAGCTCTACGGATTGGTCCAGGGAGATGGCTCAGTGGAATAAGTGCTTCCCTCGCAAGCACAAGGGCCTGAATTCAATCCCCAGTTCCACAAACAACAACAACAACAACAACAACAAAACAAACCCAGCTCTATTATTGAATTTGTGTGGCAGAAAAAATATTTCCTCTATTTTATAGATGATGATCCTGATATCCCTGATGTTTAAATCTTTATCCCAATTGGAAAAAAAATAGGGGCAGAATATAAACCAGTCTTCCTGAATTAATCCCAACTTCTTATTAAATTATCTCTCTGATTTGATAATTAATTATTATTTAGTTTAGGGTTAAGAATTTTGAATATATTTGAATTTTTCTTCTCTGTGATTTAAAGACTCTTGTTAAAAAGAAGATAAAAAGAAAGTTAGTTTACTTAGAAACGTAGCCAAAGTCAATTTTCTTCACCAGGTTGAGCTGTGTGTAAGGGCAGCAGTCCAGATTTTTAAAGCACAGTACAAAATATGGAAGTTTCCACTCAGAAAAATGCTGGGCCCATGAGATGCTCACCTTGAGGTGACTGTGGGGTACAGATCTCAGCTGGCAGCTGCCCCCACTTGAGGTCACTTCAAAGCAAGTGAAGTTAAGTTTATCACCTACTTCACAGTAGTTGTTTCTCAACCATCCGTGGACCACGACTTCCATCCTTCCTGTATTATCTTCTATTTCATAGTTAAGTAATTCTCCCCTCACTGTTTTCTGTGAAAGAATATTAACATATATCTGCTGAGAAACATATTGGACATGTTCACTGCTCTGCAAAATACAGGACGTTCGTGGCAATGCTGCTTCCCAACAGGTAAATGGAACTGCAAATTCAAGATTGGAGATACCAAATTGGGTCATATATTTTGGCCCAAACATCCCCTATTTTGAAAATTTCCTAATGCTCTCCTTATTTAACATCTTTGTCTGTGAAACTTATCTAGCAAAACTTATCTTTCTAATTTGCACTGACTCCACATCAGCATACCTGGTATTTCTTAAGGCATCAAGAGAGAAATCCTGCTAGTTTGTTGGGCTTATTGATTAGCATCTCCATGAGAGCAAAGAAAGAAGAACTTTTGCAGCTTGGTGGTGGATGAGAAGCACTACTGAAAATTTGCATTAAGTGGATTATGCTATCTGAAGTACAATTTCTTCTATTACATTTATTTACTCTTCCTGAATAAGTTCCAATATTAAATATAGATCACTTGTCCTGTGTTGTCTGCATGTCATTTACTTTAGTAATTTAATATATGCATAGAGTTGCTTCAATAGAAGGTGTACTAATACAGCTGAAACAAAAAAAAACACCTTCAAAGGCAATACAATTTTGTGTGAATTAATACTTTTTTTTAGTCCTGGGGAATGAACTTGGGAAATAATACTTGTAACAATCACTTAAGAATATCATTACAGGAAGTAATGAGACAGAAAGAAACACATTATATCTAACAATTCTTCATACAGCTTCTGCAATTTACGGAACTTATTTGTAAACTTATGGTGAATCTTTTATAGACTGCCCATACTGTGCCCTGCAACCCACTTATTTATCACCAATTGCCAACACTGGAATAATATCAGAATGTTCAGCTATTGGGCTGATGCTGAGGTAACTTGGCTCATGAGCTGACCGAGAGGACTGAGTCTCCACTGTGGAATATTTGTCACAGGCTTGTCACCACTGCTCTAGTTTCTTTCACTTCCATGTTTCTCTTATTATTTAGTGCAGAAATCAGTTGCTCAGCAACTTCTGGTTGAAAAGTCATAAATGTGAATAACGGAAAACAACTTAGAGTAAAAATGACCTGAATTGTGGTTTACCTTGGTACACAGTTGTTTTCTAGGACAGAGTAATAATTCGATTTCTCATTCTGGGCATTACCATGATGGCCCAGATTTGGGAGGCAACTCTTTATTCACAATTTGGTTGTCACACAGATGGGGCTGTGCATTGTCCTCTACCAGGATGACTATGAATTAATCAATACACTTAATGATATACTAAGATTTCTCAGTAACTGTTAGCCTTAAACTTGCATGAAGATACCTAGAGAAGAGGAATGTTGAGCCTGCCTGTCCCACAACCTCAACGGAGATGGTTCTACTTACTTGTCTCTGAAATAGGGGAGCTTGTTTCCTGTGTTCAATAAGTTGGCCAAAGTGCAGGTGGTAGGTAAAAAGTTTAAAATCCAGGGTTGCGGAAGAAATTTTACAAAAGTCAGGCTTTGACTTACCTTACACACTGTAAATATCCCATTCACATATTTTCTTTCACTTGGCAAGCAAATTTGGCTGATTTTAGGAGTTGCATTCGTGTGCTTAATCAGAACAGGTGAAATGTTCATCCCTCGGTCAGCACTCACATTAGACACAGCTGAGTACTTGTCTATCTCCAGGAACCCATCTCGACCATGATAATGTAATACGGAAGGGACATTTTGGGGGACGAACATGCCCTTATCTGCCATGTCAAACACTTTCAGTTGAAAGAATTCGTTCTCTGTAGCCACGGTGGCATGAGGCATCATGTTCTCTGGTTCTTTAAAGTTATAGATAAATGGTTCTGTCACTCTCAGCACCACTACTTCTTTGCAGCTTGGCTGGTAACCAATTTCTTCAGAAGGCTCACTGGGCACACATTTCAGACTTGGTTTCTGCTTGGACAGTACACAAGAAAACACAAGCACAATTAAGGAAATTCACAGTGACTGTCTAATGAGAGCGATCTCAGTCTCAGTTTCTATATTCAAATAGCACCTTAAATAGGGAACTGGGAGAAAGTAATGTTTGATGTACTATTGCTTAGCTAACAGAAGAAATGAAAAATATAGATAGTAATACCAGATGCTTTTAATCCAAATTAACAGGAACATTTTCCAAGACACACATCACCAAGCCCTTTCCAACAAATCAGTGCTGTTCTGTATAAGGGTTAGTAAGGCTGTTGCAGGAAGAACCTAAATAACTCTCCTAATCTGAACAGAACCAGGCTAGAAGCTCTTCAGCTTGAATAATAGCTGGCATGGAGGAGAATGGTACCCACTATGGTCTTGGCTTCTACTTGGACAGTATATAAGAAAACATGAGCACAATTAAAGAAGTATGCAGAGACTGTCTAGTGAAAGCCATCTCTGGCTCAATGTGGATGCTCAAATACTGCCTTAATTAGAAGATTGTGGGAAAGTTGTATGTGATGTCCTATTACTCAACTAATGGAAGAAATGAACAAAATGGTAGATATTAATATCGGCTACTTCTAAATTAAATCAACAGGGGAATTCTATGAGACTCAAATCATGAAGCCCTTCCCAACTAATCATTGTTGTGTTACATAATGGTTAAGAAGGCAGATTCTGGAAGAACCTCAAGAACTTTCTTAATCTGTACTAGTCCAGATTACAAAAATTTCAGTTCGAGTAATAGTAGGTATTGATTAGCATCATGGAAAAGGAATTTAGCAATAAAGAACTTTTCTTTTTTATTTTTTCCCATAATTTTATTGATAAACAAATAGCAATGAGACAGTTTCAAATCAAATTGGTAGGACAGTTTCAATAATTCACACATTGCATACATTCTTCCTAGTGGTTAATTGCTGTACAAGATGTGGACATGATACCCTAACACCATTAGAACAAATCACTCTATTTATTAAGAGAATGTAACTATATATCTAACCTAATCACTTTGAATACACAGATACAAAATAGACATGCATCTATATCCCCTTTTTTGGTTAAGTTCCATTATTTGAGTATTATAGGTGTGTAAACTCAGCAAAATATTCTAAAAGAGCCCAGTAGCCCATAATAGTATTGCGTCTTCCACTTGACTGGCAAAGTCAGAAATTGTTGACCTGAGTCCCCTACAGCTCAGCATAACAGCATGGCTTTACTTCTTATATTTCACTTTTATACTTTTCTGCTGGATGGTTAAGACCAAGGTAAAGCAGGACCTATGCAACAAGAGTTGTAGATTTTGGTTCTTGAACACCCGTCCTTGTGGAGCTCTGCACTATTTCAGAGTAAGTCAAGAGGCTCATGGTATGGAAGTAGAAGTGTAGAGGCAACCAAGTGATTCCTGGGAACCAGTGACTTAGGACAGGATAGCTGTCTCCATAGGCCATCAATGCTCGATGGGATTCCAATCTGACAAATTATAGGGGTCATGCCCTGTGAGTGAGGAGGCTTAACTCTGATTTTTTCATGTGTTCAAATAAAACTAACACCTGAAAAGTTCTTTCCCTATGTAATTTAACAGAAAATCTCATGATAGTGACATCAGCTTCCTGAGAAAAATGCACAAGGCTGAGAGAAGAAACTATAAGTATCTATGGATTTTAAAAGATGACCTAAGGTATATATGCTTTTATTATATTCCTTGAAGTGATAGAGGATGCTGGAAATAACATAAGTCAAAGAATATAGACTTATATAAGAAATTTTATAATGCATAGAATCGTGATTTTCACATGTAATTAAATAATTTTGATTTCTATTGATAGGTAGAATAGAATTTCAAATTACTTTAAATTCAAGGTATCATGGATTTTTAACAGTGTGGGTTATAGAAAAGTACGTGTAATGGTACACCATATGAAATAAGTTGTTATTCTTTGGATTTACATAACAAGGAGAAAATTACTATGCCTAAATGCTAATATAGGCTTTGGTGAGCCACTTTTGTAAACTAACTGCTATTTTACTACATAACTAATCAAGCATAATGGTTTCATATTTCTACCAAGAGGGAGTTATGCTGTACACATTAAAAAATATTGTGGTCCTAAAACAGAATGAACAAATGGCATGTGTGGAGTTTTGGATTTTCTGAACATAAATTTCACCAATTTTTAAAAATCTTCTATTTATTTGTTTGTTTATTATTTATTTGGTACAGGGTCTCACTACACAGCTCGGATTTGTAGTGATCCTCCTATATCAGCCTCTCTAGCACTGGGATTACAGGTGTTCGCTATCACAGGTTTTGAAGCCTACATGGTGTTTTCAGTGTTGGGGGGCTGGTACCATGTGGTACCTGGGATAAAACCCGTGTCCTTGCATTTGCCAGGCAGGTGCTTAGACTGCTATCTATCTCTGCAGCCCAATCTTCACTAATTTAATAACTAATTGTTCATCTAAAGTAAGACATAAAGAATGATGGGAGCAGCCTTGACTGCAGAAGCTCAGCCAGCCTATCTTTGTCACGGGCACATCCATCTCTGATTCTGATTGTGAATCTTCATCTGTGATGAGTGTGCATCGTACAGTACTGGATTCATCCTGCTTGATTCTTTTCCCTGATTGTTTGCCGTTTTCTTTGCATTTCCTTTTAAATAATACTATGAAAGAAAAATAATAAACTAGGGTAGTTTGTATAAATGTGCCCCAGTAGTTTCAGTACTATTTCCTCTTAGTACCTGTTTGTCTAAGTCTGCCCCTGTGCCTCTGTTGCACTAAATGAGGCTTGTCTTGAGTTAGCCAATGGTAAGCACAACCTCAGTGGTTTGTTTCTTCTATGAGGTACAAATGAACAGCCTTAACACCCTGTGGATTTCATGTGCCTCAGCACTTTATGCTATATTTTCCTTTTAACAATCAAATTTTTTTTTTATGTTAAAAATAGATGATCTCCTATGAGGACCTTACCAAATTTGAGAAACCAAAACAAATTTTGTTCTCATTTGTGCTGGGACAAAGTGATAATGCTGGACTTAGGCATCTTACATATTTTTCAAATGCAGTGATAATAGAATAGGGAAGTTTTCCACATTTATGAGACACAGGTTCTTAGTTACATACTATTTCATGTCTTCTGACACAGATGATATTTATGATGGAATAAGTATCCTAAAAGAGAAGTAATATGGATTGACCTAAATAATTAAGAGCATCCACTTATAAATATATAATTCTCCAAATTTAATTTTATTTCCTAAGTTTTTCAATGCATTAAAAGATTCGTTGAGAATTTCTTCTACAGTTTGTTATTTCCTTTGTGATCTCTGCAAAAACCTCTACCTCAAGCATGTTAGAACTTTTTGTAGCAGAGGTGCTCTCTGGATTGTCAACTTGTTGGCACCTGAGCTATGAGCATTACTATAGAAACTAAAGAATATGCTGGGGAAGTAATGTCCATATCCATTGTGGTGATCTAGTCAGTGATTGGGAGCACGAACACAATCACCTCTTGCCTTCTCTTCTCTGAGAACGTCAGCAGTGCTTGCAAGATCCGGTATGTCTTTGAAAATTGTTACCAATTTTCCCAGTCCTGCATCCCTTTTGAACTTTTCTGCCATCAGTTCAGCAAATTTAACTTTGTCACATTCTTCATGCCTGCTTCTTTTCAAGTTTAATTCTTTGGCCATTAAACACTTTACTGATTTGAAATGGAAGTCACTGATAGGATTTAAGCCTTGCAGAAGAACAACTTTCTTGAACATATCTTCCATGTATCAAATGATGGGTGAACCTATTAAAGAAATTCAACATGAAATGTTTCATTTTTTCTCATGTACACAGGCAATTTGCAAACAAGATAGGGTTATTGTGCATGATTTATATCATGGTGTGGTCACAAGATACAAGTGTGTGCTTAGCACAGGGAGACAGATTTATCAGTTATTTCACATATAAAATGGATGCAGAACAGCTTCGTCATGCATGCTTAAGAAGTTCCTGCATACTGATGATGAATTGTGTCTGGGGCAGATGTAGGGCAGAAAGTGTGGAGATAGATACTACAGTGCTTAGAGCATAAGCTATGCCATGTCTAATGTCCTGGCTCTTTGTTCTGTTCTTTATTTACTGAAGCTTACCCTTGGAATAGCCCCACTGGCTTCTGACTCTTCCCCCCACAATGTGCCTTGTCCATTTGCCTCTTCATTAATTAACTCTCATTGGCATTGAGTTTCCTGTGGTGTGGACCATGTCCTTGGTACCCCTATAACTGTCACACATTGGAAGTCTACACGCATTTCAGTGAAGGATGCATTCCATTTATTGGCTGGAATTACTTGAACTGCTTCTTAATTGTTTTCATTAAACACTATTTTTTGAAAAATAATGGAAACTATTATCTGTTAATAAGCTGTACATCAATCTTGCTGAAATTCTTTTGCAATTCTCTAATTTCTTGCAAAAAGAATACCTGTGAAAGGCCCTATTTTTTCCTTAATCTTTTAAAACAATTCTGCTGAAATGATTTAAATCTTTTTAATTCCCAATTTTTTGTACTTCATAAATCAGAATCTTTAAAAATATACAACACATCTTCCTTTCTTAAATTTTATGTCGTTTAAGATTCTATTTTCTTTTCCTGGTTAAATAGTCCAACATTTCTTGCTCTTAGCTCTTCCCATTAAACCATTAAGTCTAAGCTGAATCTTTGTCTTCTGAAAGCTTCCAAAGTTCCAAAATGAAATGATTGTTGTGCCTCTGGACCTTTTTATTGCCTGTTAATTTTCTTCATGAAACTCAGCACATAGTATGGATTCTAATTTTTGGTTAAATTTACAAACACTTTTAATTTAGGAATCATGTGTTTGTGGGATTTTTTGTGTGTAATTGGAATATTCAAATTTTTGAAAGTCTTTTTTATCAATTTTATTGAGAAACAAATAGCATTAAGACAGTTTCAAAACTGATTAGTAGGAAAGTTTCAATACTTAGTGCCTTTCATGTAGATATACAGCTACTTTTGCTTAATTCAATGAGAAGAAAGATTTGTACTAATAGTGTTTGGATGGGATATCATGTCTGAATCTGCATCTTGTACTATGAAGAAACACTACCCTGAAAAATTTCTTTCTTTTTTTTTTTTTACAGATAAAAAAAATCTTTTTATTTTAAGGAAAAAAGTAAAACAATTTCATAACAAAATAATAAGACTAACAATGGTTAATACATTGCATATAGCTATCTTTAAAGTAGTTACTTAGTGTACAAGATATTAGAATAAATTCTCCGATCAATATTAACACAACCTTCCTTTTCAGTTAAAGAGGAAACTAGTAGTATAGCTAAATTGCATTGTTTACTTTTCCCATCTTTCCTTTCCCCTTTTTCCCACCCTAGATCCTTTCATATTTCCAACAATTTTATCCTATTTCCCAATATCTATTGTACATTGCAGATTTTATTTATTGTTTCAGATTCTAACACCAGGAACATAATATAATATTTGTACATGTGAGTCTGATTTGTTTCATGTAT
The DNA here is from genome assembly GCF_000260255.1 of Octodon degus. Lineage (NCBI taxonomy): Eukaryota > Metazoa > Chordata > Mammalia > Rodentia > Octodontidae > Octodon > Octodon degus. Next base: position 8,372,344 of record NW_004524692.1, read on the forward strand.
GAGTGTGCTTTCAAGTTGCATTTATTTCCCTATAAAAGTCTCAAGTTTAGGCTGGCCAGATAGGTCAGCAGACAAAAGTGCCTGCTTAGGCAGGGGCAGGGACCAGGTTCAATCCCTGGCCCCACCCCCAGGGTACACTGAGACAGAAATTGAGCCTGAACACTGACAAAGACACTGAAAGTCTTAACTGCTTCATTCTTTGTTTTAAATTCTCATTAAATACTTGTATTTACAGAACAACTTCTAAAAAATTACTTCCTTTTTAAGGAAACAAAGAACCTCAGGTTGAAAATGACCACTGAATGAGGGGAAAATCCATACAAAAACACATTGCAGGGGAGTGAAATTGACGAACATTAAATGCAAAACAAATAGTGTATAAGCCACCAGAAATAGATTACCTACAGACATTCAAGAATAACATTGCAACTGATTCTCAACAGTAAAACAGACTGAACCAAGGACACTTTTTACATAATACTGCACTAAAATCCCATATTTTGTGCAAAATCAAAATGTTTTAAAAATAAAATGAGTTGATTAGTCACCAAGGCAATACAAGACAGTTGTGAAATATAACCAGATGTAAGAATACAGAAACATAGAGCATTCATATAACTTTTTGTTAAAGTATTATTGATTTTGATTGTGCTGGAGTGATCTAGATCCCAAAGGAATTGTGGCTGGTACGATATTTAGAACACATGCATTAAGTAGCCTTATGCAACATCCAGATTCTGAATTTGAAATTATATTTAGTCCTGCATGTGTAGAAGTGCTGTCAACATCTTTTGTGCAGAAAAAAATTCAATCAACAACTTAGAACTACATAAATATGATAGTTAACAGAAAAGAATAAAGATCTATTCTCTGATAATTAAGACCTTAGTAGTTTTGAAAAGAAAGCATAAGAACATTGATTGGAATAATATTCAACAAGAAAATAATAAGCAAAGCTGAGAATTCTGCAAAAAATATTAATTCAAAGACAAACACACTTGACTAGGGGTGTTGATGTTTTTAGAACAAGACTTGATGAAAGAAGGAAAAGAGGAACTCACAATATGGTGGAGCGTGGAAGGAAATAGAATAGGATGCTCCACTAATGTATTTGATTAAAAGCATTAGATATAGGTATAACTTTAAAAAAGTAGTGACGGGGGCTAGGGAGATAGCTCAGTGGTGTAAGTGTCTGCCTGGCAAGCACAAGGTCCTGAGTTCAATCCCCATATAATAAATAAACAAACAAGGAAGGGAGCACTCAAGTTCCATAACTTCAATGGAAAACAGCAAAACCAAATCAAAGTATGCAATTATAGCATCTACCTGCAGGCTCTAGTCAAGTATACAAGAAATTGTCCTTTGCTTTAAGATATTTGCTCATTATTTGTTAACAAAACTTTATTTCAATGAGTAAAAGTGAAAAACAAATTCCTATGCCAAAAGTAACTAAGGAAACCAATTATCTATAATAATGTAGCTTTAAAGATGAATTATTAAGATTTGATGAATAGTATTATCAGATACAACATAGTGACAAAACATTCACCTCCTAAGAAGGCATGCCAGCCTCAATTATGGATTTTTCTAATAATAAGAATTTTCTATTTGGTTTTACCTTATGGTGTTTCAAGGTAAATTATATAAATTATAGTAGCAATTATCTATCTATCTATCTATCTATCTATCTATCTATCTATCTATCTATCTATCTACATCAATTCAATACCCATGACACCTACAGAGCACAGTATACATGCACAGGAGTGCATACACACCCACACCCAGATGAGTTTAAAGACCTACAAGATAAAACCCCTTCATTTTATTGTATATATTGCAGTATCTCTGTCAATTGCCCAAACACCAAGATGAAAATCATTGCAAAGACTTAGAAAATGTGAGCAATATAATCAGCAAACTTCACAAGATTTACCATATGCTTATGTCTTGCAAATGGGCTCTGATGAAAGAGTAGAAAACCAGGAAATATAAATATGGTGGATGGCAGAAGGAAATAGAATGGAACACTTCAATAAAGACTTTTTCTTAAAACATAATATGCAGAGATAAGTTTAACTGAAGATACAGAAGTGCCATGACTTCAAGGGAAGACAGAAAATCATGTCCAAGTACATAGTTGTAGCATCTACCCAAAGGCCCTAGCCAAGTATATAACAAATTATCAAGTTTGATTTATGACATTTGCTCCTATGTGACTAATAAAACTTTATCCAAATGAGGAAAAATGAAAAACAAATTACTATGCAAAAGTAACTAAAGAAAGCTAGTTATTTATAATAATGTAGCTTTAAAGTAAAACTTATTAGAATAAGATAAAAAGTCATCAGATATAATGAAAAAAAGTTCCACTCCTAAAAAGACACATCAGCCTTAATTATGGATTTTTCTAATAACAAGAATTTTCTACTTGGTGTTACTTTATGGTCCTTCATGGCACTATAAATAGTAGTAGGGATTGCATTTCTTTATATGCCTGTACACATTCAATACCCCTGATACCTATAGAATATGGCATATACGTGTACAAGAGTGCATGCACATGTATGCATTTAAAGAACTATGGCAAAAATCCCTCTGTTTTATGGTATGTATTGTGGTATCTCTTTCAGTCAACAAGATAAAAATCATTATACAGACTTAGAAAATGTGACCAATATAATCAATCAGTTAAACAAGATTTACCATATGTTTAAAAATTCTAAAATCAAATTTTGCAATCTCACTTTCTATTTGAGAACATCTAGTTTTTTTGTAACAGGCTAAAGAGAAGGTCATTTAAAACTTTTAAAAGGATGTAATAGAAATGTTTATAACTGACTTCCATACCAGTTTCTTCTTGCCATGCAAGGGGAAAAATTAATCAATTTTAAGAACTGCAGAATCTATCATAATGTGACTGAACTATGGACTTTGTTACTTGATGTAGAGAGCAGTTAAATAAAAAGTGAAATATACTTATATAAATATTAAGAAGGAAATCACTTTAATAACTTTGAATCTGAAAAATTTTCCACTAGTGAGTCCATTTGCTGTCAGGATTACTACAACTGGACATCTAGTATGTAATAAAGCTGTATGTCCAGATGTACATTTTAATTAATATTATTTCATGGTGCTTTTCATGCTACTGTCATGTCACTGTAGTATATTTTATTGTGTTACTGTATTATAAAAATCTATAAATTCTCCAGCCAAGAAGCCAAAGTTCTCTTACATATATCAACTAAATACAGGCAATATTAACTCTACTCCTCTCACCCACAACTTAGAAGAAGTGATATTGATTTCATCTGATTATCTTGTGGATTCCTAGGAGAAATATGGATATTCTGTACAAAACCTCCAGCAAGCCTTACCTTCTTGCAACTCTCTTCAGCAGGAGACCTAATCTTCAGATTTGTAGTGATTCAGGAAATAGTGCTGTTTATGCTTGCAAAGGAAGGTAAGTCAACAAAAGTATGGAAAGCTGGAAGGCAAGACGTTGTAGTCTTTTTTTTTTTTTTTTACCAGACTAAAATATTTATTTCAAAAATTTGCTTGAATCTTTTATGGGAAAGTCAGATCACTTTTGAATGTCGTGGTTATCATTAGACTGCAATTCCCTTACACATGGGCTATCAGTAGAAAAAATTCACTTGCATAACTTTTTTCATAGTTCAATCAAAAAGAAATAGAATTTTTAATGAAGGTATATATATATATATATTTATGTATATGTATACATATACATATTTAAAATTCACTTGTACTTTTGTTCTGATTTCGTTTTCTATCATCTTGATATAGAGGTTGTATCAAACTCAGGAGGAAGTAAGCTCCCTATCCCAGGTACGGCGGCCTGTGGGCTCTGCCTTCCGCTCTCTGCTGACCAACCAGGAGCTGGCTGGAGCGCATGGTGAGCTCAGCTGCGCATGCCCAGGTCCCATCGCCGTTCAGCCTGCTGTGGGGCTCCTACAGCATCCCTCAGGCTCTGCTGCAAGGCACTGCTGAGCCGCTGACTGAGAAGAGCTCAGGTTGAACTCCAGTGTAAATAGATTTCCATGATGGGAAGAAACAAAAGTATTTCTAAAGGTAACAAAGACAAGTGATTCTTATCAGAGTCATTGATTAACTTCTGAAGTGCTGTGTGTGTGGCTCAGACTGCAGAGCCCAGGGACAGAATGTGAGGCTCCTCCCCACCTCTGCTCTTAACTTTTGATTTCTTGTAATAGAGAAAATGCAGTTCGCTTCCTGTAAGCAGGACAATGTTGGAATTAAGTTACACTTTATTTTTTCACACCAGTCTCACTGGATGAAGGAAAATCCAGTATTAGAATTTTCTCATGCAGCAGCATTATACACAGGTCATCAGGAACCTATAAGAATCTTGATACCCTGGAACTCAAATACTAAAAGGAGGAGGCACTTTTCTGCTACCTCTTCATTTAGCCTTTCTCACAGTGGCAGTGACAGGAGAATTTGTGTTGCTCATATTATGAGAATGAATGTTTCTTTAGAAATACTTTAGTTTCTTCAACTTGATAGGGAAGTGAATCCCTACTTGTTAGTTAGCATATTACTCATTCATGCGGCTCATAATACTGAACTATCATGGGGCTTGCCAGAGCATGGAGCTCTATCAGTCAACTGTGGCTCCAGCAATCCTCTTGACTATTACTAGACTGAATTATTTCAATGATTAAATTTGTGATTATCAGTCTGTTGTATTATTATGGAGAATCACAACTTTGTATGTTAACTTTGCAAAATGTGGAAGAGTACAAAAATTATAGTAGGGATATTGACCTCATGTAATTTCTGTTCTTTAGTGCTTCCCCCCCCCCCCCCCCCGTGAATAGTGTATGCTTTCTGGAGCACAGAATCTGTCATATGTTCACAAACAGAGCAAACTGGTGGATTGTGGATTGGAGGGGCACCAGTTGGTCCGCAAGCAGTGTGATGGTATATGTGGAAACAGTGTCTCCAAAAAGGGAGTGCAGATATATGAACTGAGAACATCTAGTAGTCAGACGAAAGCTGAGTATCTTAATCCAAAATAGTCCTATATAAGGGAAGATAGAATTCTGGATTTGAAACCATCTGAAGATATATTTAAAATATCAAGGAGAATCTGTGGTGATGGTCTCTAACACCTGTGGGTGTTTATGGCTTTTCAGTTTTTTGGGGGGATAAGCAGTATAGGCTTGATTTGGGTTGCAATTTATATGTATATTTTGAGCTAGTCAAAAGTAATGTACAGTGAGAAACATTAGGGTGGTCAGAAGGAGGTCAGTACAATGCAACAAAGAGCTCAGAAAATAGAAGCTGTGTGGTAGGAATCACCATGATTAGACCATGCATTAGACCATACAAACCATACACTATTTCTAACATTTTAATTGTCCTAATCATTGCATATGATGAAGGCATGAACATACTTCATTAAAGGTTTTTGCCTTCAGTTATAACTTCAACATGGAACACATTCATTTTTATTGCCACTAAAGAATTAAAAACAATGCTCCATATCCATTTTGTGCACATTTTAGTAGACAAATCTGAAGACTGCCAAAACCCATAAATTGTTCCTAACTTTCAAGACATGAGTAAACGATTAGTGATCTGTCCCATCACGCAGTGTGCTCAGTTCAAGAGGCATACAACTCCAATTTGGTAGGTGGTCAAAGAGGTAGGTGGTCTATTATCTATTTTCTGATTTTGTCTAAGATAGGTAACTTCTGAGGAACACTTTAGTCGGGATATTTATCAAATCATAATCCCATTTACTTCAAAACTCCACTTTTTGCTCTTAAAATTTCCCTGTATTGCACCCTAGAATCGAAGATGAATTTCTTGTGCAAATTTAATAAAGAAGTCATTCTAAACATCTTGTTTTAGGGCCAGTGAGATAGCTCAGCTGACTAAGCATCTGCTTAGGCAAGTGCAGGGGCCAGGGTTTGATTCCTGGCACCACATGTCATGCCAGCCTGCCCCCAGGAGCGCTGAGCCAGCAATCACGTCCAGGCAAGGTGGCTGTAAACCCAGCACTGGGGAGGCTGAAAACAGGAGGATGACTATGAGTCTAAGGTATGTAGTGAGACCCTGTACTAAATACATTAAAAAAATCATGCTCCATACACAGTTATCTCTCACAGTGATAGCACATGCATTATATTTGTCTGTAGGACATAATGGTCACCTCACTGGTCTCGTATTTTTGTTAGGAGTTTTGTGATGTTTCTCTCCTCAATGGTCTCCTCCAGAATTTTGTGAAGAGCCCTTTAGGCAGATACATATTATTCTTTATTGTAATCAATCTTGTACCGATTCCATTTCTAATTCTATGAAAATCTCTCCATATTTTGCTCTTGTCATTTTCTTGGTAAACTATGGTAGTCTTCATGCCTGACCTACTTAAGATTGGTTAAAACAGAACACTTGGCCAAAAGCTTTGTTTGCTGAAAGACAACATAGTTGCTGTATAGCTCAAGAGCTACATATATTATTAATTTTTTATTCTGTTGTAAAATGTGACCATCTCTAAATTCATTTATCTTTAAGATTCACTGCTAACCACTTTTTTATTGTTCTTTGTAGGCAAGGTTTTCCTAAGATAGGCCAGACCAGCCCTAAACTCAGTATGTAGCAAAGGCTGACTTAGAATTCATAGAGTACTCCTACCTCAGAACTCACAGGATATTCCTGTCTCAGCTTCCCAGGTGTTGTGATCATAGGTTCATGCCACTTCCTCTGGCACATTTTCAATTTAAAAAGCTGTCTAACCTTTCATTTTTTCTAAAATTTAGGTTACAAGTGGAGCACTGAGTTGACCAAAGCTTTATTTTTTGTCTGCTAGTTTTTGTTTCCTTTTAAAAGCATACAATGAGAACATTTGCTGCATGGATGCTGAAGTAACTGGCCCTCATTACTCAAACTAAATGGATCAGTGGAACTTGGTAAATAGTAAGAGCCATGGCTGACTTTTGTGCATTTGGTTGTTATAGTTCCTCACTACACACACAGACTCATACTAATCCTCCTGTTTTTAGCCTCTCCAGCACTGGGATTGCAGGTGTGTACCACCATCCTGGGACTCAGTTGCTGGCTCAGAGCACCCCAGGGAGCGGGGCTGGCATAGTGTGTGGTGCTGGGGATGGAACCCTGATCCCTGCACTTGCCTAAACAGGTAGAGTCCACTGTGGTATCTCACTGGCTCTGACTGACATTTTAGAATGGGAAATTTAGATAGCTTACTAAACAAATATATACTTGATGAATGTTTGTTTAGTATCTACTGTGTGACTCATACTGTATTGAGAAAAGTTCTGAACAAAATTCTTATTTGCTAGGAACTTGTATTCAGCAGAGACTGGTGATTGCCCATAATGAATATAGATATGATTCATTGCAAATACATATGAGCAGCATAAACACTACAATGTCATGTGGACATGTGCTATGGATAATATTTACTAAGTAAAGTAATGGAGTAATGGGGTTGTGGGCTGATTGGATCTGTAGCTCATACTTAGCAAAGTCTGAGCTTAGCAGGAGACAATTGAGCAGAGGTCCCAATAGAGTGAGGCAGTGAGCTACACAGATATTCAGGGTGAAGAGAGATCAATTGCCTTTCAATCAAAATAATGGTTAGTACAAAAGGATAACAGTGTTAAATACTTTGGGCTTGATAGCTTCCCAAGCAGAGCCAATCCTATGTTTTTTTTTTTTTTTTCAGAATATAACTTCACACTACATACAATAAGAAAGGAGTTATTAAAAGAAAGAGAGTTGGATTTAGGGATTGATTCAGGCTTTCTATTACTGGCTGTGTGACTTTTAGTAAGTAAGGACAGGGAGTGTCTGTAATTACTTTTATATTGACTCTCTACAATTTAAGTAATGGAGGCCCATTTTGAAGAGTATACATCCAATATCAATTTCTAATAGTTCTTCTCATAAGAAATGTTCATTAATGTTCATTAATCTAGCTTATTATATGTCATTTGTTGATTAAGTAGCTGTTTGAGGTTTCTGCCTCTGGTATTGTAGATTACTATTTAAAATACACTGTGATCGTACTTGGCTACTCATTCATATTGGAAGGCTTACAGCACCTAGGCATGAAGATAAAACCATATCATAACACTATGTATCCAAAAATTAGGAAACAAAACTTATTATAGTCATTTTAACATATATATTCTTTTTCTTTTAACACTATTGCTTATTTTTTAAAGAGTACAAATTAGAATTAAAACAGAAAAAATACATGATACAAAATTTCAATTAACAAAGTCATCTGAATTTCACAGTATTTGTTGTAGTACACAATGTTGTCTTCTAACCAGTTATTCACATTGCTAGTATATGCATGCAAAATTGGAGAAAGAAAGAAATGCATGAGAAATTAAGAAGAGAAAAAGTACAAACACTTGCAAAAAGGAGACAAAACAAATTAAAATATTAACTGCTTATTTCCATAGATCAACAAAAATGCATAGGACATTTGTCCAAATCTCACCATTTATATTCTAACTGGGTAAGGGCTATATACCATTAGATACCTAAGTTTTAGGATTAAGTAATTTTACAATGGAATTCTGACTTTTATATTCACTATATTTCTGACCCTGAAGAATGTTTAGTCTAGGATCTTTGATTTTCTCATGTTAAATAGGAATAACAAAAGCATCCATGGGCCTGGGAGATAGCTCAGTAGAATAAGCGCTTGTCTGGCAAGTGCAGGGTGCTGAGTTCAATCCCTGGTAGTGAAAAGAAAAAAAAAAAACAAAAAACAAAAAACAAAAGCATCCTTACATGATGCTACAAGAATTAATGTGATAAATAATGTATAGGAAGAACACAGATTTCAGACTCCACTAAATACAAGTATCAACACAGTCATTGTTATTTTATGGTCTATGCACAGGATTGTTTTGCTGCCCTGCTCAACAAATACATTATACTTTGTGTGCACCCTGTTGAGGGAGTCCCTAAGTAAATGTAGTACAAGAAGGACTTTATGCCAGAAGCTTTTTGAATCAATCCTGAATCTTGTAACAATGTGTTCTTATGGATAAGAATTTCTTGCTTATTTCAAGCCCATTAAAACAGTCAATTACAGTAGCATGATCTGATATTTAAGCTTTTCTGTATGATTTGACTGGATAATATTAAAAATAATAATCATTACTTGATTTATTCCCTCTAAGATGAATTCATTCTTTACCTCAGTCTTTTACTGAAAGATAGCTGTCTTGCCTGCTTCACAAGAGATCTATAAACATAAGGGGCTGGAGAGATGGCTCAGTGG
>NW_004524692.1:8381759-8386949 GCF_000260255.1 Octodon degus
TATACATGAACCAAACATAATATTGGCCTGATTCTGGGCTAGACTCAGAAACTAAAAGAATACATAGTACAGAGGATGTAGTTAGGAAATCTCATGATGTAGAAGAGTAAGATGATTGTCCCCATCTAATGAGACACAAATTGATCAGAGACAGTTTTTGCAGGGCTCTTATGGAAAAGGCTGCATTCCAAAGGATAAATGGCGATTTCAAGTGTGAGAGACTAAGGAAAAAGGGGATCATCCTTGCATCCTGTGATCTAGCATACTTAAGAAGAACTGGAATAAGTGTTTGGCTTGCAAGTGCAAGGGCCTGAGTTCAATTCCTGGTTTTGAAAAAACAAAGAATTGAATGATTTCTATCTAGAAAAATAACATCATCACACATGTGAGCAGACAGGATCTTAGAAAGTGCCATCTTCCAAGCCCATATTAAAAAAAAAAGAAGGAAAACTGTCTTGGGGTGTCTATATGCCATTGTAGTATCAGAGCCGTAGTGGGCTTGAGGTGTCAATGACTATTTCATGGATCTGTTGAAGAAATGAACAGAAGTACCTAGCTAGCCCCACACCATAATGGATTCACAAGGAATTATGGACTTTGGATTTGATGAGAACAACAAAAATAAATCACAAGTTGCAAAACCCATACAGAAAGTCTGTCTTCCATTGATGTATGAAGTGGTAATTAAAGCTACATTTAGAGTTACATGAAGGCTTAAGACTTGGGTTAAAAGTTGTGTCAGAGAATATTGATGAAAATTTTTCTTTGCCTATTCATCAAGTTGTCTACCTATTAACATCCTAAATCAGCATTTTAGTTTTGAGTGCCAATATCATGAGTCATACCTTTAGGTAGAACAAATGGCAGATTGCGATCACAGTTGAAATCTATCATGTGCACTTACTTACTCTCCTTTCCTCTTTTTTGTTTTATCAGGCTACCTATATTTGAGTTCATTCTTTTCCAGAAGAATCATAGACACATGTATTATAGCTGTGATCAGTGATTAGAAAACAAACTATAAAATGATCCATGAAAGCAAACAGGTGGCTTGTGCAATGCATTTTGAGATGAGGTATAATGATAAATGCTGTCACAAGATAGTCATGTTCGTGCCTGAAGGCTGAACATATGCAAATGAGAAGTGGACCAGGAGAAATTATTTCTAAAAAAAGCACAAGTTACATGTCATGATATCTTATTGGAAAATCTGACTTGAAAGTAAAGGGTATAGGAAAAGAACCTGCACTTTGGTCCGTGAGCAAAAGGAAGAGGGGAGAACACCGGAATTTGGAGAAATAAACAAACCCATGTTCATTTCTATTCATCTTCTCACTTTGGCCCTCTCTACTCAACACAAGGCAATAACACTCTTTAAATCAGAATTAATTTTATGGACACATACTTTATAATTTGATAAAGGAGTTTAAATCCACCTATGTCATAAATAAAATAAATTGTATGGAATGTGGAATAAAAGATCTGAAGATATACCAGAGCTATATGGAATGTCAGATAGATGAGTAGCCTTTTGAAGTTTTCAGTGATCATTGTTATGTTAAATAGGAAAAGAGAAAGGGAGAAGGAAGCTAATACCTTGGTTTTAATGATCAGCTGGAAGAGATGGGCAGAGGCTTGTGAGGGTTCTGCAGAGCTGTGATTTTAGCAGAAGTTTCTGGAAACAAATCCATTCTCTTCCCTACCATGTTTTTTCCAGTCATCTTTTTTTCTGGTTTGAATTTTCTGTTCTCTGAAGAGCAACAGATTTTCTTTATAACTTCTGGATAATGATTTTCAAAATCACACAGAACATCTTTCCTGTCTTCTCACACAGAATCTTTACTGTATGCTTTTATTCTGTTTGGTTCGTTGTTTGTGGTACCAGGGATTGAACTCTGGATGTTGTGCTTGCCAGGTAGGTGCTTATGTCACTGAGCTATATCCCTGGCCCTATGTTTTTATTCTGAAGTACTAAGATATGCTCACATATCCTTACCTCCTACCACTTCCCAAGCCACACAGAATTCCAAATGTATCTCTCCATGTCTTAAAAGCTCACATAAAGATTCACTGGCTTTGAATTGGAGAAATCTGGGTATTTCTGATGCACACTGACAAGATGATTGGTCAAACACAGATGTTAGGATGAACTAATTATTTCAGATTATAAGGAAAGGAAATCTCACAGAAAGACAGAATCATTATGAACCTATTTTACTTAACATACTTTTCTCAGGAACTAAATTAGTTCAAGATAGCTTTTATTCAAAATCTAGGATGAAAAACAACACTTCCTTCCTTCAATATCTTTGGAGAGATTATTCAAGAAAATATGCATACTTTGGACCGACAAAAATAAAAAAGTAATAGAAAAACAAAATTAAAAAATGAGAGCTTATTCCTCAGGAAGTATATTCTCAATGGGTATATGTGGGCTGGTGATAAAAATGCAGCCTGGGTTATACAAAGCTTGATATTTGTGATAGAAACTTCATTCAAGATAAGTGATTTGATTTCTGCTCTGATCTCCTGGTTTTTCTGTAGTGTGTGGCAATCCAGCTCTTGATCATTCATCCTAGATGTAGCATTTATATTCTCAGGTTGCAGGTATCCATAGGAACTGTATCTGTGCAGATTTTAAGGGTGATAACAAATGGCAGAGTTTGATAAAAGTTGATGGATACAGATATGAATTTCCTTTTCTACCTTTCTTTCCTTCCTTTGGGACGGCATACATAGAATGTATCTTGGATTTCTTTTTCTCTTTTGGAAAGAACTTTTTTTTCTTCTTTTATTTTATTTTGTGGTACTAGGGACTGAATCAAAGGCCTTGATTATGCTTAGCACATAAATACAAGTTTGCTCAATGGCTAATACCTCATCTTTTTATTCTTTTTTTTTTAATTCCTCAAGATCATACCCACAGTGCTTTAGCTTTCAAAAAGACTCTATTGTGGAGCTATAATCTGGCTTTATAATGGATTTTAGTATTACGTGAGGCACAGTTATTTACTTGTTATTTATTTTATTTTTTAAAGAGACTACAAAGTGGTATTAAAACAGAAAAATTACAAATGATACAGAGTACCACTAAACAAAATAGTATGAGTTTCATAGTACTTTTTGCAATGCATGGAGTTGTCTTCAAATTAGTTGTTCATATTACCAGATATATACACACAAAATTGCAAGAAGAGAGAAAAAAAGAAAAAAAAACATAAGAAATTAAGAAGAGAAAAAGAAAAAAGAATTGTAAAAGGAAACAAAACAAATTAAGCATTAACTGTGCCTTTCCATAGACCAGTACAAATCCACAGGACAGTTGTCCAAACCATCCTGTGTACATACGTAGATATACCTTCTTCCCCCACTCCTTTTCTTATCTGTCTCTTCAATTCAGTAATTTCTTCATTCTGAAAAGATTCATTCCCTTTTCCTAGAATGTATTGTACCTTCAGATTTGATTTTCTCTTACAGGTTCTCACATTAAGTAGACAGCACAATGTTTGCACTTACAGGTCTGATTTATTTCCCTTAAGATTATGGTTTCTATTTTCATCCATTTACTGATAAAACTTCTCTTTCTAAAATAAGACAAGGAAAAAAAATTTTTTGAAAGCAAGCATTGATATACAGTTATTTGTCCAGTCTTGTATAACTATATCTTTTAATCTGAGCAACAGTTTTGACACTAAAAATAGGTAATATAACAACCATTGTTAATTAACTATTCCTGTTTTGAAAACCTGTAGCATATGCATTGTTGTATGTTACTCTGTTTCTTTTTCTCCATGTTGTTTTTGCTTCTGTTTTTACTCTTCAAAGTAAAATTAAATTAAATTTTAAAAAGCCTCAAATTTATTCTTTTTATAGCTGTATAATACTGCATTGTGTAATAATACAACATCTTCTTTATTCATACCTCAGTTGATGGGCCTATGGGTTGCTTCCAAGATTTAGCTATGACAAATTGTGCTGCTGTAAACACGAGTGCATGTATATCACTGTGATACGATGTTTTCAGTTCTTCTGGAAAAATACCCAGGAGGGGAACAGCCAAGTAGAATAAGGCCTCCAATCCTAGGTTTCTGAGGAATCACCACACTGATTTCCACAGTGGTTGTACCAGTCTACATCCCTAACAGTGGAGAAGAGTTCCTTTATCCCCAGAGCCCCTGAAGCATTTGCTATTCATTTTTTTCTTGATGATAGCCATTCTTTCTGGGGAGAGATGGAAACCCAGTTTTGTTTTAATTTGCATTTCCCAAATGGGCAATGACATTGAACATTTTTTCATACCTTTAATCGTGATTTGTGTGTCATCATCTGACAAGAATATATTCACCTCAGATGCCCATTTTTGGGTCTTTGAATTTGAGTTACCTGAATTTTTAAATTCTTTATGTGTTCTAGAGAGAAGACCTTTGTTGGAGAGACAGTCAGCTATTATTCTTCCCCAGTTCATGGGTTTTCTGTTTATTCTGTTGGTGATTTCTTTTGAAGTGAAGAAATTTCTCAGAAAGATGAGATTCCTATTTGTTTATTGTTTGAAGTACTTCCCATGCAAGTTTGATTTTTGTTCATGAACTCTTTAGCTACTTCTACGTCTTTAAGATTTCTACCTAAATTTTCCTGCAGGAGATTTACTGTTTCAGTTTTAATGATTAAATCTTTGATCCATTTTGGTTGTAGTTTAGTGTATGATGGTAAACACAGGTCTAATTTTAGCCTTTGATTCATAGAAAGCCAGTTTTTCCAACACCACTTATTAAAGAGCCTGTCTTTCTTCCAATGAATATGTATGGTCCCTTTATCAAAGGTAATGTGGCTGAATGTGTTCATAGTTGTTTCTGTGTATTCTAATCTGTTCCATTTAGACTTAGTTGTGTCTTTATGCCAGTAACATACTGATTTTATCACAGTAGCTTTATAGTAAAACTTCAGGCCAAGATTGAGCCTGGTTCCAGATGAATTTTAGAAGTGTTTTCTGTAGCACTGTAAGGTATAATACTGGTACTCTATTTGGGATTGCACTGAATATGTATAACAATTTTGGGTGTATGGAAATTTTCACAATGTTGTTTGTTCCTATCCAGGAGCAAGTGGTATCGTTCCATTTTCTGAAATCCTCTTCAATTTCTTTTCTCAGAGTATGTAATTTTCAATATATAATTTTTTTACTTCAATTGT
>NW_004524692.1:8395114-8397705 GCF_000260255.1 Octodon degus
TTTTTTCTAATGGTGTTTGTAAGTAGGATCACAAGTCTGCATCTTGTACAGCAATTAACCACTGAGAAGAATGTATGCAGTGTATTATGTGTTGAAACTGTACTTTCAATTTGATTTGAAACTGTCTCATTGCTATATGTTTATCAATAAAACTTTGAAAAGAAAAAAAATAAAATTTCTTTTTGATTCAGCTTTGGTAATTGTGTACTTTGGAATTCCTCCACTTCTTTTGGGTTTTTGATCATGTGTGAGTGAAGATTTTATTTATTTATTTATTTATAATTTTTTAATATATTTTGTACAGGTTCTTGCTATGCAGACCAGACTCATAGTGATTCTCCTGTTTTCACTCTTCCCAGAGATGTGATTACAGGCTTGTGCCACTATGCCTAAACTCAATCCCTGGCTCAGTGCTCCCAAGGACAGGCTGATACAGCATGCGGGACTGCTGATCAAACCTCGTATCTTGCACTTGCCAAAGCAAGTGCTTAGTCTGCTAAGATGGCTTGCCAGCCTAAGAGACTGAAGATTGTAGAAGTAGATATTGATGATATTTTGAATTTCTATATGAACTGTGGTGATTTCACTCTTTTCATGCCTTATGGCATGAATATGAGCTTTAGTTTCTTTTTTTTTTTTCCTGATTCATTAGGGATTTGTCAATTTTATTTATTATTTCAAAGAAACAACCTTTGGTTCATTAATTCCTTGTAATTTTTTCTTCATCTCCATTGCATTAATTTCTGTTCTACTCTTTATAACTTCCTACCTTTTCTGGACTTCGTTGCCCTTCTTTTTCTAGAAGCTTGAGTTGTAGCATAAGATTGTTTATTTGCTCTCATTCCTTTTTCCTAATGTGACAATTCAGCACTATATATTTTCCTCTTCTTACTGCTTTCATTTCCTGCTACATGAACCAGTGCATTGCATCTGCATTTTCATTTGATTTTTTATATTGTTTAATTTTTCTTTAATTTCATCTGTGACCCACTGATTGTTCAGGAGGGTGTTAATTTCCTTATTTTCAATGAGTTTTTGCTGTTTCTTTGGTTATTAATTTCCAGTTGCATTGTGCTATGGTCAGATAATATACATGGGATGATATTAATTGCTCTGCATTCATTTAAGCATGTTAAGTGTGCTAATATGCTCTATTTTGGTAACATCTTGTGTTTACCTGAGAAGAATGTGCAGTCTGATATTAGGTGGAACACTCTGTAAAGGTCTACTAAATCCATTTCTTCAAAGTTTAGTCTTGTTCTGTCATTTATTTGCATATTTTATGCCTAATTGGTCTAGCTTTCTGTGATGGTGGTTGTTAAACTATGCTATTGCAATTGTCTTATTACACTTTTGATTTTTCATGTCAGTTGAAATTTATCTTATGTAATTGTGTGCACCTGTATTTGATGCATATGTGTTTATTATTGTTATCTCTGTTGCAGTTTTGCACCTTGTAAGTATGAAATGACCTTCTTTATCT
This sequence comes from Octodon degus, assembly GCF_000260255.1. NCBI lineage: Eukaryota > Metazoa > Chordata > Mammalia > Rodentia > Octodontidae > Octodon > Octodon degus. The sequence goes on from NW_004524692.1 coordinate 8,396,598, forward strand.
CTTCTGATCATTCATGGTTTGAAATTTACATCCTTACAACCAGCATGACTATCTCTGCATTTTCTGTGTTACTGTCATATGGAGTATTATTTTCCATCCTTTTGCTTTCAGTTTATGATTTAATTAAGGATTGTACAGTTCTTGTATATAGCATAATTTGTTTCTTGATCCACTGTCCCAGTCTGCTTCTTTTGATTGATGAATTGAAGCCATTTACATTGATGGTTATAATCCATCTGTATTTGCACATCTTTGTCATGTTATTTTCCTGTTGCTGGTTCCTTACTTTTCTCCTTTGTTTAATTGCTTGTCCTCCTGGTGGTTTTTTTTTTGGTCTGGTGTTGTTCTTGAAGTTGTGGTCATTTTTATCTGTTTATGGAATATTTTCCTGGCTATCTGTTTGAATCTGTTTCATGCATTATAAATCTTTCCTGTACAATTCATTCAATGCATGTCTGCTGGACTTTTTATATGTAGGCTGGAGGTCTTATATTGTCTTTTATTATTTTGACATTTTTGAATCTCTTGAAGCTCACCAGGGCTCATTGCCATACTTTTAATGGTGAGGATCAAGGTGCAGCTTACTGAGGGTTCTGAACCTTTCTGGGACCCAGCCTGGCTTTTATGACAGTGGGTGATTGGGTATTGTTCAATGGATCTCCTGAAGCTTTCAAGGGCTCAGGCTGGCTTCCAGGATAGTGGGTGCCCAGGACGTGCCTCAGGTAGCTTCCCAAAGATGTCCAGGCTCACCAAGGCTCTCGAAGCATTTTGGAGCTCAGCCAATATTCCCTGATAATGGGGTTGTCTTGGGCTCTTGGTCTTCAGTTGGACTCATGATTGGCTTTATTTTGTTAGCTGGACTCATGCAATAAATTGCCATGGGATCCAGCCCCTCAGCTGAGTCTTAATATTAGTTTATTACTATTTTATTAGTTATAGTAATATAAAATATATTATAATTTATACAATAGTAATATATTATAATATCATATAATAGTAATGTAATATTACTATTATATTAATTTGTATACTGTTATAAATTGATCATATAAATTACATGTCCTATATTAATTATTTCCCTTGAAAACCATAGCTACAACAAAGAATT
>NW_004524692.1:8398398-8399635 GCF_000260255.1 Octodon degus
TTTTTTAGATGTTATTGTGAAAGCTGTGGTTTCCCTAATTTGTCTCAGTGCATTCACTGTTTTTGTACAAAAATGCTAATGATTGTTGAGTGTTGACTCTGTATCCTGCTATATTACTGAATTTGCTTATTAAATCTACAAGTCTTTTGGTGGTGTTTTTGGGTTTGCCCATGTACAGTATCATGTTTACTGCAAATAATGATAATTTCACTTTTGCAAATGTTATTACTTTTATATCTCTCTCTTGTTTAATTTCTCTGGCTAATGTTTTCAGAACTATATTGAACAGAAGTGGAGACAGTGACCATCCTTGTCCTGATTTTAAAATGAAGGCTTTCAATTTTTGCTCCTTTAGGATGATGCTGTTAGTTTTTCATAGATAGTTTTTATTAGGTTGAGGTAAAAGTGATCTATTCTGATTTTCTGTAGGGTTTTTATTAGGAATAAATGTTGGACTTTTGTCAAAAGCAATTTCTTCATCTATCGGGATGATCATATTATTTTTGTCTCTTGCTCTTTGATGTGATGAATCATATTTATGGATTTGCATATGTTGAATTATCCCTACATTCCTGGGATGAATCCCACTTGATTGTGATGTATAATCTTCTTGATTATTTGCTGCACTCTATACATGATTTTGCATCTATGTTCAACAGGGAGAATGGACTGTAGTTTTCTGTTCTTGTTGGGTCTTTCTCTGTTTTCTGGAATCAGTGTTACACTTGAGTCCAGGAATGAGTTAGGGTGTATTTTTTCCCTTTCAATTACATTGAAGAGTTTGTAAAGAATTAACATTAAATCTCATAAAAGCCAACCAAGTAGCTCAGTGGATTAAAACACCTGCAAGTAGGCACAGGGGCCAGGGGTTTGATCTCTGTGCCTGCTGTGGTGGCCCTGCCCCCAGGCAAGATAAGATGGCAATTGAGACAGGTGTGGTGGTACACACCTGTAATCCCAGCTCTTCAGAGGCTATGAACAGGTGGATAACTATGAGTCTGTTCTAGGAGTGAGACTCTAAACACCCTTTAGACTCTTCCCTAAAATAATACAAAAAAAAAATTAAATCTTATATAAATTTCTCTAAAAACGGATGTGTAAGTCTATAAGAAGCAGGGATTCTTTTGCTGGCAAGTTTTTAATTACATTTTGAATTTCATTGAGTTGTATTGGCTTATTCAGATTTTTTAAAATTTCTTTTTGAGACCCAGTCCTAGCCCAGGTCCGGTGAGTGTGC
>NW_004524692.1:8418197-8451228 GCF_000260255.1 Octodon degus
CATTTAATTCCTGGTTTAAATCTGAATGCCTTGGGTCTGTTCCCACCCACTTCAGGGATGCCACCTCCCACCTCAGGGCCCCCTTCAGCAATGACGCCTCCCTACCCACAGTTTGAGCAATCAGAAACGGAGACTGTGCATCTGTTCATCCCAGCCCTATCAGTTGGCACCATTATCGGCAAGCAGGGCCAGCACATCAAACAGCTTTCTCGCTTTGCAGGAGCTTCAATTAAGATTGCTCCAGCTGAAGCGCCTAATGCTAAAGTGAGGATGGTGATCATCACTGGACCACCAGAGGCTCAGTTCAAGGCTCAGGGAAGAATTTATGGAAAAATTAAAGAAGAAAATTTTGTTAGTCCTAAAGAAGAAGTGAAACTTGAAGCTCATATCAGAGTGCCATCCTTTGCTGCTGGCAGAGTTATTGGAAAAGGAGGCAAAACGGTGAATGAACTCCAGAATCTGTCAAGTGCTGAGGTTGTTGTCCCTCGTGACCAGACACCTGATGAGAATGACCAAGTGGTTGTCAAAATAACTGGTCACTTCTATGCTTGCCAGGTTGCCCAGAGAAAAATTCAGGAAATTCTGACTCAGGTAAAGCAGCACCAACAGCAGAAGGCTCTGCAAAGTGGACCACCTCAGTCAAGGCGGAAGTGAAGGCTCAGGACAAGCCCACCACAGAGGCAGAGGCCAAACCAAAGACAGATTGCTTAACCAACAGACGGACTTTGCCCCATCCAGAACCACATGCACAAGTCGTTACCTAGCCAGTTGTTTCTGAGGACCAGGCAACTTTTGAACTCCTGTCTCTGTGAGAATGTATACTTATGCTCTCTGAAATGTTTGACACCCAGCTTTAAAAAGAAAAAAAAAAAAAAGAAGAAGAAGAAAAAGAAAAATAAGGGGGAGAAAGAAGAGCTCTGCACTTCCCTTTGCTGTAGTCTCACAGTATAATGAATATTCTAATTTTTCTTAGTATTCCCCCATAGTGCCAGAAATAGGCTTAAGTGGTGCATTCACTAAATTCATCAAATAAATTAAAAAGATTGCTTCCTCAATCCAATTGTTAAAATTGGATCAGAATAGAATTGTCACAGGAACTTGAGATGTTAAGCCATTAGCATAGAAAAACTGTTTTATTTGTAATCTTAACACTAACACATCTAAGGGAAGTGCTGAATGGTGTTGGCAGGGGTATTAAATGTGCATTTTTACTCAACTACCTCAGGTATTCAGTAATACAGTGAAAAGCAAAATTCTTTTTTTGAAAATTTTATATACTTTATAAAGATAAAAGTCCCAACTGTTTTTTAAAAAAATGTAAAATTTAACAGCTGTCAGCTAACAGGCAAATAAGTGAAAAAGAAATTTTACTTCTGGCTGGTGACAGTAAAGCTGGAAAATTTCAGGTTTTTTGAGACTTCTGACACAGTTATTAGTTGAAAATACAATAAATGTTCAAAGATATAGAGCAGTGCCTATATTTGGAGAGCAGCAATGCCACTTATTACTTTGTGTATAGTTGAAATGTTTTTGGTGGTACTAACAGCAAAGTGGTGGCAGGAGATTTTGGAACACCTAGATTAAATGGCTTTAGGAGACTTCAGGTGTTTTGATTAGCTACATAAATGCTTTGTGCTTTCACTATCTACCTGAAGAAAGTGTACTGATAAAGATGTAGGACTTCAAAGAGGCAGAAAGCAAGCTTCAGCTTGTCTTACAGGACGCTTAGTTTGCCAGTAACCTTCAGACCAGTTAGTCTGCACTTGAGCAAACTCCAAAAGAATTGATATGTGAATAACAGAATACCGACAATGTTTAAAGTAACAAAAGGCTACATTTCTTTGTGCCTGGCACTGTAATAAGCAATGCCAATCTATTTTTAAGCAATGAATGATTTATTTTTAAGTCCACTCAAAGTATTACATAGAATGTAACAGGGTTTCTGTACACTCTGTGCCCAGTTACCTGAAAGTAAGTCAGAAGATAGAGGACTCAATATAAATGTTTTGGGAATGCAACGTGAATGATTGAGAACACCTTAGCTTTGAAACTAAACTCATTTACCAATTCCTTAACTTGATGGCAAAGACCAGGATTGTACAGTTGTGTGGGTGGTCTTGGAAGCCACGCTGCTCTCTGAATTGTTTTTGTGTTCCTTACCTTCATAAGATGATCACAGTCATCTCATTACACTGATCTGAAGGGCATTATATAACCCTTTAAAACACACTGCCTCATTTGTATTTCAAGATGAATTTCTACATAGACTAGTTGTTCATGCAGACTCAGTTTTTCTGAAGATCAGCAATATCAATTAGACATTTTGAAAGTCATTTTCCTAAATATTTTCAGAAAACCAGTTTATTTTGTAGTTTTAGCCAAAAAGTGCCCTTTTGTGTCACTGAATTCACCTAACATTTTTCTTTTTTCATACAATGAATTTAAATTGCTGAAAAATCATGGTCTGGCTTTCTTGTTGGATTTCAGGTGAGATGTGCTTAATTAAGGCCAGAGCTCTTTCTTAAAATTTGATTTTTCTAATACCTGTTTAAAAAAAAATACAGGTAGGTGCTGCATTTATATCTGCTCATATAAAATATCTGCCATATTTTTCACTTCTATCCTTTTAGTGTGGCAAATCATGTTTTCCTTTCACTTTAGCATTGGTAATTTGGAGTATCTGGTACTAGCTAAGAGATAATTCTGTAATTGGGTCTTGTACTCACCATATATGGATCATTCCTCATCTATAAAGTGCCCCAAGTGCAGCTTCATTTTCCAGATACCCTGATGCAGAATAAAATTTTTCATCATTAAAAAAAAATATGCAAAGCTGAATATCCTGCAAGCTGAAGGTAAGTCAAAGAAAAGAAATGACTATAGGTGCCTATGTTTCAAAAGCTTTCTCTGATGATATAGAAAAAGAACGAAGTAAGAAATATTAAAATGGTATCAGACATTAGGAAAAAGAATAGAATACTTCACAGATTTTTTTTTGTCTTACAGCCTAAATACAAATGTAAGTATAAAATAATATGAGGAAAATATATAAAAATGTGAAAACTTCAAGAAAGTCAGTAAAAACAGATCAAAGTATGAAATTATAGTATGTATTTAGAGGATCGAGCCAAGAATATAACAAATTATCAAATGTGACCTCAAATCTCTACTTCTAAGTTGCTAACAAAATATTATCTAAATGAGGAGAAATGAAAAAGAAAATAGTATGAAAAAATTTATCAAAGGAGCACCAGTTACCTATATTTACTTCAGGATGTGGTTCCTCATGTAACCAAAATAATCTTTAATTAGAAATATTAGGGGCGGTGAGAGAGCCCAGCGGTGTAAATGGCTTGCTTAGGCAGTCTTAGGCAGATGCAGGAGACTGCAGTGAGATCCCTGGTACCACATGCCACACCAGCCCCAACTTCAGTGGGGGCTGAGCCAGTCAAAAAATGATTTTCTATGATATATTTACAAGTTATACAGTGCATTCACATATATTTTTCTATGTATATGACTACACATATATAAATAAATATATGAATATATGTTATTAGAATTTTATAAGACAAGAAAATTCAAAAACAGTCCATATAGACTTGTTAGCCTCTAAACCTACTATAATAAGTCATAAACATAGAAAGGATATCATACATTGCAATACATCATGTACCTTATGCCTCAGAACGTAATAGTAGAATATTAGTGCTTTCTTTCTTAGGTAAGTTGCAAATGAATACCGTGGATTCTTTACAATATTACAATTCTCAGTGTAACCACTCAGTGTTTCAAACCTAAGTGACACATAAGGATGCCTGAGAGTGTGGCGCGTCTTGTCTGGTGCATGTGTATGTAGACAGACACAGTTATGCAATCATAATTTAGCAAAGGTAATCATGAATGCACTTTTGCAGCACTATTGAAGAGAGTAAATATGTGATAACAACCTGTATAATAATTATATAATAAAGATGATGGTGGCTCTTGCCATCTCTGTCTCTTGTCCTCTGAATTAGCTCCATTGTGTCTGCTGTTGTGGCACATATCTTGCAAACATTTGTTCTTTAACTGGGGACTGCACTCATGAAAGTCACTCTTTGTTTCCTTAAAGTGCTGCTAAATTCTCTATTCTATTCATCAAAATTTCTCTTCAACTTCATATTGTGTCCTATAAGCCATTGATCTCAAATTTGAATAGTAAATATTCTTAATCAAGTTCTAATTTACCATCTAAAGATAATTAAGAAACAGATTTTACATTTCTATTTCTTTGTTTTCAACTATTATAGAATAAAAAGCAAACCAAAACAAAAAACAAACAAACTGAAAGAAAAAAGAAAAAGAGAAAGAACTTTTAGAAATAACTTGAGGACAGACTGAAATAAATAATTGTAAAATATGAGATAATATATGTGATTAGCAAATTTAATATGCATTTTGATTCTACATGTCTGATTATTTCACTGAAAATTAGCTGCAGTTTTTGCGTAAAGGAGATGTCCCTGAGATAGTGTCCTGATGGATCCACACATGTGGAATGTGAGTGCTATTTAATATTAGTGGTAGGAGAGCTACTGTGGAGCCACTGGTGTTTGAGTACAGGAGTAGAATCAGATATTTGACAACAGACAGGGCCTTAATTTCTCCTTACACTCTGGTACATTCTTTTTTTTTTTTAAATGGATCAACCGCTTTTTTTTTTTTTTTTTTTTTTTTTTTGGTGGAACCAGGGATTGAACTCAGGCCCTTGCACTTGCCAGGGAAGTGCTTATTCCACTGAGACATCTCTCCGGCCCCATCTGGTACATTCTTACAAATCATCAGAAGGCACTCATCTGGCAGACAAGGTACCCATTATGTCCTCTCCAGGAGAAAAATTCTGAAAAAGATTTACCTATCCTGACCGTTTTAAACCTTTCAGGAAACAGGTCCCATCCACTGAGGCTTGGATTGGGTCTCCTCACCCACCTGCCCCTTATCTTGGTTTCTCTAAATGACACACAGCTTGTTCATGCATCACTTAGCCTAGCCCTTAAAGATTATGCTCAAAATATAAATTGAAATATTGGTTTTAGTTTGTGTGCACCACCCTGATTATGGACTATAATGTATTTCCTTAACAGAAAATGAAATACAGAGTAAAAAGAAGCCTCAAAAACACTTCTTTAAGAAGAAATGTTTATTATTTTCAAACCATCAAAGCAATAATCTCAAAATATGGATTCAGCAAGCAGGAAAGCACTGAAGAAGCAATAATGTAAACAACATTTCTACAAATCTATTTATTATAACTGATTTTGCTTGTTTTTCTTTTCTTTTTTAATTTTTTTTAGCAGAACCATGGATTAAACTCAGGCTTTTGCACTTGCCAGGGAAGCACCTATTCTACTGAGCCATCTCCCCGGCCTTCCCATTTTCCCCCTTTTTTGTTTTTGATTTATTTTCTTCTTTTGTTTCTGATCATATATTTTGATTTTTCTTTTTGTTTATCTGGTTTTTGTTGTTGTACTATGAATTGACTCAGGGTTTTGTTGTTGTTGTTGTTTTTGAGACAGGATATTCTGAGTCTCTAACTTAGCAAGACACTTCTCTGGGTTTAAAATTCTGACCATTCAGCATTGACTTCCCCAAATGCTGATATTTCAATAATAAAACCATGATAATCAGCTTAGAGCTTGTTTATTTATATACTTTCTTCCTAAACTTGTATCTTATACATTTTTTCTTAATCTTGGATCTTATATAATTTCTTCTTAAACTTGCATTTTATCTCCAGCAGCATCATTAACAGCAGAATCCAGGCTTTCAGGACTTCAGTAAATTTAAACATTTGAATCAGGGTTGAGTGGTTTCATCATTTGATTTCTGGGGTTTGATGACCTTAAAGAAGAAAGTGATAAAGATAGATCAGTTGGGGTGCATCTGCTAACACATATTCCCTTCACTCAAAATCTAGGATTGTGAGCTAATTTTACAAAGTAATGATGAGACTTAACTTACACAATCATGGACCACATCTCCTTTCTTGTCCTCCCCATGTATCCTTTCCTGAATACCTGTCTTTGGAGTCACACAATGCCCCTTTCTCAGAACCAGTAAATCTAGTGATTACTCCATCCTAGCAAGAGCACAGGTGGAGGAGAAGGACAGTGGACATGAGGTGATGGACTGGTGCAGCCCAAATAGGCAGAGTGGTGGATTCACCTTAGTCAGGAGAGAGAGTGGAGAAGCAAAAGCACTTCTTGCTGTATCTACTGTGAGAGAAAGTTTGGAGGATTTTCCTGGGGGTGAAACTAGACCTTGAGAATCTAGGAGCAGGTACATTTATGTGTGCCTTATTAGGTGATCAGTTACATTTAATCTTTGTTTGATTTAAATTCCAATCTTAACAGCTTTGGTGTTTTATGAATACACATGAATGTGTATATTTGTACAAGATAGACTGCAGCTTTGTCTTGCTGTAGTTCTCTGAAAGCAGTTTCTCTTGTGTTGTGATATTCTTAGACCATCCTTGCTAATTTAGGGTTGTTGTGAAATGTGAATTTAATAGCACAACAATCTTTTTGAGAAGTTAGATATGTATATCATCTGCTGCCAAGTTCATTCCCAACAAACTTTTGCCAACATTAATGCTTAAGATGTGAGTTGATGGATCCCAATGACCTGATCAGGACTGAAAATACAACTCTCATCACCAGCAGATTGGCTTGGATTCTGCTATATGGACCCAGAAAGGGTTTGAAAAGATTGACCTCTCCATGGAAGAACTTCCAGTAGTTTACACAGGCCTATTCTATAAACTATCACAAGGAACTGCCAGAGAACTACAAAATTATGATTAATTTTGTAGGAATAGATTAAATTCACGTATCTTTTGTTTTGATTAATGAATTTTATTTAATTTAGGGCAAAGAGCTTTGAATGTCTCTGAAATTTTTCTCACTATGACTTAGAAACCCTTATTAAACAGAAGATGACGACAAAGTTAGTTTACTTAGCAGAAAAGCCAAAGGTAATTTTCACTAGCTTTTTGAGTTGTGTTTAAAGTAGCAGTCTAGATTTCTAAAGCACAAGGGGAAATATGGGAGTTTCCCCTTGGAAGAACACCAGTCCCCTGGAATGCTCACCCTGAGATGACTATGGAGTACAGATCTCAGCTGGCAGCCACCCTCACTTGAGGATACAGCAAAGCCAGTCAGGTAAAGTTTATCTCCTTCCTCACAGTAGATACTCGCCAGTCGTCCACAAACCATGACTTCCATCTTTCCTGTATTATCTTGTATTTCATAAAAAATGCATTCTCCCCTCACAGTTTTCTGCAAAAGAATATCACTTAGATCTTCTTATAAGTGTATCAGATATGTTCCCTGATTTGAGAAATAGAAGACATTAGTGGAAATGCAGATGTCCAACAATATAAATGGAACTGCAAATTCAAGATTAGAGATATCAAATTGGGAAAGTTATTACAGTCAGAAAACCCTCTCATTTGAAACCTTTTTGAAACTCTCCTTACCTATAATCTTTATCTGTGCAAATTTTCTAGAAGAATTGTCTTTCTAATATGTATTGGTTACAAATCAACATATTTGACATTTTCAAAGAAATATAGACAGTAATCTGATTAATTTGATCTATTGATTTATTGGTGTCTCCATGAGAACAAAAAATGAAGACAGTTTCCAACCCACTGGAGACTGAGAATTTTCAATATGTGGATTATGCTATTTCAATCACAAATTGTTCTATCTTCTTCATTTATTCAATTGTGTTTTAAAAACTGAATTTTTAATTAATTAATTAATTAATTTTTGTTTTTGTATTTTTTAAGGAAGGATCTACAGGATGCTCAGGGTCTCATTAATAGTTCAAACTTGTAGTGATCTGCCTGTTTACAGACTTCCAAAAGCTGGGATTACAGGTGTGAACCATCATGCCCCGTCTCAAATGCTGTCTCACCCATGGGTCGGTCCAGCACAGCAGGCCAGAGGATGGAACCCCCGGCCCTTGGAGCTGCTTGCAGGTGCTTTAATCTGCTGAGCTATTTGGCCAGCTCTCAATTTTTATTTTTAAAAAGAATAAAAATTATTAAGAAAGCATTAGAAATGATACAGAATTTCACTTAACAAAATGATTAAGAATTGAACAATGGTTATTATAGTGCATATTGTTGTCTTTAACTTAATTGTTCTGATTACTAGACATAAGAATGAAAAGTGAATCACAAAATTAAGAAAGAAGTAAAATGTAAGTAAACTTCAAGTGTTCCTTTCAATAGACTAGTAGAAATTGTGAGTACAATTATCCAAGCCATCCTAAATATGTATTTTTTTATTTCTTCTTTCTTTCTTTCCTCTTGTCCTCATCCCAGTAGTTACTTCTCTTGGACAGTACCTTTCTTTTTTCTCTCTTTTAAAAATTTTTTTTCCATAAATTAAATGCGAAACAAATAGCAATGAGACAATTTCAAACCAAACTGGTAAGACAGTTTCAATAATTAACACATTGCATACATTCTTCCTAGTGGTTAATTGCTGTACAAGATGCGGACATGATATCCTATTTACAAACACCATTAGAACAAATCCCTCTATTCATTAAGAGAATGTAACTGTACATCGATCCTAGCCATTTGAATACACAGATGCAAAATGGACATTCATCTGCATACCCTTTTAGTTGTTAAGTTCAGTTATTTGAATATTATAGGTGTGTAAATTCAGCAAAATATTCTGAAAAAGTCCAGTAGCCCAAAAATAGTATTGGGTCTTCTGCTTGACTGGCAATGTCAGAAATTGTTGACCTGAGTCCCCTACAGCTCAACATAACTGCATGGCTTTACTTCTTATATTTCGTTTATATACTTTTCTGCTGAATGGTTAAGACCAAAGTAAACAGGACCTATGTAACAAGAGTTGTAGCTTTTGGGTCTGATAAGGTCAGTGAAATCCCCTCAGGATTTATCCTGAGATCCTGTACCTCAGATTGTAGAACTTTTGTCAGTGTCAGCCATGTGGATGATTCATGGCCATTGCTTGGCCAATGTGCTCTCTGTGAAAGCCTGAGAGAATGTTTTCTCTCCATGTGACTCTCCTCAGGCACACTCTACATAATTGATCACTTTCCTCTTTGGACTGATAATCTTGATCAGAAAATTTGGGACACTACTGAGTTACATGACATTGCAGTACAATTTCTCATATGTCCTGAGTCTTAATTGGCCTTAGAAGGCTAGGGCCAAAATGTTGGCTTTCTGGGAGGTCCTCCTTTTTCTCTAATTTTGGTCTGCAAACTTAGGTTGTTAACCATCCAGAAGACAAGCTTATTGTTATTACCATACAAGTTAGGCTGTTAAGCTTAATCTCACTATCTGTCTGCATATCAAACATCTTAGGCATAATATGGAACAGGTATTTTTCATCAAGTAATGATATGTTGAATTTGAAGTCCCTACAGAATATAATAAAAAACATTTAAAAATTAGAATATGTTTTAAAAATAGCCATAAAGAATTGTATACTTCTTATGTTTACACATAAGTCCAAAAATCTCACCATATACAACCTTGAAGCAGGACAGTCCCACAATATTCCTTTTCCTGTCTCTTGCTTTCATTCACCGCACCCTACTTTTTGAACATATACCAAAGAGACATCATAGCAGCAACTGGCATGTCATGACAAACAGCCCATATTCAGAAGACCAAAATGACAGGCTCTCCAAGCATGAAACTGCTACTACAAATTACCATCTGCAGTACAGTAGCTTAGTTCACAGGTATCAGTATATATAGTTAGTCAGGGTGAGAATTTTTCCAATTAACTGCTAGATTCAAAAATCTTCTGGAGATTCTCAGGACCATTGCTTTGCCCATCTTCTAAATATAACTGTGTAGCTTGACTTATTCATGTTTCCTAGCTCTTCTCCTTTCCCTCTCTTGATTAGTTAGTCCTTGAGATCCTGCTTTCCTTTTTACTTGTATTACACCTTTCTATTTGTATTTCTTCTTTTGAGTTCTTATATTAGGGAAACTATATGATATTTACACATGTGTGTCAGGTTTATTTCATTTATGAGTATATCTTCAAGTGGCATCCACTTCAATATAAAGGCTTGCAGTTTATCATTCTTAATAGCTGAATAATACTCCATTGTGTAAAAATACCACATCCTTTTCAACCATTCTTCAGGTGATGGGCATCTTGGTTGTTTCCAAGATTTGGTTATCACACATTGTGCTGCTATAAACATAGGCACACATATATCACTATGATATGATGTTTTCAGATTCTCCGGGAAAATTCCCAGTAGAGGAATAGCTGGTTTGAATGGGATTTCCAGCCCAGCTTTTCTAAGGCTTTTCCATACTGATTTCCATAACGGTTGCACCAGTCTACATTCCCACCAGCAGTGGAGAAGGGTTCCTTTTTCCCCATAGCCTCTCCAACATTTGTTGTTGGGTGATTTCTTTATGATAGCCATTCTTTCTGGGTGTACCTTTCTTTTTCACAGCATCTATTTTACCTTTCAGATTTTATTTACTCTTCCAAGGTCATACACTAGGGAGACAAACATAAATCAGATCCACATGTGTAAATATCATATTCACTCTTCTTGAATCTATTCAAATATTAAATTTAGATCACCTGTAGTATTATTTTTGGTTGCTATGACATTTTACTAATTTAATATGTACATACCATCATTTAAATAGAATAAATGGAAAATAACACAGGTAAAAGTAAAAAATAAAATACTCTAAGGACAATACAATGTGAAATAATACTTTCAAAAAACAATTAAAATACTATGTGCTGGGTGTACTGTGACAGAAAGACATACTCTAAATCTAAGTTTTCCAAATTTCTTTGCTTTTGAGTTTATGGTCCCTATTTATGAACTGATGTAGCACATTTCTCAAGCAAAATATTGGTGTATCTTTTAGACACTGCCCAAGCTGGAAGCCGAAACCCAATTATTTATCACCAAGTGCTAGCACTGGAATTCAACCAGAGTGCTTGGTTGCTAGAATGATACTGAAGTAACTTGGCTCAGGTACTGGCAGAGAGGGCTCTGAGTGCTCACTGTGCCTGTTTTCCATCAGCTTGACATCACTGCTCCAGTATCTTCCATTTTTATGTTCCTTTCATTACTTAGTGAAGAAATCAGTTGTTCAACACTATCTTGTTGAAAAGTAACAAGTGGGAAGAAGTGAGAGCAACTTAGGGTACAATGATCCGAATTTTGGCTTACCACTGGACATTGTTGCTTTTTAGGATGGAGGAACAATTTTATTTCTTATTCTTGGAATTACAACTAGAGGCCAGCTTTGGGAAGCAACTTTTTATCCACAATTTAGTTGTCACATGTGCAGATGGGGCAATGCACTGTCCTCTACCAGGATGACTATGAATTGATCAACATAACTGGTCAAATACTAAGGATTCTTCATGAATCTCATCCTTAAGCTTGCATGGAGATAACTAGAGAAAAGGAATGACAAGAGCCTGACTATCCCACAGGCTGAAGTGAGAAGATACCACTCACCTGTTCCAAATGTGGGAGTTTGTTTCCTGTGTTTAGTAAATTGGCCATCAATCAGGTGGCTGGTTCCAACTTTAAAATCTTTAGTTGCAGAAGAAATTTTAAAAATCACTCTTTTACTTACCTTAAGCACTGTGAAGCTCCCATTCACATGTTTGCCTTCACTTAGCGAGAGAATATGTTCGATTTTAGGAGTTGCATTTGCACGTTGGACCAGAGTACTGGAGATGTTCCATCCTTGTTCAGCACGTATGAAAGACACAGTTGAGATATTGCTTATCTCCAGGAATCCATCTTGACCAACATAATGTGATATGGAGAGGACATTTTTGGGGATGAACATGTCCTTAAATGCCATGTCAAAAATTTTCACTCGAAAGAATTCCTCCTCTGTAGCCACTGTGGCATGAATAATCACTTTCTGTGGTTCTTTAACATCATATATAAATGGTTCTGTCACTTTCAGCACCACTATTTCTTTGCATTCTGTCTGGTAACCATTTTCTTCAGAAGGTTCGTAGGGTACATGCTTCATTTTTGGCTTCTACTTGGACAGTACACAAGAAAACATAAGCACAATTAAGGAAGTACACAGTGACTGTCTAATGAGAGCTATCTCAGTCTTGGTGTTTATGCTCAAAGAGTACCTTTATCAGGGGGCTGGGAAAAATTAGTGTTTGATGTCCTATTACTTAGCTAATAGAAGAAATGAAGACAAATAACAACATAAGCTGCTTCTACTCTGAATCAATGGAGGCCATTTATATGACTGAAATCCAAACCCTTTCCAGCAAATCACCACTATGCTGTATATTGGTTACTAAGGAAGCTACTGGAAGAACTTCAGGAACTTTCCTATTCTGAACATATCCACATCAGAAATGCTTTAACTTAAATAGTAGCTGGTTTGGAAGAGAGTCATGAAAATGGAAGTGAAGTTTAAACAAAATTTGCTTTGAATGTCTTTCTTTGCAGAGCTCTGTAGTAGTTTGGAATTTCGGATTGTACTTTGAATTGGTTGATAGGCTGATAATCAAGAATAGGGATTGTGGAGGCAACCATGAACCATGTGAACCAGTGAATGGAGACATCCCAGCTGCCTCCATAGATCAGCAATTGTCAGTGTGAACATGAACATAATAGAAAATTCCCCTGCACAGCTTTTTTTCCCTGTGTCTATGGTGTCACTTAAGGAAATGGAACCTTGCAGACTTCACAGGAGTTTAAAATCCTACTTAAATATTACTCGTACTACATTATCTAAGTAACACTAGAGAGTATCTCTGGAATTACTTATCTCATCTGCCTTCAAATACAAAGGTGAAGTTCATTAAATTTCATTATATTTATCTGACTTTCTTCAGAATTTCCAAGTTTGGCCTTCACTGGTGTAGCATCTTAAAGTGCCACCTATTGAAGTACCTCACCTGGAAGTCTCCAACCATTGCAAGGTACCAAAGCAGAATTCTGCCTATTTAAACTCATTTGAAATGAATTGCACAAATTTTAGCATTTGTTCATCTAACTTGGATTCAATCTATTGCATTAAATAAGATTTAAAGTTCACTATAGATGGACTTCAAATATGTATTTAATTTCCACTGCTTGTATAACTTTTGAAATGTTTTAACTTCTATGTTTCAGAGCTTTGTCATATGTACAATGGGACCATCATTACCTTTTCCATGTGATTTTTATAAAGACTAAGTCAATATATCTATGTATCTATATCTATTTAAGGAGACACACACACACACACACACACACACACACACACACACACGCAGGCAGGCAGGCAGACATAGCACATAACTTCTCTTAGGGTTCCAGACTAATTCTTAATGTGCAGAAATATTTTATTGCCATTATTTTATAAAGTTTATTTTGGAATTATGTATCTACTCTTTTATTTCATAGTTTATGTTTGTTTTGAGGGAAATCTTATGTGGAGGTGATAAACAAAATACATTTTAAAAAGCCTTTCTAATTTTGTCTTGTACAACAATGAAATTTCTCCATAAGGTATGTTTTAAGCTGTCTTTTTACTTTATTTATTTATTTATTTTTCCTTGTATTTTCGGCAGGGTATACAGGATGTCCAGGGTCTCAATACGTATATCGGACTCATAGTGATTCACCTGTTTACAGCCTTCCAAGTGCTGGGATTACAGGTGAGCTCCACCATGCCCAGTCTCAATGGCTTTGTCAGTCTGCTGGGGAGGGGGCCAGGCCTGGCAGGCCTGAGGATTGAAACCCTAGCACCGGTATGTGCCTAAGTAGGCTCTTAATACACTGAGCTATTCTGCTGGGCCCTTGAGCTACACATTTGAAAACCCAGTTAAATTTTAAGTAGTGATTACTAGAGCAGGATTCACATGCTGAAATTATAATCTTTGCTTGGAAATTCATAAAGTGTTAATAGTTTGTTTCCCCTGAGTAAATATTCTACCATCACATCCTACTTAGGAGTCAAGCTTTCCCTGATGTTTGAATAGGGAGATGTACATTAAGACACCCAAGGCAATAGTCTCTTCCTGACTTTGAATCTGAAAATTGAAAAGGACCTATATTATACAGCAAATGTTTCAGAGAATGTATATTAAATTAAATCAAGATACTTATTCATATATATTGAATCACAGTCATAATTGCCCGACACTCTTTGCAGGGCTTAGGTGAAACTGGCTGAATCCCAGACTTTCTGACTGCATGGTAGATTTAGGTGCATAGGGTTGAGTAGGCTGATAAGCTCCACCCTAGGGTTTGGTGATCCAAGGAGACTTCAGAGCATCTGAGAATTTTGCTTAGGAATAGACTAATCATGTTGATTATTTATGTAAGCAAAATTTTAGGAAGGAATTATTACTCATAACTATGGAATTAAGGTAGTACTCATACACATACATGGATAAATTAGAGCTACCTTGATATGTATATATCCAGTATGTCATTGTCATTACAGAGTAATAATGTCCTGACAGTATAATGACAAAAGAAGTGTTTTCTTTACAAAAGCCACTAATCTGAAATAGATAAGTAGCTCTGCATCTGAAACTATAGGGGGAAATGGATTATTTGAACTAATAACAAAGAGTTTTTTCAAAAAAATTTATAATTGTGAATATTGGAGTTCAAGAAAGCTGCCCTTCATTCATTTTTGCAAACAATATTGAGGTGGGTAGTTTGGAACTTAGGGAGGAACCCATGTTGGAGAATCATGATTTAAATGTTATCTTCTCCTATATCTAAATTACTTTGGGGGAAAGTTTTTCAACCTATTCAGACATAGTCTTCAAAACTTCCTGGGTGCATAAGCACACATATCATATCAGAGAAATAAAAGTAATCTGGAATAGGCATTGACACACACAAGTTTGAGTTAACTTTTCATCCCTACTTCTCCTCCCATGGGACAGGGTACATTTATTATGATAATAAAGGGTTACTTTTGTAGAGAATATATATATATATATATATCATAAGTACAGAAAAAACATAGTAAAGGGATCTGTAGAGGCCAACAATGGGAATTTGTTCTATTCTGAGAGGAAGCTATCAGTGAGCATTAGTCCAGTGTCCCAGATATCATACAAAGGAAATGTATAAACAGCTTATGTGGTTATGACCATGTATGCAGAAAATACATCCTGATATCTGGTGATAGATTAAAAAAAAGGAAATAATTAGAAGTAAGGGAAAGGAAGGCAATGAGTGGCTTTTTGTATCAATTAATCCTTTCTAACTACAAGCTTCTCTGCTCAGCCAACACAGGATGCTAGTTCTCAATTGCTGTCTCAGTGTGCCCTGCTGGCAGAGCTGGTACTGCAAGCCATGGATTGAATCCTGGCTACTGTGCTCTGCCTGAGTAGATGCTTTAGTCCACTGAGCTATGGAGCTGGCCCACTCTATCACTTTTTAAACAATTTCACATACTCATAAATCCTATACCCAATACCACTACAACTGTGACCTTAATCAGTATTATAAACTTAATTCTGAAGAAGTTGCAAACTCATATATTTGAAATTATTTTTGCCTGTTATGGACTCTAGATCTACTTAATTTGTGAATAGGTCTGGTTCATCCTTCATTTTCTAAAACAACACTGGGACATTTTTCTAGGTAGAAAATAATACTAAAGTATATAATAGGTAAGTCATAGAAAAAATTTGACTGATTACATGTAAATTGATTAACTTAGCCTTTTACTACCCTGTTTATTAGCCTAATATGGTAAGTTTCTAGCATATGTTCCTTTGATCGAGGGGCACCAGTTACTCATCCACTGAGAGCTGTGTTTCTACTATGCTAGAGAAACTTCCTGAAATCCACATTTTGAAAGGCACAATTTCATTTTCTCTGCAACTTGAAATAGACCACAGATTCTTTAGATTTTTCAGTCAACAGAGACCACACACAACCACATCTGATTTTGGACCAACAGAAAAATTGGCAGAAAACTTTGCAACATGGTAAAGTGAGCAAAGGGGAGAGGGGAGAACCAAAGTGAAATGTGGAGAAATGAACACACTGTTCATTACTACTCATTTACTCGCTTTGGTTTGTCTTTCTATTCAACACAAGACAATAACACTCCTAAAATCTGAAGTAATTTTACAAACACATTCTTTGTAAATAAAGGAGTATACCTGAAGAAATGTCTTAAAATATATTTGCTGAACTATTATGTTAAATGAAATAAATTGTTTAGAGTATTGTTTAGATCAGCTGCTTTTTTTTTTTTTTTTGGTGGTACCAGGGATCAAACTCAAGACCTTGTACTTGCCATGCAAGCACTGAGCATCTCCCCAGCTCTAGATCAACTGCTTTTTGAAGTTTCCAATGCTCATTGTTATTATGTTTAATCAGGAAAGAGAAAAGGAACAAGAAACTAATACCTTGGTTGATGAGATTCTGAAAGAAGTAGGAAAATTCTGGAGGGGGCTTTGTAGATCTAGATTGGTATCAAAATCTTCTGTTAACAAGTCCATTTCCTGCTCTGGTGTGGTTCTTTCCAAGTCATCTGTATTCTCAGTTGAATTTTCCTTTTACAGAAGAAAAATGAGATTTACCGCTTATACATTATTGGAAGTAAAATAATGATGTTAGCTTGCAGAAGAGATGTGTACTTGTGCTTGAATTATAAAGCTTATAAATGAGCAGTAAACCATGAGACAACATTCACAAACTTAGAGTGTTGGGGAACTAAGATTCTCTAGTTATAATGGAAGCAAATCTCCAAGAAAGTAAGTAGTCATTATCAACATTTTTCAATTCTGTACATTTTTCTTATACAAGTAACTTGGTTTATGATGTCTATTTCTCAAAATTATGAAAAAAGAATAACATTTACTTTCTTCAATCTATAAGGGTTTATTATTAGTTTAAATATGGTTTCTTTGGGATGATAATAATAATAAGAAAAGAAAATCACAAAATGAGAAGTTCTTCCTATAGGAAGTGTTTTATTTCAATGGTATAGTGATGAGGATACTACATAGGTCAAAGCTAAGCAATACTTAAATTTTGAGATAGAAGGTATATTCAAGAGTGTTGACTATCTCCTGCTCTGACCATCTTCTTCTTGCTTCACATCTGACCATAACTGTTTTGCTTATTCATGGTCAATGTAGCTTTTGTGGTCTAGGGTTGTATGTATCCATAGGAACCATATCAGTATAACAAAAGGACAAAAAAGACAGAATTGGATGGTATCTAATGAATACAAAAGTAAATTCACATCTTTCCTCTTTTGTGGGGGGAAGGGTCTATAAGGTGTTTAGGGTCTCACTACTACAACAGACTCATAGTGATCTGCCCATTTACAGCCTCCCAAGAGCTAGAATTATAGGTATGCACCACCATGCCCAGTCTCAATTGCTTTCTAGGTGTGCTTTGGGGAGGAGCCGGCACAGTAGGCCCAGGAATCAAACACTCAGGCCCCTGTGCCTGCTTTCAGGCACTTGAATCTGCTGAGCTATTTGACTGGCCTAGTTGAGCTATTTTGCTGGCCCTCATTTTTTTTTTCCTTTGTGTTCTCATCTTGTGGAACAGCCTACCTATTGTCTGTCTGGTTTTTGTTTTTCAGAAGGAATTACTTCATTTTTCCTTTGAAAATTTATTCTACTCATTTTATATTTTGGGGCTATGGACTGAACCAAAGGCCTCATCTACACTAAGCACATATACGCCTATTTTTCTACTGGCCAATTTTCCAGCCATTGATAATTTTATTTTCTTTTCCATTGCTAAAGAACAAATGCACTGTGCCTCTTGAATACAAAGTAGAGACTATACTGCAGAGCATTGGAACAGCCTCATGATGGTTTTAATGTGAATAAAATATAATATCTTTAATACAAAGAAAATATAATTTTTATTATTAGATTCTAATTATGCTAAAATTACATCCTACAAATCACATGAAGTCACAGTCCATCCTCCAAAGAGACAGTCAGAAGGAAGGCAATGGGCATAAACTATTGCCCCATAAAGTATAATCACTTTGTATATGTAATCCCTTCACCATTCTGTGATTGATAAGAGAAAAGGGGTAGTTTTACATTTTCAATGTTCAAGTCTGGGTTTAGTGTCTTTGCATAGGCTATGTTGAGCCGTTTCCTTAAGTTGACTCTATTTTACTACATAACTAAACAATGCATAATGGTTTCATATTTCTATGAAAGGTGATTATACAAAAAAAAGTTAGGAACTGAGGGACTGTAAGGTAGCCTGGAAAATCAAGGAGAATGGAGCTGGAAGTTACCTAGACCTAGCAGAGATTCATCAGGATTCATTTTTAATTTGCAGTCTTATACTGTATTAGTCAAATGAGAAGATTTTGAGAACATAAAGGAGAAGGTAGTGCCAGTGAAATACTACTTAAATAATGGATTGTAACAGGGGAAAAAAGTACAGTATTGAAAAAGTTTTATTTGCCAGGCAGTTACTTAAGTCATTGATCTCTTTTCCCAGTCCCCACTATTGAAAAACTTGTAAAATACTTTCAGAATTTCACAGCATATCTTGCATTTATTTTATTTTTTTTTCAAAGTTTTATTGACAAACAGATAGCAATGAGACAGTTTCAAATCATATTGGAAGGACAGTTTCAACAAATAATACACTGCATATATTCTTCTTAGTGGTTAATTGCTGTACAAGATGCGGACTTGTGATCCCATTTACAAACACCATTAGAACAAATCATTCTATTCATTAAGAGAATGCAACTATATATCTATCCCAACCTCTTTGAATACACAGATACAAAATGGACATTCATCGGTATACCCCATTTTTTCTAAGTTCCGTTATTGAATATTATAGGTGTGTAAACTCAGCAAAATATTCTAAAAGAGTCCAGTAGCCCATAATAGCATTGGGTCTTATATTTAACTGGCAATGTCAGAAATTATTGACCTGAGTCCCCCACAGCTCAACCCAACAGCATGGCTTTATTTCTTATATTTCGACTTCATACTTTTCTACTGGATGGTTAAGACCAAGGTAAAGCAGGACCTATGCAACAAGAGTTGTAGCTTTTTGGTCTGAGAAGGTCAGTGAAATGCCCTCAGGATTTGTCCTGAGATCCTGTACCTCAGATTGTAGAACCTTCATCAGTGCAGCCATGTGGATGAGTCACGGCCATTGCTTGGCCAATGTGCTCTCTGTGAAAGCCTGAGAGAGTGTCTTCTCCCCATGTGACTCTCCTTAGGCACACTCTACGTCATCGATCACTTTCCTCTTTGGCCCCATAATCTTTTTGATCAGAAAATTTGGGACACTACCGAGGTACATGACGTTACAGTACAAGTTCTCATATGTCCTGAGTCTTAATTGACCTTAGAATCTTGCATTTATTGACTTGTAGTTAAAGGAGAGATGGATGCTTTCATTAAGAAAATGAGACAAGCTTTTGCTGAATTGCAGAGTTAAAAAAAGTCTATTGTAATATATAAGCCATAAAGGAACATGTCATATCTTAGTGAATTACACAGGTATATACTCCATAATCTTCTTTTTGCCTTAGTGTTAGAATCAGAGTTCAACTAGAAGTTGCTGAAGCACTGCCTCCTTGCTCATACAAACTGCAACACTATTCATTTACTATGGGAACATGAAGCAAAGAATATATTAATTGCAGGACTTCAGACTCACCACGTGGAAATAGTGGGACAAAACCCAGGTGAACTTCTCAGCCTTGAGGAGCCTAGACTCACCAGAAGTGCCATGGTTGAACTCTGATGAACCTCTGAGCCCCGAGGACCTGAGAACCATTGCATGGCAATTGTGGGGTATAACTCAGGTGATCTGCTCTACCTGGAGAACCCCTGACTCATGGTGCTAAGATGACTGCAAGAAATCCTTGTGAACTGGTCTGCCTGGAGGACTCAAGATACTTAGTAGGGAGTTGCTCAGACAAAACACAGGGCAAGTAGCTTACATACAAATTACCAATGTATAATCTGCTTTTTAAATAACTATAGTGTTTGCTCCTATGGTTTAAAGTATGAAACCATTAGTTATCAAGTTTTGTCAATTTCTAAATTTCACTTGCTATAATAATTATTGCTAATTATAATACCATAATTAGGATATATCTATCTTAAGCACATTTTCTTCCTTGGATAATAATATTATTATTATCCAACAAGTCTCTATACCAAAGGACAGAGAACAGTGCCAAATAGAAACCCATACCCCTCTCTCATTCAATAGAGAAAGTAGTGTCATGGAACAGACACCAACCAAGAATTTCTGACACACAGAAAATATCCCTAAAAAACTGACTTGTTTTAGGGGCTCTGCTAGTAGTGGTACAGCTATAAACTACCAAAATTTCACAAACAATATGAGAGAAATGAAAATAAACAGGTCTTTCTGAAAAAGAAAATGATAAGGCAAGAGAGCAAAATGCAATCTTAGGTCACAAGCTGACCCAGAACAAATCCAGGGGACATGAGACTAGAAGAAACTGAAGGTCACACACCTGAAATTTCTGAAATGGTTGCAAGTGAAATGAAGAAACAACTCCAGATGGGTATAGAGAAAATCAGATCAGAAATAATCCCTCAGGTAAAAAAAGAAATAATACCTATAATGAAAGAATTGCTGAGTGTATCTAAAGAGGACATTGTGGGGCTGGGGAGATGGCTCAGTTGAGAAAGCACTTGCCTGGCAAGCGCAAGGGTCTGAGTTCAATCACCAGATCTGCCGAAAATATAAAATAAAATAAAATAAAATAAAATAAAATAAAATAAAATGAAATAAAATAAAGAGGACATTGATAAAACAAAGTAAAGGAGCATACAAAAATGATGAAAACCTTCCATAAGCATTATAGGAAAGAAATAGAATACATGAAACAGAATCAAAGAGATTTTTCATGAAATAAAAATTCTGTGAAGAGCTGGCAATAACTGAATGAAAGATGAATGATGAAATGAAATGAAAGATGAAAACCATAAAACTAATAAGTTTCAATGAAAAGGAAGAAGTCAATGAAAATGACATAAAAAGAATATTTATAGAATAGCAGAAAACTTGACAAACATAGGCAAAGTGTATAACATGCAGTTCAGTTAGGAATATAGAACTCCAAAAGCATCATCCAAAGTAAATCAACACCCAGAAATATAAGGATAAAGATTCCAGAAATTCAGCCCAAGCACAAAATACTAAAATTTGTTAGAGAAAATAAGCAAATCACATTTAAAGGAAAGCCCATCAAAAGCAAAACAGATTTCTTTACACAAACCATCAAGTCAAGAAGAGAATGGAGTCAAATATTTCAACTTCTAAAAGAAAACAACGTCCAAACCAGATTGATATACCCTGCAAAACTCTCTCAAAATTAATGGAGAAGTAAAATAAATTCATGAAAAAGGACAACTAAAGAAATTCATGACTGCCAAACCAACCCTGAAAGGAGTACTGCAATATATTCGAAAAAAAGAAGCAATGGCTGTAACTCATCCACATGGCTGACACTGACAAAGGATCTACAAAGTGCAGTACAGGGTTACAGGATAAATCCTGAGGGGTCTTGATTGACCTTATCAGATACAAAAGCTACATTTCTTATTTTATAGGTCTTGCTTTATCTTGGTCTTAACCATCCAGCAGAAAAGTATAAAAATGAGGTATATAAAGTAAATCCATATTAATATGCTCAGCTGTAAAAGGCTTTAGTCAACAACTTCTGTGGATAATCCCCTAGTATTGTGGACTACTGAACTGTGTTGGATTGTTTTGCTGAATTCAAGCACCTATAACATTTAGATGCCAATAGAATACCCATCTCTGACAAGACTGAACGGGAGAGGGGGGATACAGAGGAACGATCATTTTTAATTTGTATATACAGAATAGTTAGGACAGATGTATGACTGCTTTCACCTCGTTCAGTGAGAGGAAGGATTTATAGTAGTATTGTTTGGATTGGATGTCCTGGCTGCTTCTTGTGCTGTGGATGACCGCCGAGAAGATAATAATGTGCAATGTGTTAATTATTGAAAATCTCCTATTAATCAGTTTTGAAACTCTCTCTTGATATTTGTTTCTCAATAAAATAAAATAAAACAATAAAAAAAGAAATCAAAGTGACCACAACTCCAAGAACAGTAACAGAAAGAAACTACCAAACAAGACAAGCAGTTAAACAGAGGAAGAGTAGGGGAACAACAGCAGAAAAATTTGACAAAGATAAACCAATATAAGTCAATTATAATCACCAATGTAAATGGAATCAACTCACCAATTAAAATAAGTAGACCAGCAGAGTGGATCCAAGACAATATCCAACAATACACTGTATACAAGAAAACATTGAACTCTAAAGGAAATTCATAGCTTGAAAGTCAAAGAATACAAAAAGATATTCTATGCAACAGGAGCTCTTTAAAAAAACAGCAGGCATATCTATTCTGCTCACAGACATTGTGAACATGAACCAAGAATAATCAAATGAGATAAAGAAGGTCAGTACATACTGAGTAGGAGAAAAGTTCAAGAGCAAGAGGTAACAATCTTAAATATGTATGCATCAAATATGGGAGCACCCAACTGTGTAAGACAAATTTTAAAGGACAGGAAAAATTAAATGACCAATAACATAATTGACAGAGAAACATAACACTCAATTATCTCAAAGAAGTAGGGCAAGTAGACAAAAATTAGCAAAGAAGGAGCAAAACTGAACAAACCCTTTCCAAAAATGGACTTAGAGGACATTGACAGAGTGCTCCATCCAACAATATCTGAATACACATTATTTTCAGCTGCACATGGGACATTCTTTAAAATAGAACATATACTAATCCATAGATCATGCTTAAGAAATGCAGAAAAACAGAAATTATCCCATGTATATTATCTGAACACAGTACAATGAAACTGGAAATTAATAACAAAAGAAACTGCAAATACCCATAAACACATGGAAATTAAATAAAATGCTCCTCAGCAACTAATAGATCACAGAAGAAATTTAACAACAATTTAAATAATATGTACAATCCAATGAAAATGTAAACACACCATACAAGAAAACAGAATGAGAACAAATAAATACCATAATGCTGCACCTACCCTACTGCTTCACCTCAATCTTCTAGAAAAAGAAGAGGAAACCAAGCCCAAAACTTAAAGGAAGGAATTATAAAAATTATAAAGAAATTAATGAAATGGAGAGAAAGAAAACAGTATGAAGAATTAATGTATCAAAGACCTAGTTCTTCAAAAGATTAAATCAAACTAATACAACTATAGTTAATCTCATCAAAAGAAAAAAAAAAGAATCGAACGATGAAACCCAAACTCAAGTAATAAAGAATAACATGGGTGAAATTACTGTAAATACTGTGAAAATTCAGGAAATCATCAAGAGCTACTTTGAAAATGTTTTCATTCACAGGATGGAAAACACAGAAGGAATGGACAGATTCCTAGATATACATGAGGTACGAAAACTAAATAAAAAAGTTATAAAAATTCTGAGTAACCCAATATAAGTCAATGACATTGAAAAGGTAATTAAAAATTTACCAACAAAGAAAATTCCAGGTCCTGATGGTTCACAGAGAAATTCTACAAGAAAGTTAGAGAAGATTTAGTCCCAATACTCCTTACACTCCTCAATGAAATTGAAAAGAAGCAATGCTCCATAATTCACTTCTGTAGGCAAGTATTACACTGACACAAAAAGTGAGAAAGACCCAAATGAAAATGAGAAGTAGGGGTCAGTCTTTCTCATGAACATAGATCCAAGAATCTTCAATAAAATTCTAGCAAATAGAAAGCACCAAATCATAAGGAAGATTATACTCCAAGACCAGGAGAGAGTCACTCCAAAGATGCAAGGATGGTTCACATATGCACATCTATAAATGTAATATCAACAGAGCCAAAATAAAAACCACATGATCATGTCAGTAAGTGTAGAAAAAGCTTTTGAAAATATCGACACTCATTAATGATGAAAACCCTAGAGAGCTGGACAGATAGCTCAGCATACTAAAGTGCCTGCTTTATTCAGACGCAGGGGTTGGAGGTTCCACCCATGGCCTGCCATGCTGCATCTGCCCCTAGGGTGTGTTGAGATGCAAATGGGTCTGAGCATGGTGGTGGGTTCCTGTAATCCCAGCACTTGGGAAGCTGAACACAGGAGAATCTGTACAAGTTTGATATGTGTAGTGAGACCCTGTACACCCTGTTATCTTCACTGAACACAAAAAACAAAAACAAAAACAAAAAACCCTACAGAAAATTTGAATAGTTGGCCTACACCTGAATCAAAAGTCATCTATAACAAACTAATATTGAACATGATTCTAAGTGGATAAAAACTGAAAACTGTTACTATAAAGTCAGGTAAAAGACAAGGATATCCACTCTCAGCATTCCTTTTCAATACATTTCTGGACTATTAGCCAGTTCCATTAGACAAGAGAGAGAAATAAAAGGAATAAGGACTGGCCAAGAAGAGGTTAAACTATCATTATTTGAAGATGACATGATACTTTACATGGGAGACCCCCTAAAAAGATACCAAGAAACCCTTATAATTAGCAAATTCGATAGCAGGATACAAAGTCAACATCAAAAAATTAATGCATACCTCTACACGAACAAAGACATAAACAAAAAGCCACTGAGAGATAAGATGGAAACAGCACTCTTCACAATAGCATAAAAAAAAAAAGGAAAAAAAGAAAGAAGTAAAAGAAAAGAAGAAAAAATACTTTGGAACTAATGTAACAAGGAAACTAAAAGATTTATACAATGAAAATTACAATATTATGAAAAAAGGGATCAAAGAGGATTTCAGAAATTGGGAAGATATTTCTCGCTTCTCAATCATAAAAACCAATATTTTGTTACTGACCATATTCACAAAACTGTTATAGAGATTCAGCGTAACCCTATGAAAACACCAGGAAAATACTTGTCAGGACTAGAGGAAACATTCCTAAAATTCATTTGAAACTAGAAAAGATGGAGAATAGCAAAGGCAATCCTAGTTAACAGAGGCAAGGCAGGAGCTGCCTGCCGGACTTAAAATTATGTTTCATAGCTACTGTGATAAAATCAGATGGTATTAGCAAAAACGGACCCAAGGATCAATGAAACAGAATTAAAAAATGCAGACAGAACTATAAACACATTCAGCCACCTTATCACCTTTTGACAAAGTAGCCAAACAGGTTCATTGGAAGAAAAAAACCTCTTTAATAAATGGTGCTGGAGAAACTGGCAAAATCTAAAACTAGACCTAGGTATATCACCACACACTAAACTAAGTCCAAATAGATTAAATTTCTAAACATTAAAACTGAAATACTAAATGTACTGGAGAAGAAAGTAGGTGGAAATACTGAAGATACATGGGGGGGGGGACAAAGAATTCTTGAATGAAAACCAAACTGCATGGAAAACATTTCAATGAATCTATGATTGGGTTCTTCTCCTATTGACAAGTTCCTACACATCAAAAGAAATCACCAACAGAATTAAAAATCCAACCCACATATTTGGAACAAAAGCTTAACCAACCATCACTCAAATGAAGGACTTCTATTTAGAGTATATAAAGAACTACAAAAAAATGAGGCCCTGAAAATTCAAAGACACAATTCAAGAATGGGCACCTAAGATAAATGCACACTGCTCAAAGGAAAAAATACAAATGACAAATAAATACAGGAAAAAATATGCTACAGCACTGGTCATTTTAGAAATGAAAATTAAATCAACACTGAGATTCCGTCTCACTCCGGAAAGAATGGCTTTCCTAAAGAAATCAATCAATTAATAACATATGCCGGAGAGGCAGTAAGGAAAGAGGAATCGTTCTCCACTTTTGGTGGGGGTACAGACTCGTGCAACCACTATGAAAATCAGGGTGGAGACTTCTCAAAAACTAGGAAGTCTCATTCAATTCTGGGTATTTTTCAAAAGAGCTGAACAAATCATACCACAGTGAAATATGTGAGCGCATGTTTATGACAGCACCGTTTGTCATAGCTAAATCTTGGAAACAACCTAAATGCCCTTCAACTGAGGAATGGATAAAGAAATGTGGTATTTTATACAATGGAGTATTACTCAGCTATAAATAAACTTGAAGTTTTTATTGGTAAATAAATACAGCTAGAGGCTAAATTTCAAAGTGAAATATATGGGACCCACCTGTGTTAACATTGTATTGTCTCCCTAGTGTAAGAACTTGAACGATTAAATAAAACCTGAGTTACAATAGATGCCGTAGAACAAACATAAACTGAACACAAAGAATGAACAATTGAGATGAGGTAAAGGAGAAAGGAAAGATAAAAGAAGTACACAAAAAGGAAAGCGAAGATAATTCTATTAATTGTTGTCAGTTTTTTAAAGGTATCAGTTAATGTTTAAAGTTATTATTTTGACCAGTGTAATGTGCCAGTATCTGTAATCTGAGCAACAACTTTGAAGAGAGCAACACGCAATAGAAGAACTACAGATGAATACCTTTCATCCTATTTTTTTAAATGCTTATTGTCTCTAAGGACTTACCTATTATTTTATACTCTTTTTCAAATAAATTTAAACAACAAAATATAAAAAGGACAAGGAAAAAATTTAAGGTCTATTTAAAGGAAGAGTTAATGTTTAAATGTTTGATTGACCTTTCATGCCTACATCTGGTAATGTGAACAACAATTTGATGAGAACAATACATAATATAACAACTATTGTTAATGTTCTAGTCTTGTTTTGAAATTCTATACCATTTTCATTTTTTTATATTGCTTTGTTTTCATTCTCATTCTTGTTATTTTTGTTATTTACCTCTTAAGATATGAATTTAGAGACCACTGTTGTCCTGAAACAAAATGAGCAAACAACTGTCAATTTTCTGACTCTAATCCTCATTTTCTTTCTTTTTTTTTTGAAGGAACACCAATGTCTATTAATAGAACAATGAATACACAGAATGCAGCTCATACATAAAGAGTTACTATATATTCTTAAGACAGAAAGAACTTCCATAGGCTACACCATGGATGGACTTGAGGACATTAAGTTACATGAAATAAGTCAGAAAGACAAACACTATATGATTTCACTTACAAGCTATCTACAGTAACAAACACATAGAAACAGAAAGTAGAACGGTGGCTACCAGACCAAGGAAAAGAAAAATAGGAAGTTGTTTAACAGGGTAGATAGATTTTCAGTTTTGCAGGATAAAAACGTTCTGGTGATCTGTTTCACAATGATGTGAGGGTGCTAAACATCATAGAACTGAACCATATGGCTGAACTGTACAGCTAAAAATAGTTAAAATAGAAAATACTGTTATATGTTTTTACCATAATAATATTTTCAATATTAGAACAGTGGTGGGGGACTTGGTGATGATGCAACACAGGTGTCTGTTAATGGAACAATGAATAAACACGACGTGGTTCTGCATAATGAAATACTATAGAATCTTGAGAAGGAAAGAACTCCTGCCATATGCTGCAACATGGATGAACTTCTGTCTAGTTGAGACTTTCCCATGCAAGATGCTGTCAGTTTTCCTCTTGCATTCAAAATAAGGGATAGGGCCAACCAGATAGCTCAGTGGACTAAAGTGCCTACCTGTAGGCAAGCTCAAGGACTGGGGTTCGATCCTCAGCACCACATGCCATGCTGACCCCATTCCCAGGGAGTGCTGAGATGGTCATTGAGACTGGGTGTGGTGGCACACACCAAGTGCTGGGCATAATCCCAGGACTTGGGAGGCTGAAAACAGGAGGATCACTACAACTCCAATGTGGGTAGTGAGACTCTGTAAGCCTTGTACAAAATACAAAAAACTAAAATAAAATAAGGGGTGGCAGTGCTGAGGAAGAAGCTTTAAGCTTCAGGATAGGGTTCACTAACTTTGATCTTCACTGTGGTGTGAAGGACACTGTACAGTAGTCATATTTATGTCTCCCTGATTAAATATATCAGATTCCTAAATGTGTGCTCTTCTGCTCATACCTGGATTCCCTAACCAGCTGCTGAACTGAGGCAACCATGAGGGGAGAATCCCCACTATTCATATGTTCATGAAATCCCTCATTTCCAGTAGAGTCTGTGCCTTCCCCTGTGCCTTGCAATCCTGCTCCAGAAAGCCTGCTACATATGCACATCTCCTGCTCATCTTCCTCCTTCCCCTGATTGCCCTGATATACACACAGCCCCAGTTTCCACTTCAAGCTTTTGAGTCCCCTGAGTCAGCCCAAGTAGTTCTCAGCTTTTTCTATGGTGAGTTTGGGATTCAGCTTTCCCAGGTCTCTTCCCTCCACTACCACTCTCCTCATTTTCACTAAAGAAATAACTAAGTGTTCTCCTGAAGGTGAGATGTTGGAGAATCATGGGAACAGCCTTGATCATGGGAACTTATCCAACTTACATTTGACATGGGCATATCCATCTCTGATTCCAATTGCAAATCTTCATCCATGGTGAGTATATTTTGACCAGTAGCAGATTCATTGTGACTTTGACTTTTCTTATTTAATACTAAGAAAAAAAAATACAGTGAATGGAGGGCTATAGTAAAAATACAGTGAACGGAGGCCTGTGTCCTCTCAGTTTCTATTTGTGTATTTAAGTAGGCTCCTCCACTTCTATTTCATTGGTCGGTCATGAGGAACCAGTGGTGGCAACCTAGGCACAGGCACAGCTGAGTGGTTTCTTTATTTCCCCCAGTGCAATAAGCTTTTCTACCATGCCGATTTCTAATCTTATAGATTCCTTTTTAAGAATCAAAAGTATTCATTATGCCAAGAATAGCTCATCTTCTATAAAGATATTATCAAATTTTATTCTAATTTGTGCTGTAACATAATAATGTTACTGGACTTATAAATCTTATTTATCTTTTATAAACCCAGTGATTTTTTTAATAGTGAAGTTCTTCATGAGTATGAGACAGAGGGATTTTTTTTTTCCAGACTGGGGATTGAACTCAGACCCTTGCACTTGCCTGGGAAGCTCTTATTCTACTGAATCATCTCTCTGGCCCCAAGACAGAGGTTTTTATTTAAGTACTACCTCATATCTTCTGCCACAGAAGATATTAATGATGGAATAAATATCCTAAAAGAGAAGTAATATTAATTGATCTATATCTTTATAATGCATCTATTTCTAACACATAACTTTTCCCCAAATTTACTGTCATTTTCTAATTTTTCTAAAAAGGTAAAAACGTAGAATTGTCAAGAATTCACTCTACTTTTTGTCACATCCTTTGTGACCTCCAAATCCTCTTCGTGCAGTATATTAGAACTTTCTATAGTGGTGATGCTCTCTAACTTGTCAATTTTTGACACCTGAACTATGAACATTGCTGTAGAATCTACGGTATATTCTCCAGAGGTGACATCATGACCAAGTTGGGGTTCTAGTGAAAGTTGGGAGCATTCACACTTACATTTTGCCTTCTCTTTTCTGAGATGGTCAGCAGTACTTTCTAAATCTGGTATCTTTTTGCAAATTGTTATCAGTTTTTCCAGTCCTGCATCATTTTTGAACTTTTCAACCATCAGGTCAGTAAAACTAATTCTGTCATATTGTGCATGCTCCCTTCCTTTAAGGTTTAACTCTTCAGATAGTAAGGATTTTACTATTCGAAAATTATAGTCACTCATACGATGTAAGCCTCCCAGCAAAACAATTTCCTTGAAACTATCTGCCATCTTTCAAATAATAGGCGAACCTGCAAAAAAATGGCATATAATATTTCATTATACATGTACACAGGAAGTTTCAAAAGAGAGAGAGGTCTGAATACATGATTTACATCAGTGTCGGCACTAGTCAGAAGTGTCTATGCAGCAGAAAAGGTCATAAATACTAGTTACTAGAAAATGCATACACAACAGCTCCATTACACATCCCTAAGAATATCCTCCTTGACAATGATGTCATGGATGGATGTTGGGGAAGAATTTGCAAATAGGCACATCTGACAGCACTTGGAGTACAGATTATGCAGTGTCAAACTCTCTGCCTCCTATTTCTCTACTTTACTGACTGAAGCCTATCTCCGGTATATGTCTGTTTGCTCCTAACTTTTCCAGCATCTATGCTTCTGTCCTTTGCTTCTTTGCTAATTAGCTCTCATTAGCATTGTGTGTCCTGTGATGTTGGACCATGTCCTCTGTAGCCCTATCAGTGTCAGACGTTGGAAGCCACATGTGTCCTATTGCAGGATCAAAGAATGTATAGGCTAAAACTACTTTAACTGTTGACCGATTTGCTTTCTTAATTCTCTTTGGTAGAGCTTGATTTTTGGCAATAAACTGTGTATCAGTCATGCTGAAATCTTTTTAATCCTTTTTCCCCGTTTATTGTACAAATAAAAACAACAAGAAACCCTTTCATCCATAAAGTATTGTAGCATGGCTGCTGAAGTCATTTGCATCTTTTTAATTCCTAAGCTTTTATATTCCTCACATTAGATTCTTTAGAGTTACATAACAAATCTTGATTTTTTTTCCCTGTATTATTATGTTCCTTGTTTCCTTTATTTTTCCTGGAAAAGCATTTCGATTTTTCTTGCCCTTATTTCCTCCCATTCTTCCATTGTGATCCATCTGAAATTTTATCTTCAGGAAGCTTTCAGAGTTCCCAAATGTACTGAATGATGTGGCTCTGGAGCTCTTTAGCATGTGTGCATTTTCTTGGTGACAGTACATGGTATGGCTTTGGATTTTTTTGTTAAATTTACAAATTCTTTTGGTTTAGAAATAATAAGTTTGTGTGTATTTTGTGTTATTGAAATGTTCAAATTTCTGAGACTATGTTTTTATTTTCCTTTTGAAGAGAAAAGCCAATCCTCAGTTTGAAAAGGCCCATTGACTGAGGAGTAAATCCATACATAGACATATTGTAGTGAGTGAAATCAAATGACTTTTAAATCCAAACAATGAAATTGTATGAGCTACTAGAAGTAGTGGATTATCTATAAATATTCAAGAATAATATTGAAATTTTTTCTGAATGGCAACATAGTAACAAGAGGTTCAATTTTTGTATAATACTGAACTTAAATCCCTTTTATTACAAAATTAAAATGTTTTCATAATAGAACAATTTGTTTAATAACTGACAACAAAATACAGTTGGGAAATATCAGATGTCAGATGACATAGAGCTATGAGTAATTGTTCATTTAAGTGAGAAAATTCAAGTATTTTGATTAAATTGTATTAATTTTGATAGTGGCATAGTGATTCAGATTCATATGGAATTGCTAGTAGCACAGTATTTAAACATTAAGTGGACTTATACAATATCCAAATTCTAAATTTCGAAATGTATTATGCCCACATGTATAGAGAAGGTGCTCTCAATTGTCATCCAAGAAAAAAATTGAGGGACAATTTAGAAAAATATAAAGATGCTATTTGAACAGTGTGCTTTTGAAAGGGAAAGACATGTAGAGGAACACAGATAGGAAGTGATATTGAAGAAAATAATAATAATCAAATCTGAGAATCCTACAGGCCAATATTAAGTCAAATGAAAACAAATGACTAAGCATGTGAATGCTTTAAAAACACTCTCTGGTGAAAGAAAAAAAAAACAGGAACTATTAATATGGTGGAGAATGGAAAGAAATAGAACAAGACACATCACTAATATATTCACCTTAAAGCATAAGATACAGGTATAAACTTTAGAAAGATAGAAGAGAATACAGAAGTGCCAGATGTTAAGGGAAGACAGTAACATAAAGTCATAGTGTTTAGTTATAGAATATAACTGAGTCTAACCAAATATACAATTAATTATGAAATATGGTATGACATCTGCCCTTATGTTGTTAACAAAACTTTATTTAAATGAAGAAATATTAAAAACAAGTTACTATGTAAAAAGTAACTTAAAATGTCAGTCATCTATATTAATGTAGCTTTAAATATCAAAGGTGGTAGGTGAGTTTGAAAGTATTGTCAGATACTGCATGATGACAAAAAGTTCAACTGCTAGGAAGACACATCTGCCTTAATTATACTTTTTCTATTAATAGGAATATTCTTTTTGGTGTTACTATATAATCCTTTGTGATATTACAAGTAATAATGTTGATTATTTTTCTATGTTGATATATATATATATATATATATATATATATATATATATATATATATATATATATATATCCTGTCACGTACAGCGTACGTAGAGTATGTGCATATGAATACATCTACATTATGACTTTGGAAGAACTACATGAAAAAAACCACCATTTTATGATATGTATTGCATTATGCATGTGAATTACTCATTGAACGAGGTATAAATCATTGTTTAGACTTACAAAATTTGAGCAATAGAATCAGTAAACTTAAATTTTATCATTCATATAAGAATTCTGGAATCAGTATTTACAATTTCCTTTCTATTCAAGTAAGCATGAAATTTTGTGACAGGCTCTAGAGAAGGACATTTCTAAAAAATTAAAAGAGGGAATAGAAGGGTTTCTCACTTAGTGCCTCACTTCTCAGGCAGATCTTGTCACACAAGGAGAGAACTTAATCAGCTTCAAGATCTGCAGAGCCTACTCTCATTTGAAAGAAGTATTTACTTTATTACTTGATGCAGAGGAGAGTTAAATAAAGAGTGACATATACTTATAAATATTAAGAAAGAAATTGTTTTAATGACTGCTTCTGAAAAATTTTATGTAAGGTGAGTCCATTTGTTCTCATGATTACTAAAACTGGGGAACTAGCATGTAATAAAACTTAATGTCCAGATGCACATTTTACTTAATATTATTTCATGGTGTTTTTCATGCTATTGTTCTTTCACTGTATTGTACTTGTATTACATGACTGTATTATAAAATCTGTAAATTGGGGGCTGGAGAGATGGCTCAGTGGTCTAAAGCACCTACTTAGAACAAGCTTGGCAAGGCATCAGGGACTGCGGTTCAATCCCCCAGCACCAC
>NW_004524692.1:8451328-8453057 GCF_000260255.1 Octodon degus
CTCTCTCTCTCTCTCTCTCTCTCTCTCTCAAAAAATAAAAATAAAAAAGAAAATAAAATTTAAAAAAAAATCTGTAAATTATCCAGCCAAGCAAACAAAGGTTCTCTTACATATATCAACTTTGCTAATTCATACACATCATCTATTTCAAAATTTGCAACTCAGAAAACAATGCATAGAACTCAAATGTGAAGAACAAATGTCAATTATTTCTCTAAATGAAAGATCAGAGATCAAGCCATTGAAGCTGATGCATAAATACAACTGATTCTGACATTTCTCCCCTTACCCAAAGTACTAACACTGCTTTGTATCTCCTGTGGATTTTTAGGAGAAATCAGAATAAACTCTTAAAAACCACCAGGAAGACTTACCTTCTTAGAAATCTCTTCAGCAGGATGTCTGGATCTTGAGATTTATAGCAATGTGGAAGTAGTTGCTGTTATGCTTGAAAAGGAAGGTAAATCAGTAAAAGTGCAGGATACTGAAGATCTAGACGTTGAAATCTTCCAAAATGCTAAGAAAAGAAAGTATTTCTAAAGGTAACGAATAACATAATCCTGGTTATAGTCATACGATAATTTCAGAAGTGGTGTGTAGAGGGCTCACACTGCAGAAGAATAAACAAAAGTGAATCTCCTCCCATCCGTGTTCTCAAATGGGGCTTTCCTCTAAAAGCAGAACTGCAGTTTCTTCCTTGCAATATCTTAGTCATCATGCTGATTTAAAAGTAAACTAGAACTTAATTTTTTTCATACAAATCTCAGCAAATGAAAGAGGTTTAAATATTAGAATTTTCACATCCAGCAGCCTTACTCACCAGTCACTAGGAATCTCTGTGGTACTTGAGATCCTGACACTCTTACAGTAAAATTATGAGGCACTTTCTAGCTGCTTATAACTTCAGGCTTTCTGTCAGAGTGGGAGTGGTTCGAGGATTTCTATTACTAATACTACTGTAATGCATTTCCTAGACAGGGGTGGGTCTTCTAGATCTATTACTTATTAAGTATTATGTTACTCATTCCAGCTGTTCATAATAGTGCACCAATATGGGGCTTGTCAGAGCTTGATGTTATATTAAGTATGTGATGTTATCAACTATATCTAAACACTGTGCCTCTAGTTATTCTCTTAACTAATGCCAGAATGAATCATTTCAGTGATGAAGTTCATGATTACTTTTCGCGTATTACTTATAGAGAAACAACATAGTATGATAGCTTTGAAACATCTATAAGAGTACTAAAGGTCAGATAGGGACATTTGAACTCATGAAGCTTCTGTCATGCAAGTTTTTTTGTGGATCATAGAAGCCTTCTAGACTATGGAAGATCTCATGTGTTAACAAAAGGGACAAACTGGTCGATGGTGTGAAGAAGTCCATCAGCTGATCTGCAAGCAGTATGATTCCGTTGCTGGATATAGAATCCTCAAGCACAGGGAATGCAGACAAATGATCTGAGACCATTTATGTCTGAAGAAAGCTGACTATGTTGTTTCAAGATAGTCCCACATATAGGAAGGTTAATTTCTGGACTTGAAACCATCTAAAACATGTATCAAAGCAAAATCAAGGAGAATCTTCAGTAATGGTCTCAAATACCTGTGGACACTTATGGCTTTTTTTGAGGAGTGTAGGCACAATTTGGGTTGCAGATTATCTATCTATCTATCTATCTATCTATCTATCTATCTATCTATCTATCTATCTATCTATCTGTCAATC
>NW_004524692.1:8453157-8461220 GCF_000260255.1 Octodon degus
TCTATCTATCTATCTATCTATCTATCTATCTATCTATCTATCTGTCAATCTATCTATCTATCTATCTATCTATCTATCTATCTATCTATCTATCTATATTTATATCTAAAGCACTGGACAGTGAGAGATGTTAGGATGGTCAAAAGAAGGTCAGAGAGTCCCAAAAAAGATCTCACAAAATAGTGCTTGTATGACAGGTTCACCATGATTAAAGACCTTTATTGCCCTTAATCATTCCATTGATGATGGATTGAGTATACTACACTATTGTTTTTTGCTGTCAGTTACAACTCCAATGTACAACTCAGTACCTATTTTTATTTTTTGTTTATTTAATTTTTATTTTTATTACTACATGCTTGCAGTACATCATAATTATATTCACTTTGGGTAGCTGCTACTTGCACATAATGCCTTTTATTATTATTATTTTTTATTGAGAAACAAATAGCAATGAGACAGTTTCAAGACAGGTTATTAGTTCAGTTACAATAATTAATACATTGCATATTGTTGTCTTCATAGTAGTTATTACAATCTCTATTATTACCTTCAAATAATTAAAAACATGATCTCCAACTTATATTGTGCAAATTTTAGAAGACAAAGCAAAGGAATACCTGAAAATGTACATTGTTCCTAACTTCAGAGGCATGATTAAATAATTAATGTTCTGTCCCATCCTACAAAAATCTCAGAACAAAGCAAGAGAAAGACAACTTCAGCTTGGTACACTGTCAAAGCGGTCATGCTTGGCAGTGAGAGAAGGGAGATCACAGCACTTTCAATGTGTGCCTGTCTATTCTTGGACCCTGAGGAAAAAGAGAACGGTACACCATTCATCCATCTGTATTGCTTGACACAAAGCTGAATGAAGTTCCTACTTCACTGTAGCAACTATTATCTGATCTTCACTGGTAGGGACAAGGCCTATCTTCCTATGGTCTTAGTCTGTTCTGTGTTAGTATTATAGATTATCCCCACTGAGGAATTTATAAAAAAACATAAAATTAGTTGTCAAACTTCTAGAAACTGGAATATTTGAGAGTGGGGTGTTAGCATTTGATGGGAAATGCCTGTTCTATCCTCAGGAGAGAACAAAAAGGAGCAAATTCCCTCTCACACACCATTCTTATAGTGTTGTTAAAGGGCTCAGTAGTTTTGAAAGGAAAAGACATACACAAAAACATTGATAGGAAGTAATTGTCGACAACAACATCAAAAAAGCAAAGCTCTTTATTCTGTTGAATGAAATTAAGCCAAATGGACACAAATTTGACTAGGGACAATTGTGTCTCAAAAACAGTTTCAGATATAAGAGAAAACATGAGGAAATATGTATGTAATTGAGGGCTTAATGAGAAAGAAGAGAATGCCACACGAATCTTGTTTTCTTACAGTATAAAATACATGTGTAAGCTTAAAAAAAGATGCTGGGGAAAGGAATATTGAAATGTCATATTTTCAAGGACAGGCAGCAAAATCAGATCAAAGTGTACATGCATAGTGTATAGTGATATTGTCTGGCTAAGTATATAACAAATTATAAAATGTGATTTTGGACATCTACCTCCATGTTATTAATAAAACATCATTGAAATGATGAAAGATGAAAAACAAATTATGATGCAAAAAGTACCTATATGAACATGTTATCTATATTTATTTCAGAATGTGGTTCCCATGTAACCAAAATAATCTTTAATTAGAAATATTATTCTGTAATATATTTAAATGATATATAATGTATTTACACATATTTAGCTATGCATATAAATATGCATATAAATAAATACATGAATGTAGTCTATTAGAATTGTATCTGACAAAAAATTAAAAAATGTCTAATTAGACTTGACATTCTATAAGTCTAGTATAATAAAAGACACATAATTTGATAGGAGGTAATACATTGTAATTTGTGTATCTTTGACTTCAGAACATAATGGTAGAATGTTTGGGCTATTTCTTTATTTAAAGATAAGTTGGACATTAATACCCTGGGTTCTTAGCAGTATTAAACTTCGTAGTGTGACCACTCAGAGTATTTCAAACCTATGGGCATCTAAGGATGCTTGAGCATTTGTCACATCTTGTCTAGTGCATGTGGACAGTGGGATGCTGTCAAGTAATCATGACTTAGTGCTGGTAATCATGAATGCACTTTTAAAGCACTACCAAAGAATGGAAGTATGTGATAACAACCCCTACAATAATTATACACTAGTGAAGAGGATGGATTGTTATCTGGCTGTCTTGCCCTCTTGTGCTCTGATAAGCTGCATCCTATCTGCTCGTGTGGCTCATATCTTGCACACACTGTTTACCTGGGGACCATACTCATGAAAATCTCTCTTAGGTCCCCTAAATTGCTGACAAATTCTCTATTCTGTTTATCAATTTTTTCTTCAATTTCACACTTTTTCCTCTAAACAATAGACATCAAATTCAGATAGCCAAGGTTCTAAATCAAGTTCTAATTTACCACCTAA
Source organism: Octodon degus (assembly GCF_000260255.1). NCBI lineage: Eukaryota > Metazoa > Chordata > Mammalia > Rodentia > Octodontidae > Octodon > Octodon degus. The sequence continues at coordinate 8,455,650 of NW_004524692.1, forward strand.
ATATAATTCAGAAATGGATTTTCATTGTCTGTTGTTCTTCCAAACTATTATAGAGTAAAAAGCAAAAAGAAAAGAAAATCCTATCAAACTTTTAGAACTAATGTGAAGACTAAGTGTCAGAAATAACTGTGAAATACCAAATAACAGATATAAATAACAAATATACGATCTGCAAATATAATGAATATTTAAACTCCTCATGTTGGTTTCTGTTATTGAAAATTAACTTCAGTCTTGGCCTAAAGCAGATGTGTCTGGGACACAGTCCTGATGGATCCACACATGTGGAAAGGGAGAACTAGTGGTAGGAGAGCTACCATGCAGCCTCTCATGTTTGAGTAAAGGAGTGGAATCACATATCTGACAACAGACAGGGCTACAATTTGTCCTGACACTCTACTACATTCCTAGAAATCATCAAAAGGCAATCAAGTGGCAGACACAGTACCCATTATGTCTCCTCCAGGAGAAAAATTCTACAATACTTATCCTGACCTAATTAACCCTCCCAGGACACAGGTCCTCACCATTGAAACTCACACTAGATTTCAGGCCCCACCTGCCCCTTATTTTTGTTTCTCTAAACAGCACAGCTTACTCATGCATCATGAGGCTGAATCCTTAAGGATCACACCTAAAGTGTAAATAGAAATATCCAGTTTAATCTGAGTGCTCCACTCTGGTTTATGAGCCATAAACTATTTGCTTTAGAGAAATGATATATAGAGTAAATTCATCCCATTCACATATTTTCTTTCTGTTTTTGAATGAATCTGTCTGATTTTAGGAGTTGCTTTGTCGTGCTTAATCAGAGCAGGAGAGATGCTGATCCCTTGGTCAGCACACACATTAGACACTGTGGAGGATTTGTGGACTGCCAGGAACCCATCTCGATTATCATAATTTGATATGGTGATGACATTTTTTTGGGATGAACTTTTCCTTAACTCTTATGTCAAAGACTTTCATTTGGATGTATCTCTGTTCATCAGACACAGTGGCATGAAACATTTTCTCATCTTTTCCAATCTCATATGTAAATGGTTCTGTCACTTTCAACATCATCACTGCTTTGGAATGTAGCTGTGAACCACATTCTTCAGAAGGCTCACTGGGTACACACTGAACTCTTTTCTTCTACTTGGACATTACACAAGAAAACAAAATCTCAAGGCAGTATTCATTGACTGTCTAGTGAGATACATCTCAGGCTCACTTTGATCTTTTAAAGAGCACTTAATTAAGGGACTGAGGGAAAATAATGTTTGATGTCCTATTCCTTACTTCATAGAAGAAATGAAAACAAAATGTTAGCTAGTAATATTGCTTCTAATCTTAATCAACAATGGGGAGTTTTCAAGACTCAAATCACAAAGTCGTTTCCATCAAATCAGTGAAGATTTGTATGAGGATTAGTAAGGCAGCTAGTGGATGTACCTCACTACCTTTCCTCTTCTGGACAGGTCCAGGCTAGAAGCTGTTATGCTGGAGTAATAGTAGGTATTGAGGCGAATCAGTGAAAAGGAAAGTAGGCATTAAGGATCTCTGCTCTGAACACCACTCTTTGCAAAGCGATGCACTGTTTCAAAGTTTCAGGAGAGCATTTTTGCACTGGGCAAGAGGCCCATGATCTGGAAGAGGAAGGGTCATGCCTGGGAGCCACATTTTTCAGAAGACTCACTGGGTATTAACTGCTTTCTTTGCTTCTATGTGGACACCACACAAGTAAACACAATCATATTTAAAGTGATACTCAGTGACTGACTAGTGAGAATCAACGCAGGCTCAATGCCATTCTCAAATGCATCTTAATTAGGGGACTGAGTGAAAGTAGTGTCTGATTTCCTATTATTTATCTAATAGCAGAAGTGAAAAAAAGTAATATTAGTTGGTTCTAATGCTAGACAACAGAGTGATTTTTAAAGAGTCAAATCACAAAGCCCTTTTCCACAACTCAGTGTTATGTATTAGGGTTAGTAGGGAAACCAGTGGAAGAAACTCAAGAACTTTCCTTTTTTATGTATTTGGTACAGTGTCTACAAAGTCTCACTATGTAGATCAGACTTGGAGGAATTCTCCTGTTTTCAGCCTCCCAAGCACTGAGATTACGGGTGCAAGCCACCACTCCCAGTCTCAATCACTGTCTCAGTGCACCCTAGGGGAGAGGTCATAAATGAACATGTTATATCTTAGTGAATTATACAGATATATACTCTATAATTTTCTTTTTTGCCTTAATGTTAGGATCAGAGTTCAACCAGAAGTTGCTGAAGCACTGCCTCCTTGCTCATACAAACTGCAACACTATTCATTTACTATGGGAACATGGAGCAGAGAATATACTAGTTTCAGGACTCCAGACTCACCATGTGGAAGTGGTGGGACAGAACCCACATGAACTTCTCAACATGGAGGACCCCAGACTCACCTCACAGAAGTGGCATCATGGAACCCTTGTGAACTCCTCAGTGCCAAGGACCTGAGAGTCACTGCATGGCAATGGCAGGGTGTATCTCAGGTGATCTGCTCTACCTGGAGGACATCTGACTCATGGTGCTAAGGTGACTGCAAAAAATTCTGGTGAACTGGTCTGCCTGGAGGATTCAAGATACTTAGTGGGGAGTTGCTCAGAGAAAACACAAGGCAACTAGTTTACATACAGATTCTCATTTTACAATCTGCTTTGTTTTATAACTAAAGTCTTTGCTCCTATGTTCAAAGGAGAAAACTATTAGTTATCAAGTTTTGTCAATTTCTAAATTTCACTTGCTATTATTATTATTGCTAATTATAATACTGTAAATAGGATATATCTGTCTTAAGAATATTTCCTACCTTGTATAATATTGGGAAGTGTTACAGTAATAACCTCACCAAGTCTTATACCAAAGGGCAGAGCACAGTGCCAAATGGAAATCCATATCCCACTCTCATTCAATAGAGAAGGCAGGGTCATGGAACAGACATGAACCAAGAATCTTAGACACACAGAAAATATCCCTAATGATCTAAATCTTTATAAAAGCTCTGATGGTAGTGATACAGCTATAAGTTATGAAAAGTTTGCAAAAAGTATGAAAAATGTGAAAATAGAGAGGTCTTTCTGAAAAAGAAAATGATAAGACAAAGGAGCAAAATGCAATCTCAGGCCACGAGCTGACCCAGAGCAAATCTAGGGGAAATCAGAACAGAAGAAATTGAAAGTCACGGACCTGAAATTTCTGAAATGGTTGTAAGTGAAATGAAGAAACAATTTCTGATGTGTATGGAGGAAATCAGATCAGAAATAATCCCTCAGGTAAAAAAGAAATAATAATTATAATGAAAGAATTGCTAAGTGTATCTAAAGAAGACATTGATAAAACAAAATAAAGGAACATACAAAATGATGAAAACCTTCAATGAGCAATATAGGAAAGAAATAGAATACATGAAACAGATTTAAAGAGGTAACTCATGAAATAAAAATTACATGAAGGGCTGGCAATAAGTGCTTGAATAAAAGATTAAAGATGAAATTAAAGGAAAGATAAAATCCATAAGATTGAGAAGTTTCAGTGAAAATGAATGAGTCAATGAAAATGAGATAAAAAGAATATTTGCAGAATAGCAGAAAACTTGCCAAATATAGGCTAAGAATATGACATACAGTTAAGCGAAGAATGTAGAACTCCAAAAGCATCATCCACAATAAACCTACACCCAGAAATATAAGGATCAAGATTCCAGAAATTCAGCCCAAAAATAAAATACTAGACTCCGTTAGAGTAAATAAACAAATCACATTTAAGGGAAAGTCCACCAAAATCACAGATTTCTCAACACAAACCATCAAGTCAAGAAAAGATTGGAGTGAAATATTTCAAGCTGTAAAAGAAAACAACATCCAAAAAAGATCAATTTATCTTGAAAACCTCTCTCAAAGTTAATGGAGAAGTAAAATAAATTCATGAAAAAAAAACAACTAAAGTAATTCATGACCACCAAACTAACCCTGGACCGCGTACTGAAATGTATTCTGCAAAGAGGTCAAAGTGACCACAAGTCCAAGAACAACAAAAGAAAGAAACTACCAAACAAGGTAAGCAATTAAATACAGGAAGTGCAGGTACACACAGGAAGGGAAAGAAAAACAGACAAATAATACGACAAAAATAAGTCTATACATATCAGTAATATTAACCAATGTAAATGGAATCAACTCACCAATTAAAATGAATAGACTGGCAGAGTGGTTCAAAAACAAAGTCCAACAATATGTTTTATACAAGAAACACGTTGAACTCAAAAGGAAATACATAGTCTGAAAGTCAAAGAATAGAAAACAAAATACTTTATGCACCAGGAGCTCATAAAAAAAAGCAGGGGTAGCTATTCTGTTCACAGACATCATGAACTTTAAACCAAGAATAATCAAATGAAATCAAGAAAGTCAGTAATACTGATTAGGGGATAACTTCAAGAGGAAGAGATAACACTCTTAAATATGTGCACATCAAATCTGGGAGCTCCCAAGTGTCTAAGGCAAATTTTAAAGGACATGATATATTAAATGACCAATAACATAATATTGACAGAGAATCTTAACACTTCTTTATCTCAAAGAGAAAAGGAATTAACAAAGAGGGAGCATAAATGAGCAAATACTTTCAATAAGTGCACTTAGTGAACATTTACAGAGTGCTCCACTGAAAATACATTATTTTCAGCTGCACATGGGGCATTCTTTTAAATAGACGACATACTAGTCCATAGGTCATACTTAAGAGAAGGAGAGAAAGAGAAATTATGCCATGCATCTTATCTGAGCACAGTGCAATGAAATTGGAAATTAATGACAAAAGATACTGTAGAAACCCCTAAATAGAAGGAAAATAAATAGCACCCTCCTCAGCATCCAACGGGTCACAGATGACATTAACAAGAAATTAAAAAATACATGCAATCAAATGAAAATATAAACAAAATTTACCAAAATTGTGGGATTCCAAGAAATCAGTTCTCAGAGGCACATTTATAGTAGTGAACTCACACATTAGAAAACAGGATGAGAATAAATATATACCCTACTGCTATGCCTCAGTCTTCTAGATAAGAATAGCAAACCAAGCCTGAAGCCCAAATAAAGGAAGTGCTTACAAATACTAGAGTAGAAATTAGTGAAATTGAGAGAAATAAAACTGTACAAAGAATTAATGAGTCAAAGAGCTGGCTCTTTGTTTATTTATTTATTTTTGTGTTATCAGGGATTGAACTGAGGACCTGGCAATTACCAGGAAAGTGTTTGTTCTACTGAGCTATCTCCTCAGCCCAAAGAGCTCTATGTGCTCACAAGGCAGCGTTTTCTTTTTCTCTTCTTCTTCTTCTTCTTCTTCTTCTTCTTCTTCTTCTTCTTCTTCTTCTTCTTCTTCTTCTTCTTCTTCTTCTTCTTCTTCCTCTTCCTCTTCCTCTTCCTCTTCCTCCTCCTCCTCCTCCTCCTCCTCTTCTTCTTCTTCTTCTTCTTCTTCTTCTTCTTCTTCTTCTTCTTCTTCTTCTTCTTCTTCTTCCTCTTCCTCTTCCTCTTCCTCTTCC
>NW_004524692.1:8461320-8481502 GCF_000260255.1 Octodon degus
TCTTCTTCTTCTTCTTCTTCTTCTTCTTCTTCTTCTTCTTCTTCTGGTGGAACTGGGAATTAAACTCAACCCTTGAGATTGCAAGACAAGTGCTTATTCTACTGAGACATCTCCCTGGCCCCTGGTTCTTTGAACGATATAATTAAACTGATAAAACTTGAGCTCGAGCCAAGCAGTACAGAATAAAATGGATAAAATTACTGCACATCCTGTGAAAATTCAGAAAATCATCAAGAGCTACTTTGAAAATGTTTTCACTCACAGGATGGAAAACACAGAAAAATAGACAGATATGTATTTTTATATGAATTACCAAAACTAAATCAAAAAATATAAAAACTTTGAATAACCCAATATAAGTCAACAAATTTGAAAATGTAATAAAAACCTTACCATCAAAGAAAATTCCAGGTACTGTTGATTCACAGCGGAAATCTACTAGAAGTTAGAGAAGATTTAATCCCAATATTCGTTAAACTCTTCAATGAAATTGAAAAGTAGAAATGCTCCATAATTCACTTGTGCAGGCAAGCGTTATAGTGATATGAAAAGCAGGGAAAGACCCAACTGAAAATGAGAAATAAGGGGTAATCTTTCTCATGAATATAGATGCAAGAATCTTCAATAAAATTCTAGCAAATACAAAGCACCCAATTATAAGGAAGATTATACACCATGACCAGGTGTTATTGATTCCAGAGATGCAAGGATGGTTCAACATATGCAAATTTATAAATGTAACATCAACATTGTCAAAACCAACAAACACATGATCATGTCAGTAAATGCAGAAAAAGCTTTAGAAAGTGTCTACACTTATTAATGATAAAATTCTTACAGGACTGGCCAGATAGCTAAATGAAGTATGTCACCTGCTTTATTCAGATGCAGGGGTTAGAGGTTCAATCCCCATCCTGCCATGTTGATTCTGACCCCAGGGAATGCTGAGATGGTCAATGGGTCTGGGCATGGGGGTGCTTTCCTGTAATCCCAGAACTTGGGAAGCTGAAAACAGGAGAATCAGTACAAGTTCAGCCTATGTAGTGAGAGGCTATACACCCTGTAGATGCAGTAGTAAAAACATCAAAAAGAAAGAAAAAAGAAAGATAAAAACCCTAAAGAAAGATGGCATAGTTTGCCTACACCTGAATCAAAAGTCATCTATGACAAACTAACAGAAAACATCTTTGCAAGTGGAGAAAAACTCAAAACTTTTACCTCAAAGTCATGTACAAGACAGGAATTTTCACTATTACCATTACAATTCTGGAAACATTAGCCAGTTCACTTAGACAAGAGAGAGAAGTAAAAGTAATAAGAATTTAGAACAAGTTAAACTATCATTATTCGTAAATGACATGGTATTTTCTATGGAAGATCCAAAGAACTACACCGAGAAAACCCCACAATTAGTAAATTTAGTAGCATAGCAGGATACAAAGTCAAAACCAAAAACAAAACAAAACAAAAAAAAAAACCAAACAAACAAACAGAAAAAACACTGAGAGATAAAAGAGATAAAATAGAGAATCAGCACACTTCACAATAGCATCATAAGGAAAAGAAAAGAAAAGGAATAAAAAAAGAAAGAAAAGAAACAAAATAAAAAAAATCACTTCTGGAAGTAATCCATCAAGGAAAGTAAAGAATTTATACAATTAAAATTACAATACTATGAAAAAAGAGATCAAAGAGGATTTCAAAAAATGGAAAGATATTTCTTGCCTCTCAATAGGAAGAACCAACATTGTAAAAACGGCTATACTCCCAGAATTATTATAGAGATTCAATGCATCTCCTACCAAAACACCAGGAAAATACATGTCAGGGATAGAGAAAACACTCCTCAGATTGATTTGAAACCAAAAAAGATGTAGAATAGCGAAGGAAATTGTAGTCAACAAAGACAAAGCAAGGGGCATTACATTCCCTGATCTGAAATTACACTTCAAAGCTTCTGTGACAAAATCAGCATGGTAACAGCAAAAAACAGACAATTAAAATTACAATGGAATAGATTAAAAAGCTGTGGACAGAAATATAAACACACTCAGCCATCTGAGAGATAAAATAGAGAATCAGCACAAAATCTTTCAAAGTAGCCAAACAGGTTCTTTGGAAGAAAAATAACCTCTTTGATATATGGTGCTGGAAAAACTGGCTTTCCACATGGCAAAATCTAAAACTAGATCTAGGTCTATCTCCATGTGGGTGATAGACCAATTAGTCCAACTGAATTAAACATTTAAACATTAAAAGAGAAATACTATATGTAATGGTGCAGAAAGTAGGTGGCAATACTGAAAATATATGGGTAGACAAAGAATTCCAGAATTTAAACCCAACTGCATGGAAAATACTTCAGTGAATTTCAATGAATCTCTAACTTGATTGATAAGTTCATGCACATCCAAAGAAGTCATCAACAGAGTTAAAAATATAACCCACGTATTTGGGAAATATCTTAAACAACCATGACTCAGATGAAGGATTTCTATCTAGATTATATAAAGAACTAAAAAAAAATCAAGCCCTGAAAATTCAAAGACCCAATCCAACAATGGGCATACAAGATAAATGAACACGGCTCAGAGGAAAAAATACAAATGACAAATAAATACATGAAAAATTGTGCCACAGCACTGGTCATTCAAGAAATTCAAATTAAAACAATACTGTGATACCATCTCACTCCAGAAAGAATGGCCTTCATAAAGAACTCAATCAACTGGCATCTTCAATATTTGAATGGAAATGGAACACCCATCTCTGTGAAAGCTAAACAGAAAAGGATGGATATAAATTAAGACCCATTTTGTAGTGAAAAAAATTATGAATCTATATATACAAAATAGGATGGATGGGCTGGTGAGATGGCTCAGTGGTCTAAAGCACCTACTTAGAACAAGCTTAGCAAAGCACGGGGACCGCGGTTCAATCCCCCAGCACCACATGCCAGCCAGCCCCGCCCCCTGGTGGGCTGAGCTGGTCACACACACACACACACACACACACACACACACACACACATAAAAAAAAATAGGATGGATATACAGCTACTTTTTCCTAGTTCAATGAGAAGAAAGATTTATGCTAATAGTGTTTAGAGAAGATATCATGTCTGCATCATGTACTCTGAATAACTACTATGAAGACAACAATATGCAATGTACAATTATGGTAATGTTCCTATCAAACTGTTTTGAAGCTGTCTTATTGCTATTTTTTCTCAATACAATTAATTTCAAAAAGAAATAGACTACTAACAAATTCTGGAAAGGCATTAAAAAAAGAGAAACCCTCCTCCACTGTTTGTGGGGGTGTAGATTGGTACAACCACTATCGAAATCAGTGTGGAGACCCCACAAAAACTATGAATGGAAGTCTCATTCAATTCTGAGTATTTTTCAAAAGAACTGAACACATCATACCACAGTGTTATATGTGAACGCATGTTTATGACAGCACAATTTGTCATAGCTAAATCTTAGAAACAACCTAAATGCCCATCAACTGAGGAATGGATAAAGAAATGTGGTATTTTATACAAAGGAGTATTACTCAGCTCTAAATAAACTTGAAACTTTTATTGGTAAATGAATACAGCTAGAGGTTATATTCTTAAGTTAAATATATGAGGACCGCATGTGTTAACATTGTATTGTATCCCTAGTATAAGACTCTGGAAGAATAAATAAAATCTGAAAGGTACAATAGATGCAATTGAACAAAAAGAAACTGAACATAAGAAATGAACAACAGAGATGAGGTAAAGGAGAAGGAGGAAAAGGAAGTATGCAGAAAGGAGAGCTAAGATAATTCTACTACTAATTTCTGCCAGTTCTTTAAAGGTAGCAGTTAATGTTTAAAGTTATTATTTTGACTGGTGTAATATGCCAGTATCTGTAATCTGAGCAACAACTTTGAAGACAGAAACATGCAATATAAGAACCACAGAAGAATACCTTTCATCCTGTTTATTTTTTAAATGCTTATTGTCTCTAATGACTTATCTAGTATTTTGTACTCTGTTTAAAATAAACTTAAACAATAAAAAATAAAAAGGTCAGGGAAAAACATTAAGGCTTATTGCAAGGAAGAGTCAATATTTAAAAGTTTGATCAATCTTTCATGCCCATATCTGGTAATGTGAGCAGCAAATTCGATGATAACAGTACATAGTATAACAACCATTGCTAATTTTCTATTCTTGTTTTGAAATTTATATACCATTTTCATTGGTTTATGTTGCTTTGTTTTCATTCTCACTCTTGTTCTTCTTGTTATTTATCTCTTAAGATATGAATTTAGAAAGCACCGTGGTCCTGACACAAAATGAGCAAACAACTGTGAATTTTCTGACATTGATCCTCATTTTCACTAAAAATAATAAGTGTTGACCTGAAGGTGAAATGTCAAAGAGCCCTAGGAGCAGCCTTGATCCTAGGAACTCATCCAACTTACGTTTGACAGGGGTACATTCTTCTCTGAATCTGATTGCAAATCTTCCACGGAGAGCATATTTTGAACAGGAGTAGATTGATTGTGACTTTTACTTTTCCTATGTGATACTGAGAAAAAAAAATACAGTGAGTGGAGGTCCCTAGTAATGTGGCCAGTGTCCTCTCAGTTTCTGTTTGTGTATTTAAGTAGGCTCCTCTACTTCTATTTCATTGGTTAGTTGTGAAGAAGCCAATGGTGGCAACCTAGGCACAGGCACAGCCCAGTGGCTTCTTTCTATTCCCTAGTGCATTAAGAAGCCTTTCCATGCTGCTGAATCTATAATCTTATAGATTCATTTTTAAGAATCAAAAGTAAGGACCGGCCAAACAGCTCATCAGATTAAAGTGCCTGAGGACAGGAGCCGGGGCCAGGGTTTGAACCCAAGGACTGCCCTGATGCCCCTTCCTCCGGGGCGTGCTGAGACGGCAATTGAGCTAGGGCTTGGTGGCGCGTGCCTGTAATCCCAGCTCTTGGGAGGTTGTAAACAGGCGGATTACTATGAGTCCCATCTAGTAGTGAGACGCTGAACACCTTGTAGAACCTGCCCTAAGATACAGGGAAAAAAAGAAAAGAATCATGTTAAGAATAGCTCATCTTCTATAAAGGATATTGACAAATTTTATTCTTATTTGTGCTGTGACATAGTAATGTTACTGGCCTTATAAATTTTATGTATCTTTTACAAACCCAGTGATTGTTTTAATAGTGAAGTTCTTCACATCTATGAGGCAGAGGTTTTTATTTAAGTAGTACCTCACATTTTCTGTCAGATAAGATATTAATGATTGAATAAATATCCTAAAAGAGAAATAATATTAATTGGTCTATATATTTATAGTGCATCTATTTCAAATACATAATTTTCCCCTAAATTTATTCTGTTATTCTCTGATTTTTCCAATGCAGAAAAAGCCACAGAATTGTCAAGAATTCACTCTACTTTTTGTTATTTCCTTTGGGACCTCCCTCAACTCCTCTACCTCCAGTATAGCAGTACTTTCTATAGTAGAGGATTTTTCTAGTTTGTCAAGTTTTTGGCACTTTAACCACGAACATTGCAGTAGGAACTGAGGAATATGCTGGGGGAGGTGCCATGACCAAGTTGGGGTTCTAGTGAATATCATGAGCATACACATCATTACCTTTTGCCTTCTCTTTTCTCAGAATGTCAATAGTGCCTTCAAGATCCGGTATGTCTTTGAAAATTATCAGTTTTCCCAGTCCTGCATCCGTTTTGAACTTTTCTGCCATCAGGTCAGCAAGTTGAATTTTGTCACATTCTTCATACTCACTTCCTTGCAGGTTTAACTCTCCAGTCATTAAAGACTTTACTATTCTAAAATGTTCCTCACTGATAGGATATAAACCTTTCAGGAGAACAATTCTCTTGTACTCATTTTCCATCTTTCAAATGACAGGTGAACCTACAAAAAAAATTCGGCATTCAATGTTTCATTTTCTCATGTACATAGCCAAGTTACAAATGAGATAGGCCTACATGCATGACTTTTGTCTCAGTGCTGTCACAAGTCAAAAGCATGTGTGCAGCAAAAAGGGTCATAATTACCAGTTGCTTCACTATAGAAAATGCATGCAAAACAGCTGCACTACACATTCCGAAGGAGATCCTCACTGATGATGATATCATGGATGGTTGTGGGGTAGTAGGTGGTGAGATAGGCAGATCACAGCACAGATTATGCAGTGTCAAACTCTGCCTCCTATTTATATGCTTTCTTGGCTGGAACTATCTTTGGTATATGTGTATTGGCTCCTGACTCTTCTGACATCCATGCTGCTGTCCTTTGGCTCTTTGTTAATTAGCTCTTATTTGTACTGTGTATCCTGTCAGGTTGTACCATGTCCTTTGTAACCCTATCACTGTCAGATGTTGGAAGCCACATATGTCCTATTGCAGGATCAAAGAATTTATGTGCTGGAACTACTTTGTTGACTGATTTGATTTCATAATTCTCTTCAGTAGAGCTTGATATTTGGCAATAGACTCTGTATCAGTCTTGCTGAACTCTTTTTAATCATTTTTTCCATTTACTGTACAAATCAAAACAACAAAAACCCCTTTGTCCATAAAATATCGTAGCATGTCTGCTTAAATTATTTGCATATTTTAACTTACTAAACCATTATATTCCTTACATTCGATTCTTTAGAATTATATAACGAATCTTGAAATTTTTTTCCTGTGTTATGTTGTTGCTAATATCCTTTATTTTTCATGGAAAGGCATTTCAATTTTTTTTTGCCCTTATTTCCTTCCGTTCTACCATTATGAATCATGTGAAGTTTTGTCTTCAGGACACTTCTAGAGTTCCAAAATGTGCAGAATGATGTGGTTCTGGAGATCTTTAGCTTGAGTGCATTTTTTGATAACACTCAGTGCATGTATGGCTTTGAAATTTTTGTTAAATTTACAAATTCTTTTGGTTTATAAATAATAAGTTTGTGTGTCTTTTGTGTTATTGAAATGTTCAAATTTCTGAGGCTTTTTTTTTTGTTCTGAAGGGAAAAGCATATCCTCAATTTCAAAAAGCCCATTTACTGAGCAGTAAATACATACACACGTTATAGTGAGTGAAATCAAATAGTATTAAATCCAAGAAATGATATTGTATGAGCTACCAGAAATAGTGGATTACCAATAAATATTCAAGAGTAATACTGAAATTTTTTCTGAACAACAAAATAGCAACAAGAGATTCACTTTTTGTATAATACTGAGCTTAAATCCATTTCAGTTAGAAAAATAAAATATTTTAATAGTAGAAGAATTTGTTCAGTAACTGTGACAACTGACTGTAGTTGGGAAATACCAGATGTCAGGTGATAGAAGGTTATGAATAATTGTTTTTCATTTTATTTAAGTGAGAAAAGTCAAGTGTTTTGTTTAAGTAGTATTGATTTTGTTAGTGGCATAGTGATTCAGATTCATATGCAATTGCTAGTGGTACAGTAATTAAAGCATTAAGTAGCCTTCTACAACATCCAAATTCTAAATTTTAAAATGTATTACTCCCACATGTATAGAGAAGGTGCTCTCAATTGTCATGTAAGAAAAATATTGAGGGACAATTTAGAACAATATAAAAATGCTATTTGAGCAGTGAAGCATAACAATGTATTCTCTGATAATAAAATCCGTGGTGTTTTTGAAAGGGAAATGCATGTGGAGGAACACGGATAGGAAGTGATATTGAAGAAGAAAATAATAAGCAAAGCTGAGAATCCTGCAGGCTGATATTAAGTCAAATGAAAATAAACAACTAAGCATGTGAATTTTTTAAAAACACACTCTGATGAAAGAAGAAAAACAGAAACTATCAATATAGTGGTGTATGGAAGGAAATAGAACAAGTCACATCACTAATATATTCGTCTTAAAGCATAAGATACAGGTATAAACTTTAGAAAGACAGACAGACGAAAATACAGAAGTGCCATGAAGTTAAGGGAACATCAAGTCAAAGTGAGTAATTATAGAATATACATAAAGGGTCTACAAAATATACAATAAATTATGAAATATAATTTGACAACTGCCCCTATGTTAAAAAACTTTATCTAAATGAGGAAATATTTTAAACAAATTTACTATGTAAAAAGTAACTGAAAAAGACAGTCATCTATATTAATGTAGTTTTAAATATCAAAAGTGGTGGATGAGTTTGAAAGTACTGTCAGATATCACATAATGACAAAAAATTCAACTGCTGGGAAGATGTCTGCCTTAATTCCTCTTTTTCTATTAATAAGATTATTTTTGATGTTACTTTATAATCCTTTGTGATATTACAAATTATAATGTTCATTATATTTTTCTCTATGTGGATCAACATACATATAGTAGCCCTGTCACATATAGAGTACATAGAGTATGTACATGTGAGTATATATACATTATGATTTCGGAAGAACTACAAGAAAAAAACACTATTTTATGTTATGTATCATAGTATACATGTGAATTACTCATTGAACGAGGTACAAATCATTGTTTAGACTCACAAAATTTGAGCAACATAATCAATAAACTTAAATTTTTTCATTCATGTAAGAATTCTGCAATAAATATTTACAATTCTCCTTTCTATTCAAGTAAATATGAAAGTTTGTGACAGGCTCTAGAGAAGGACATTTAAAAAAAAATAAAAGTAGGAAACAGAAGTGTTTCCTACTGACTGTCTCATGTCTCAGATAGATCTTGCCGCACAAGGGGAAAAATAAACCAACTTTAAGATTTGCAGAGCCTCTTCTCATTTCACTGAAGTATTGCCTTTACTTCTTTAAACAGAGGGGAGTTAAGAGTGAAATACACATAAATATTAAGAAAGAAATTGTTTTAATGACTGCATCTGAAAGAATGTATGTAAGCTGAGTCCAATGTTCTCATGATTACTAAAATAGGGGAACTAACATGTAATAAAACTTAATGTCCAGATGCGCATTTTACTTAATATTATTTTATGGCATTTTTCATGCTACTGTCCTTCACTGCATTGTACTTCTATTACATGACTGTATTATGAAATCAACAAATTCTCCAGCCAAGCAAACAAAGTTTCTCATATACATACATACATACATATGTATGTATGTATATATATCAACTTTTCTAATTCATAGACATCTTTATTTCAAAATTTGAAATTCCAAAAATATTGCATAGGACTCAAATGTGGAAGAACAAACATGTCAGTTATTTCTCTAAATGAAACTTCAGAATTAAGCTTTTGAAGCTGATGTATAAATACAGCTCATTCTAACATTTCTCCCGTTACCCAAAGTACTAACAGTGATTTACATTAGTTCTCTTGCGTATTTTTAGGAGAACTCAGGATATTGTCTACAAAACAACCAGTAAGACTTACCTTCTTAGAAATCTCTTCAGCAGGATGTCTGGATCTTGAGATTTGTAGCAATGCAGGAAGTAGTGGCTATTATGTTTGAAAAGGCAGGCAAATCAGTAAAAGTCCAGGACACTGAAGAGCAAGATATTGAAATCTTCTAAAATGCTAAGAAAATGAAGTATTTCAAAAGATAACAAAAAATTGTGGTTAGAGTCATGCAATAATTTCAGAAGTGATGTGTTGGTGACTAACATAGTAGAACAACAGGGACAGAATATGAGTCTCCTCGCATCCATGCTCTGAAATTGGGCTTTCCTGTAAAAGCAGAACTGTAGTTTCTTCCTTGTAATATCTTAGTGATCATGCTAAGCTAGGACTCAGCTAGAACTTAATTTTTTCATACAAATATCAACAAATGAAAGTTCAAATATTAGAATTTTCATACCCAGCAGCCTTACTCACCGTTCACTAGGAATCTCTGTGGTACTTGAGATCCTGAAGCTCTTATGGCAAAATTGGGAGGCACTTTCTAGCTACTTATACCTTTAGTCTTGCTGACCGAGTGGAAGTGGTGGGAGGATTTCTATTATTAATGTTACTATAGTGCATTTCCTAGACAGGGGAGGGTCTTCTAGGTCTCTACTTGTTAAGTATTGTATGACTCAGTCTGTTCGTAAAAGTGCACTGCCCTGGGCCTTGCCAGAGCTTGAAGTGATGCTAAACATTTGATTTTATCAACAATATCTAGACATTGTGCTTCAAGTTATCTTCTTGACTATGGCTAGACTGAATTATTTCAATGATTAAGTTCATGATTACCCAGTCTCTTGTATTACTTATAGAGAAACAACATAGCATGATAGCTTTGCAACATCTGTAAGAGTACTAAAAGTCAGGTAGGGATATTGAACTCATGAAATGTCTGTCGTGCAAGTTTTTGTGTGGATGATAGAAGCCTTCTAGAGTATGACAGATCTCATGTGTTAACAAAAGGGACAAACTGGTGGGTGGTGTGTAGAAGTCCATCAGCTGATCTGTGAGCAGTATGACTCCAGGGCTGGGAATAGGATCCCCAAGTACAGGGAATTCAGACAAATGACCTGAGGTTATTTATGAGTCAGAAGAAATCTAACTATCTTAATTCAACATAGTCACTTATAAAAGAAGGTTAATTTCTGGACTTGAAGCCATCTGAACATGCATCAAAGAGAAATCAAGAAGAATCTTCAGTGATGGTTGCAAACACTTGTGGGCATTTAAGGCTTTTTTTTGAGGAGTATAGGCACAATGTGAGTTGCTGTTTATCTGTATATGTTAATATATACATATCTAATGCACTGGACAGTGAGAGAAATTAGGGTGGTCGAAAGAAGGTCAGAGAGTCCCAAACAAGAGATGACAAAATAGAGCATGGACGGCAGGATCACCATGATTAAAGACCTTTATTGTCCTTAATCATTCATGTGATGATGGAATGAGTATACTACATTATCACTTTTTGCCATCAGTTACAATTATAATATACAACACAATGCTTATTTTTTGTTGTTTAATTAATTTTTCATGCTTATTACTACATGCTTGCAGTATATAACAATTATATTCCTTACGGGGAGCTGCTAGTTGTACATAATGCTATTATCATTATTATTATTGAGAAATAGCAATGAGACAGTTTCAAAATTAGTTAGCAGGATAGTTAAAATAATTAATACACTGTATATTATCTTCATAGTAGTCATTACAATCCCTATTATTACTTAAAAATTAAAAATATGGTTCTTCTTTTATTTTGTACAATTTTTAGTATACAAAGCAAAGTTTGAAAATGTACATTGTTCCTAACTTCAGAGATATGATTAAACAATTAGTGATCTGTCCCATCCCAGAAAAATCTCCATCCAAAGCAAGAGAAAAAAAACTATAGGTTGATCCCTTGTCAAAGGTGGTCATGCCTGGCAGTGAGAGAAGGGAGATGTCTATCCCTGGACACTATGATGCAAAAGACAAAGGTACACCATTCATCCATCTGCATTGCTTGACACAAGGCAGAAGTTCCTACTTTACTGTGGCAACTGTTATCTGACCTTCACTGGTAGGGACAAGGCCTAACTTCCTATTTTCTTACTCTGTTTTGTGTTCGTATTATAGATTATCCCCACTGAGGAATTTATAAAGAACAGAAAATTAGTTGTCAAAATTCTAGAGGCTGGTAAATTTAAGAGGGAGGTATTTACATTTGGTGGGAAATGACTGTTTATCTTCACATGGAAGAGAACAAAAAGGAGCAAATTCTCTCTCACACATCTTTTTTACAGGGCTATTAAAAGGCTCAGTAGTTTTGAAAGGAGAAGACATACACGGAAACATTGATACAAGTTAATTTACAACAATAAGAACAACAAAAAAGCAAAGGTAAGTATTGTGTTGGACAAAAATAAGTCAAGTGGATACAAACTTGACTAGGGATGCTTATGCTTCAAAAACCATTTCAAATGAAAAAGAAAGGATCATGAAATATATATGTAATTGAGTGCATAATGACAAAGAAGAGAATGCCACACAAATCTTGTTTTCTTACAGTGTAAAGTACAAATGTAAGTTTTAAAAAAGATGATGTGGAAAAGAATATTGAAGATTCGTACTTTCAAGGACAAGCAACAAAACAAGGTCAAAGTGTATAAGCATAGTGTATAGTGAAATGGTCTGGCTAAATATATAACAAATTATACAATGTGATTTTGGACATCTACCTCTATGTTATTAATAAAACATTATTGAAATGAAGAAAAGTGAAAAAAATTATGATGCAAAATTCACTAAATGAACATTAGTTATTTATATTTATTTCAGAATATGGTTACCATGTAACCAAAACAATCTTTAATTAGAGATATTATTGTGTAATATATTTAAATGTTATATAATATATTTACTTGTAGTTAACAATGCATACAAATATGCATAGAAATAAATACATGAATGTATGCTATTTGAATTGGATTTGACAAGAAATTTAAAAGTCTAATTACAATTGATATTCTGTAAGTCTAGTATAATAAAAGACATAAAATTTGAAAAGAGCAATAGAGTATTACTCAGCTATAAAGAATGATAAGCTCAAAGCCTTTATATTGAAGTGGATGCCACTTAAGATATACTCATAAGTGAAATAAACCAGACACACATGTGTAAATATCATATAGTTTCCCTAGTATCAGAACTCAAAAGCAGAAATACAAATAGAAAGGTATAATACAACTAAAATGAAAGCAAGAATTTGAGGACTAAATAGTCAAGAGAGGGAAAGTACAAGAGGTAGGAAACATGATAGTGGCAAGTCATACGGTTATATGTAGTAGATGGGTAAGGCAATGATCCTGAGAATCTTCAGAAGATTTTTGTATGTAGCAGTTAATTGGAAGGATTCTCACCCTGATTGATTATATATACTGACACCTGTGAACTAAGCAACTGCACTGAAGATGGCAATTTGTAATAGTAGGTTCATGCTTGGAGTGCCTGTCATTGTGGTCTTCTGAAAACAGGTTGCTTGTCTTGACATGCCAGTTGCTGCCATGCTCTCTCTTGGGTAGATGGTTGTTCAAAAAGAAGGGATGGTGAATTAAGGCAAGAGACAGGAAAAGGAATGTTGCAGGACTGTCCTTCTACAAGGTTGTATATCTTTAGATTTCTGGACTTATGTGTAAACATAAGAATTATACAATTCTTTATGCCTATTTTAAAAATATATTATAATATTTAAATGGTTTTTCATCATTTTCTGTAGGGATTTAAAGTTCAACATATCAATATCTAATGAAAAGTACCTGTTGCACGTTATGCCTAAGATGTTTGATATTCAGATAGATAGTCAGGTTAAGCTTGACAGTCTAGGTTGTATGGTAATAACAATAAGCTTCTCTTCTGGAGGGTTAGCAACCTATGTTTGCAGACCAAAATTAGAGAAAATGGAGGGTCATAAGGAAAGGCAACATTTTGGTCCTAGAATTCCAGGGTCAATTAAGACTCAGGACATATGCGAACTTGTACTGTAATGTCATGTAACTCAGTAGTGTCCCAAATTTTCTAATCAATGAGATTATGGGGTCAAAGAGGAAAGTGATCGATGATATAGTGTGCCTAAGGAAAGTCACATGGAGAGAAAACATTCTTTCATGCTTTCACACAGAGCACATTGGTCAAGCAATGGTGTGACTCATCCACATGGCTGACACTGACAAATGGTCTACAATCTGAGGTACAGGATCTCAGAATAAATCCTGACGGGATTTGACTGTCCTTTTTTGATCCAAAAGCTATAACTCTTGTTGCATAGGTCTTGCTTTGTCTTGGTCTTATCCATCCAGCAGAAAAGTATAAAAATGAAGTATAAGAAGTAAAGCCATGCTGTTATGTTGAGCTGTAGGGGACTCAAGTCTACAATTTCTGACATTAACAGTCAAGCGGAAGACCCAATACTATTATTGACTATTGGACTCTTTTAGAATATTTTGCTGATTTAACACATGTATAATACTCAAATGACAGAGCTAAACAAAAAAGGGGATACAGATGAATGTCCATTTTGCATCTATATATTCCAAATGATTAGGCTAGATATATAGTTACATTCTCTTAATGAATAGAGGGATTTGTTCTAATAGTGTTTGTAAATAGGACATCATTTCTGCATCTGGTATACAGCAAAGAACATTAGGAAGAGAGTATGCAATGTGTTAATTATTGAAACTGTCCTCCCAATTTGATTTGAAACTGTCTCATTGCTATTTGTTTCTCAATAATATTATGGAAAAAAAGAAAAGAGGTTATGCATTGTAGTTTGTATGTCTTTGGCCTCAGAACATAGTGGTAGAATGTTTAGGCTATTTTCTTTTCTTCTTTAGATGAGTTGGGCATTAATACTCTGGGTTCTTAACACTAATAAACTTGTTAATGTAACTGCTCAGAGTAGTTAAATCCTAAAGGACATTTAAGGATGCTTGCTGATGTGTCATGTCTTGTCTAGTGTATGTAGACAGGGGGATACTGTCAAGTAATCATGACTTAGTGCAGGTAATCATGAATGCACTTTAACAGCACTATCAAAGAGTGTAAATGTGTGATAACAACCCGTATTATAATTATACACTAAAGAAAAGGGTGGCTCTGACAGTCTTCGTTTCTTTCCTTCTTGTGCTCTGAACAGCTCCATCCTCTCTGCTCTTGTGGCTTGTATCTTGCACAGACTTTTTAACTGGGCACCGCTTTCATGATAATCTCTCTTAGTTCCCCTAATGTACTGACAAATTCTCTATTCTGTTTATCAATTTTTTTCTTCAACTTCACAGTTTTTCCTCTAAACAATAGATATCAAATTCAAATAGCCAAGATTCTAAATCAACTTCTAATTTACCATCTAAATATAATTCAGAAACAGATTTTCATTGTCTGTTGTTTTTCAAAACTATTATAGAGTAAAAAGCAAATAAAATAAAAAGAAAAGAAAAGAAAACCTGATCAAAGTTTTAGAACTAATGTGAAGGCTAATTGAAAGACATAATTGTCAAATGCCAGGTAACAAATAGGTGATCAGCAAATATAATGATTATTGAAATTCCACATGTTGCTTTCTGTAACTGAAAATTAACTTCAGTCTTGGCCTAAAGCAGATGTGTCTGGGACACAGTCCTGATGGATCCACCCATTGGAAGGGGGGAATTAGTATTAGTGACAGGAGAGCTACCATGGAGCCTCTCATGTTTGAGTAAAGGAGTGGAGTCACATATCTGAAAATAGAAAGGGCCACAATTTCTTGTGACACTCCAATACATTCCTAGAAATCATCAAAAGGCAATCAAGTGGCAGACACAGTACTCATTATATCACCTTCAGGAGAAAAATTCTAAAAAGATATACTTATACTGACCCAATTAATCCTCCCAGGATAACAGTCCTTGCCATTGAAACTTATACTGGATTTCAGCCCCCACCTGCCCCTTATTTTGGTTACTCTAAACAACACACAGCTTATTCGTGTATCACCAGGTTGAGTCCTTAAGGATCACACCTAAAGTATAAATACAAATATTCCATTTAGTCTGAGTGCACAACTCTGATTTATGAGCCATAAACTATTTACTTAAAAGAATATGATATATAGGGTAAATTCATCCCATTCACATATTTTCCTTCTGCTTTTGAGAGCATCTGGCTGATTTTAGGAGTTGCTTTGCTGTGCTTAATCAGTGCAGGAGAGATGTTCATCCCTTGGTCAGCACACACATTAGACACTATTGAGGATTTGTGGATCTCCAGGAACCCATCTCAATCAACATAATTTGATACAGTGATGACATTTTTGGGGATGAACTTTTTCTTAACTCTTATGTCAAAGACTTTCACTTGATTGCATCCCTGTTCATTAGCTACAGTGGCATGAAACATTTATTCATTTTTCCAATCCCATATATGAATGGTTTTGTCACCTTCAATACCATGACTGCTTTGAAACCTGGGATGTGAACCACATTCTTCAGAGGGCCCACTGGGTACATACTGCACTCTTTTCTTCTACATGGACATTACACAAGAAAACAAAATCTTGATTAAGGCTCTATGACTGTCTAGTGAGATACATCTCAGGCTCAGTTTGATTGTTGAAGAGTATCTTATTTAAGGGACTGAGGGAAAACAATGTTTGATGTCCTATTCCTTACTTCATAGAAGAAATGAAAAAAATATGTTAGCTAGCAATATTGCTTCTCATCTGTATCAAAAATGGGAAGTTTTCATGACTCAAATCGGAAAGGCCTTTCCATGAAATCAGTGCTGATTTGCATGAGGATTAGTACGGCAGCTAGTGGATGTGTCTCACTAACTTTCATCTTCTGAACATGTCCAGGATAGAAGCTCTTGTGCTTGAATAACAGCAGTTATTGAGGAGAATCCAGGAAAATGAAACTAGGCATCAAGGACTTTTGCTTTGAACACCTGTCTTTGCAAAGTGATGCCTGATTCAGTTTCAGGAGAGCATTTTTGAGCCGGGCAAGAGGCCCATGATCTGGAAGCAGACAGGGCTACTGTCTCTGATCAGCTCCATCCTGCCTGCACCCAGCCCTGGCCGGGAGCCACATTTTTCAGAAGACTCACTGGGTGGACACTGTTGTCTTTGCTTCTATGCATACAATAAAATATGGTCATAATTAAGGTGATAGTGACTGGCTTGTGAGAATCAACATAGGCACAATGGCATGCTCAACGCACATCTTAATTAGGGGACTGAGGGAAAACAGTGTCCAATTTCTTATTACTTGTCCAATAGAAGACATGAAAAAAGTTAGTAATATTAGCTGTTTCTAATGCTCGACAACTGGAGATTTTTAAAGTGTCAAATCACAAAGTCCTTTTCATGAGCATTAGAGGGGAAGCCGGAGGAAGAACCTCAAGAACTTTTTTTTATGTATTTGGCACAGGGTCTACAGGGTCTATCGGGTCTCATTATGTAGATCAGACTTGCAGTGATTCCCCTATTTTCAGTTTCCCAAGCGCTGGGATTTCAGGCACAAGCCACCATGCCTGGTCTCAATCCCTGTCTCAGTCCGCCCCAGGGGCAGGGCTGGCATGACAGGATAGGTGTTCAACCCCTGGTCACAGTGCTTTGCCTAAGCAGGAGCTTTAGTCCACTGAGCAATCTGGCTGGCCCAAAACCTCAAGAACTTTCTTGAGCTAAGCAGGTGCAGACCATACAATCTTCTGATTTTAAAATAGTAGATATTGAAAAGACTCATGGAAATGGAAGGTAAGCCTTAGGGACCTTGGCTTTGAACACCTGTCCATACAAAGGCCTGCACTATTTCCCCAGTTTTTGGAGAATGTTTTGGAGTTGGTCAAGAAGCTGATGATCTGAAGAGCAAATGTAGAAGCAATCATGGGAGTCCTGAGAGCAAGGGTGTGGACACAGGTAAGCTGCCTCTATAGATCAGCAATGTGATTGAAACCTGAAAAATTACACAGACCATTCTGTGTAAGTGAGGGCAATTAATCCTGACTTCTCCTTCAGGTAGTCAAATTCTCTCTAATATCAACAAAAATTCATTCCCCATTTTATTTATTCAGTAACAGAGAACCTTATGATAGTGATCTCAACATTCAGAGTAAAACTGCCCATTAACTAGTGAAGGAAATACAACTCTATATTTATTATAAAAGAGAATCTGAAGTACATATATTTTATTGTGTTCATGAAAGAATAGGGAATACTGAAAATAACTCAAGCAAAATAATATATGGTTATTTAATAATGTAGAGAATCAGCATGCAATCTTTGCGTACTATTAATGTTAGTCTCCACTGATAGGTTGAATAGAATTTTAAATTATTTTAAGTTCAAGATATTATGGATTTTTAAAAGACTGGGTTAGAAAGAAGCACATGTAATGTTTTCCATTATGGAAAAATGTGATACTCTTTGGATATACCTAACAAGGATAAAATTAAAATGACTGAATGCAAATATAAGCTTTGGTGAACAATTTTCCTAAACTGAAATTTATTTTCATACAAAAATAAACAAGGCATAATGGCTTCATATTTCTACCAGAGGGAATTTTACAATGAAGAGAACTGTAGTCTTGAAACAAAATGAAGAAACAAAAACTGTGGATTTTCTGACACTGAACCTCATTTTCACAAAAAATAACTAAATCATCTCCCAATGATAAACTATGAAACAGCCATGGGAGCAGCCTTGACCCCTGGAGTTCAGCCAGCCTACCTTTGACACAGGTCCAACCATCTCTGATTTTTATTGTTAAACTTCATCTGTGATGAGTGTACATTGAATAGTACTGGATTCATTCTTCCAATTTCTTTGCTTGTGTTTTTGGCTCTTTCTGTGCATTTCCTTAGAACTAAGAGTATAAAAGCAAATATAATAAAATGAGGGGAGGATAATAGTGGTGTCAACAAATTTTGTTTCTTTGCATCTCTAACAGCTGCTATACTTCTAATTCTTTGACACATTATGAGACAACCATCGATGGCATCTGTTATGGTTTGGGTCTGGTTTTCTCTCCAAAGCCTCATGAAAATTAGCAGGCAGCCCAATCTGGAAGATAAGCAAGTGGTTTGAGGGAAGAGGCCACAGGACCTGGGTGGAGCTCAAGAGTGGGTTCAGAGAGGCACGAACAGTTAAACTGGCTAGCCTGTGCTTTCTCAGAGAGGTGGAGAGGGTCATCCTGGACACAGCAGCACCCCAGACTCTCCTCTAGTGTCTTGCAACCTCCAGTAACTGCGAGCTAAATAAACCTTTCCTTCCCTAAGTTTGAGTGTTGGGTATTTGTCCCAGCAATGAGAGAAGAGTAACTGAGACAGCATCCTAGGCATAAGCACAGCCTCAGTGGTTTCTTTCTTTTCCAAGGGACAATTAGAACAACCTTTCCACTCCATGAATTTCAGGAACCTCAGTCTCATATCCTGCATTCTCCTTTCAAGAATCAAATTTTCATGATGGTAAGAGTAGTTCACACTGTCCATAGAATATTTTACCAAACTTGAGAAATCAAAAAGAAATTTTATTCTCAGGTGTGCTGTGTTAAAGTGAGACACCTGATTAGATGTCTTGCATAATTTTTTATGTATTTAATTAGCACAGGGTCTATAGGGTCTCACCACTTAGATCAGACTCATATTGATTCTTCTCTTTTCAGCCTCCTAGGAGCTGGGATTACAGGCAGGCACCCCCATGCCCAGGCTTACATAATTTTTAAACCAAGAAATTTTATAATAGAAAATTTCTTCCCACCTATGAGTCATGGGTTTTTGTTGCCATACTCCCTCATATTTGCTGCCATAGAGAAATTAATAATGAAATAAACTTAAAGGAGAAGTGAAGTAATCTTCATTGATGTAAATTTTTGAAAAGCGTCCATTTTAAAATGCATAATTCTTCCTTATTTAACTTTAACTCTCCTAATTTTTCCAATACATCATTAGCCTTAGAACTGTGGAGATTTCAGTTTTCTTTTTTATTTCCTTTGTGGCCTCCTCCAAATCCTCTTTCTCAAGAATTGTAGAACTTTTTACAGGAGAAATAATGTCTAGGTTGTCAGTTTGTCAGCATCTGAGCTATGAACGTTGCTATAGATACTGAGGGATATGCAGGGGAGTGACGCTATGACCAAGTTGGGGTTCTAGTCCACATTAGGGAGCTTGCACACTATTACCTCTTGACTTCTCTTTTCTGAGATGCTTAGCATGGTCTTTTAGCTCTTCTATGTCTTTGAACAAATCTATCAGTTTTTCCACTCCTGAATCACTTTTGAACTGTTTTGCCATCTGTTCAGGAAATTTAATTCTGCCATATTTTACATATGAGTTTTGTTGCTGTGTTAACTCTTCACTTATTAAGGACTTTATCAGTGCAAAATTTTCATCACTGAGAGGCCATCAGCCCAGAAGAACAATTTTCTTGAACATACCTGCCATCTTTCAAATGATTGGTGAACCTGCAAAACAAATGATATTCAATGATTCATGATACCTGTACACAGGCTATTTCCAACATTAGATAAGCTTACGTACACATTTCTTTCTTTTTTTTTTTTGTAAAAAAAAATGAATTTTATTTATTTACTCCCTACAAGCTCTCTTAGGGAGAAGAAAAAAGTTTAATTATATCCCAAATGTATATTTACAGATTGTCAAAAGGGGATTTAGGGAGAGCTTCCTGCTACCCTGCACTGGCGGGACCAGTCCCAGCCCAGGCGCAGAGTGGGCCGGACCCTCTCCCAGCCCCTTGGGCCGCCCCCCAC
>NW_004524692.1:8498491-8505413 GCF_000260255.1 Octodon degus
CCAGTGCAGGGTAGCAGGAAGCTCTCCACACACTCACCGGACCTGGACTAGGATTGGGTCTGGGAGTTCCCGGAAGTCGGCAGAATTTCCTACTCTGCAGGAGGGGTGGGGAGGGACGGCAGAGTGGTGTGGGGCGGCCCAAGGGGGTGGGAGAGTGTCCGGCCCATGCTGTGCCTGGGCTGGGACTGGTCCCGCCGGCGCAGCGTAGCAGGAAACTCTCCGCACACTCACCGGACCTGGGCTAGGACTGGGTCTGTCGGCAGAAAATCCTACTCGGCGGGCGGGGTGGGGGAGGCACTGAGGAGTGGTGGGGGGCGGCCCAAAGGGCTGGGAGAGGTTCTGGCCCACGCTGCGCCTGGGCTGGGAGTGGTCCTGCTGGCGCAGGGTAGCAGGAAACTCTCTGCACACTCACCGGACCTGGGCTAGGACTGGGTCTGACCCATTCCTTTCTTGTATTTTATGTCATCATAAGTAGTCTATTTTTCCTCAAAATACATTACAATGTTTTTTTTTTTCCTTCTACCCATTAAGATTTAACTGAAGGTTTGTCTTCTGGAAGTATTGAAAGTTCACAGATGGATGAGTGCTGACCCTCTTGACCTCTTTATCACCTGTGCATTTTCTTGATGACACTCAGTGCATGACATGGCTTCCAATTTGCTGATAAATTTAGAAATGTTTTTAGTTTAGCAATTGTGTGTTGGTGTATCTGTTGTGTAATTGAAATATTCAAATTTCTAGGCCAGTGACATAGCTCAGCAGACTAAGTGCTTGCTATGGCAAGCACAGGGACTAGGGTTCTAACCCTGTCCCACATGGCATGCCGGCCCAGACCCTGGGGTACGCTGAGTCTGCTATCGACTCCAGCTGTGGTGATGCATGCCTGTAATCCCAGCACTGGGAGGCTGAAAACAGGAGGATCACTATGAATCTGATCTGCATATTGAGACCCTGTACCAGATACATGAATGAAAAAAAAAAATGTAAAGAAAACACTTTAATGGTCTGGGGAGACAGCGTAGTAGAATAACTGCTTTCCTGGCAAGTGCAATATCCTGAGTACAATCCCTGGTACCGAAAAAGAAAAAAATGAAAATTGAAATTTCTGAGTGTGTTTATTACTTCCTTCTTTTTTCAAAATTTCTCTACACAATTTTATTTATTAGACAACTGCTAAGGAAATGATTCTTCCTTAAGGGAACAAGCAAATCTTTAGCTTGAAAAACCCACTAATTAAAGAGAATATCCATATGAAAACACACTGCAGTGAGTGAAATTGAAGAGTACTAAATGCAAAACAGTGTATAAGCCACAATATGTAAAGATCAGATCACCTACAGTGATTCAAGTTTAATACTGAAACTAATTCTCAACAGCAAAACTCTTTAGTATGAGAAAAATAATTATTATAAAATACTGGATTGAAATCTAGTATCTATTACATAACTGAAACCAAAAGCCTTTAAAAATAGAAACATTTGGTTCTGACTGTGACAATGGAATGTCACTGTGAATTATAACCAGATGGCAGATGACAGAAGGCTATGAATAATCATTGTATATATCACTTATATGAGAATATTCATATATTTTATTGTTAAATATTATTAACTTTGATTGTGACATAGAGATCCAGATCCAGCTGGAATTACAAGCAGTTCATTAATTATGACATATGTATTAAGTAGTCTTCTGCAATTCAGATTCTGAATTCTAAAATATATTTAGTTCTACATGTGTAGCAGAGGTGCTCTCAGTCTCTTTGGTGTGAAAAACATTTAATCAAATACTTAGAAGTACATAAATGTGATATTTAAACAGAAAAGCATAAAGATCTATTCTCTGATATGAAAGGTCTTGTAGTTTTGAAAGGAAAATACATGAATATTGATTGGAAGTGATATTCCACAAGAAAACATTGAGGTAAGCTGTAAATGAATTCTGTGGACCAAAATAAAGTCCAATGAAGGCAAACATGTCTAAGGCTGCTTATATCTTAAAAACAGCTTCTGATGACAGGAGAAAAACAATCCATCAATGTAGTGGATCATGGAAGTAAGTAGAATAGGATGTACCATTAGAGACTTTTTGTTCAAGCATAATATGTAGGTATAAGTTTATCTGAAAACTCAAGAAAGAAAATACCGAAGTGTCATAAAATCAAGGGAAGATAGAAAAATCAAGTCACATAATGTGATTATGGAATCTATTAAAGGGTCTAGACGACTATATTATAAATAATCAAGTTTGTTTTAACACATTTGCCCATATTTTTTTTTAAATTACAAAATAGAGCAAGTAAAGTTAACTGTGTTTGGAGTTAGTGATTCATTACTCAGAAAAGCATTATTTTCACAACTTTTATCCAGCAGTCACTTGAATGTAGTGCACCTTCCACTAGAGAAAAATACCAACCATTAAGGAATAAAAACTCTTTTATGATCATATTGCTAGTATTAATATTGATATTGTTGTTTTAAAACTATAAGACCATTAGGCAAATGTTTCTGAGGATTTTCTTTGGTAAGTGGCTATATGTTGTTAACAGAAGTTTATTTAAATGGGGAAAATAAAAATCAAGTTACTATGCAAATTAAGTGAAAGTTATTTACCTATATTAATGTATCCTTAAGACCCATGGGAAGGTCTTCCAGTTTTTGAATGCAAAATGTGAGTCTGCATTCCTTTCCAAGAGAAATCTTTGGCAAATAAACTGCACTGTCCTCTACAGAAGAAAGCACAAAAAGTAACATTGATTGAAATTGATATTCAGCAAAATAAATAAATAAATGAGAAGCAAAGATGGGATTTTTTCAAGCCAAAATTATGTAACTAAAATGAACTTGTCCAAGGCTGTTTATGCCTTAAAAACAGATTGTGATGAAAGAAAAGAAGAACAGGAAATATCACCTTGTTTTAGGTCAGACAGAGAGATAAAATAAGACTCTTCACTAATGTGTTTCTCAGAAAGCATCAGATACAGGCACAAGATTAATGCAGAAGTCAAGGAGGAGAAACACAGAAGGCTGTAACTTCAAGAGAAGGCAGTACAAGCAAGCCTGCATCTGCATAAAGTGTCTACACATGCACATAACAAATGATCAGATAGGATTTAAGATTTCTGCCCATATGCTGTTAACAAAACTTTGTTTTATTCAGGAACAATGAAAAAACAAAGTACTATCCAAAAAGTAGAGGAAAGCTACTTGTCTATAATAAAGTAGCTTGAAGGACAAAAAACATTAAGATTAAAATATACTATCATATATCACATGACAAAAGTTCAATTCCCAGGAAGATAGATCAATTTAAATTATTTATCTTTCCAATGATAAGAATATTCCCTTTGCTCTTATTTTATGATTCTTTGTGGTACTGTAAATAGTTATATAGATTATATTTCTTTACGTAAAGTGATGCCTACATGCCGTATCCCTGCCACATATAAAATACAGAGTACATGTGCCTAAGTGCATACACATTTATACATTTGAATAACTATAAGAAAAATCACACCTATTATGGTAGGATTTTAATATTATATGAAGCACAATTTATTTATTATTTTAATTTTAAAGAGACTACTAAATGGTATTAAAACAAAAATTATAAACAATACAGATTATCATTAAACAAAATAGTATGAATTTCACAGTACTTTTTGTAATGCATAATGTTGTCTTCAAATTAGTTGTTCATATTACCAGATATATACACACAAAATTAGAAGAAGAAAGAAAAACACAAGAAATTAAGAAGAGAAAAAAGAGAAACAGTTGGAAAAAGGAGACAAAACATATTAACTGTTCCTTTCCATAGACTAGTAGAAATCCACAGTGGAGTTGTCCGAACTATCCTGTTTACATACATAGATATATCTGTTTTTTAATTTTTTTTTTGTGGTAACAAGGATCAAACTTGGGACCTTGTGCTTGCCAGGTAGATGTTTAAGCCACTGAGATATCTTTCTGGCACTGACAGATATAGCTATTTTCCCCACTCCTCCTATCCTTCACCTCAACTCAGTAATTTCTTCATTTTGAATAGGTTCATTCCCTTTCCCAAGAATCTATTGTACCTTTAGGTTTGATTTTGTCTTTCAGATTCTCACATTAAGGAGACAGTACAGTATTTACACTTATGGATCTGATTTGTTGAACTTAAGAGTATGATCTCTATTTGCATCCATTTACCAATAAAAGCTTCTCTCTTTATAATAATTTCTTTAAAAACACAAGGAAAGAAAAGATTTGTTGAAAGCAAGAATTAATATTCAATTATTTGTCCAATCTTGTTTAACTTATCTGTTAATCAGAGGAATAGATTTGACACTAAAATTAGATAATATAACCACTGTTAATTAGCTATTCTTGTTTTGAAAATCTGCAGCATATGTATTGTTGTATGTTACCCTATTTTTTCTATTTGTTTTTGCTTCTGCTTTTACTCTTCAAAGTAAAATTAAGTTGAATTTTTTTTTTCAGATGGCAAAACCAGGCTTTATTTTGGAAAAAAAACAATTGAATTGGGTTTTGGCGAAGAGCACGGGCAAGAAGGGGTACCCCAGGCAGTAATGTCCCCCAAGGGTGGGCTGAGGGCTAAGCTGGGCCTCAGGTGGGTCTCTTGCTCCCAGTGCTCCCTTGTACAGCTGTCTCCCCACGGGCTCTGGGACAGCCTCGTGAGAGGTGCGGGCTGGAGCGGCTGCTGTGGCCCATTCACTTGGGCAGGACATCCGAGGTCTCAGACACCAGCTTCCCATCGCGGGTCTCGATCTTCTTCACAACCACAGCAGACTTGGTGCGGGTGAAACCAGGGCTTTGGAGGCTCGCGAAGCCAGGGTTTGTGAGGCCCCCATAGGGTGAGCTCACCTGATTCCTGAATAGCCACTGGTGATCTTCGTGTGGATGCTCAAGTTCTGCATCCCAGCCTCCAGCCTGTTCTCCTCGCCCTCCAGCAGCTTGCAGTAGGTGGCGATCTCGATATCCAGCGCCAGCTTGACATTCATGAGCTCCTGGTACTCACGCAGCTGCCGGGCCATGTCCTGCTTGGCCTTCTGCAGGGCAGCCTCCAGCTGGGCCAGCTTAGCATTGGCATCCTTAATGTCCATCTCCCCACGCTGCTCGGCATCAGCGATGGCAGCCTCCAGGGATGCTCTCTGGCCTTTGAGGGCCTCAATCTCCGCCTGCAGGCGGCTGATGCTGCGGGTTATCTCAGAGATCTCAGTCTTCGTGCAGCGGAGGTCATCCTCATGCTTCCCAGCCAGAGTCTGCAACTCTTCATACTTGATCTGGTACATGCTCTCAGCCTCGGCACAGCTGCGGTTGGCGATCTCCTCATACTGGGCCTTGACCTCGGCAATGATGCCATCCAGGTCCAGGGAGCGGTTGTTGTCCATGGGCAGCACCACAGATGTGTCCGAGATCTGAGACTGCAGCTCACGTATCTCCTCTTCATACAACTGCCTGAGGAAGTTGATCTCATCAGTCAGCCCCTCCAGGCGTGACTTAAGCTCCACCTTGTTCACATAAGCTTCATCCACATCCTTCTTGATGAGGACAAATTCATTCTCCATCTCTGTACGCTTGTTGATCTCATCTTCATATTTATTCTTGAAGTCCTCCACCAGCCCCTGCATGTTGCCAAGCTCCGCCTCCAGCTTCATTTTCTCCTGACCCAGTGAGTCCAGCTGCCACCGGAGGTTGTTGATGTAGCTTTCGAACATGTCCATGTTACTCCGAGATGTCTTCTGCTGTTGCAGGAGGCTCCACTTGGTCTCCAGCATCTTATTCTGTTGCTCCAGAAATCGAACCTTGTGGATGAAGGAGGTGAACTTGTTGTTGAGGTTCTTGGGGACCATCTCCAGATTCAGGGGGTTCAGCAGGCTCTGGTTCACCTGGACGGCCGTGATGCTTCCCACACCTCCAGCCCCTCCATAGCCACCCAGCCCCATGCTGCCCCGGAAGCTGCCGCTGCTGCCCATTCGGGAGAAGCTGGAGGAACTGATGCGGGAGGCAGGCCCGCTGGTGTAGGAGAGGCTGCTGAAGGCCCGGGGGCCGGAGGTGGACACCTTGTAGGACTTCTGGGTCACCCTTATGGACATGGTGGAGGCTAGAGTGGAGGCAGGCAAACCGAAGATGGAGACTGGAGAAGGAGCCTGGCAGCCGCTTCTGGACGGTGGGACTGCACCCAGCTAAACTGAATTTTAAAAAGCCTCACATTTATTCTTTTTATAGCTGAACAGTACAGCATTATGCAAAAATACCACATGTTTATTTGTGCCTCAGTTGATGTGCATTTGGGTTGCTTCCAAGATTCAGCTATGACAAATTGTGCTGTTATAAACATGGGTGCACATATATCACATTGACATGATGTTTTCAGATCTTCTAGAAAAAGCACCTTGAAGGGGAATAGCTGGGTTGAATGGGGCCTCCAATCCTGGTTTTCTGAGGAATCACCACACTGATTTCCATAGTGAGTGCACAAGTCTGAACCCTCACCACAGTGGAGAAGGATTCCTTTATCCCCAGAGCCCCTGCAGCATTTGTCATTGGTGTACTTGATGACAGCCATTCTTTCTGGGGTGAGATGGAAACTCAGTGTGCTTTAATTTGCATTTCACAAATGAGCAATGATGTTGAACACTTTTCATACATTTAATTGCAATTTGTATTTTATCATCTGAGAAGTGTATGCTCACCTCAGATGCCCATTTTTGGACTGGGTCTTTGAGTTTGAGGGAACTGAGTTTTTAAAATTCTTTATATATTCTAGATAGAAGGCCTTTATCAGAGACATGGTCAGCTATAATTCTTTCCTAGTTCATGGGTTAATGTGCACTTTCTTTTTCTTTCTTTCTTTCTTTCTTTCTTTCTTTCTTTCTTTCTTTCTTTCTTTCTTTCTTTCTTTCTTTCTTTCTTTC
>NW_004524692.1:8505513-8506629 GCF_000260255.1 Octodon degus
GGAACTCTTGAGGACATAGGGGTAGGCAAAGAGTTCATGAACAAAAATCAAATCCCTCAGGAAACAGTTGAAAGAATTACCAACTGGTACCTGCTCTTACTTAGAAATTTTTTCACGTCAAAAGAAATTACCAATAAAGTGAAAAGGCAACCCAAAAATTTGTCAAAAATCATGACAAATAAGTACTCAGACAAAGTTCTGCTGTCTAGAATTTATAAAGAACTAAAAAACAGTAGGGCCCCAAAATTTAAATACCCAATCCAGAAATGGGCATCCATGATGAACACATGTATCTCAGAGGATGAAATTAAAGAAGCGAATAAATATATGAAAAAATGCTCCACATCATTAGCCATCCATGATATGCAAATTAAAACAACATTGAGATATCCTCTCACCACATAAAGAATGGCTATCATAAAGAAATCAACCATCAATAAATGTTGGAGAGGCTATGGGGAATAAGAATCCCTTTTTAATTGCTGGTGGGAATGCAGTCTGGTGCAACCATTATGGAAATCAGTGTGGCGACTCCTTAGAAAAGTTGTAATGTAAATCCATTTAAACCAGCTATTCTGCTACTGGGAATTTTCCCAGAGGATCTGAAAACATCATATCAGAGGGTTGTATGTGTGCCTGTATTTATAGCAGCACAATTTGTGATAGCCAAATCTTCGAAACTACCAAGATGCCCATCACCTGAGCAATGGTTGAAAAAGATGTGGTATTTTTACACAATGGAGTATTATTCAGCTATTAAGAATGGTAAACTTTATATTGAAGTGGATGAACATATACCACTTGAACATATACTCATAATTGAAAAAAACCAGACACACATGTGTACATATCGTATAGTTTCCCTAGTATAAGAACTCAAAAGAAGAAATACAAATAGAAAGGTATAATTCAAGTAAAAGGAAAGTGGAACCTCAAGGACGAACTAATCAAGAGAGGGAAAGGAGAAGATCTAGGAAACATGAATATGTCAATCCATACAGTTATATGTAGAAGATGGGCAAGGCAATGATCCTAAGAATCTTCAGAAGATTTTTTAATCTAGCAGTTAATTGGAAAGATTCTCACCCTGACTAACTATATATACTGATACCTGTG
>NW_004524692.1:8506729-8516267 GCF_000260255.1 Octodon degus
TCTTTCTTTCTTTCTTTCTTTCTTTCTTTCTTTCTTTCTTTCTTTCTTTCTTTCTTTCCTTTTTTTTTTCTTGTGATACCAGGGATTGAACTCAGGACTTTGTGCTTGCCAGGCAAGCACTTATTCTCCTGCGCTATCTCTGTGGTCCTGGTGATTTCTTTTGAAGTGCAGAAAGTTTCAAAAATATGAGATTACAGTTGTTTATTCTTTGAAGTATTTCTCATGCAGTTTGTTTTTTGTTCATGAACTCTTCACTTACCTCTATGTCTTTAAGATTTCTACCTAAATTTTCCTCTAGGAGATTTAGTGTTTCAATTTTACTGATTAAAAATTTGATCCATTTTGATTGCAGTTTAGTGCCTGGTGGTAGACACGTGTCTAGTTTTGTCCTTTGAGTGATAGAAAGCAAGTTTTTCTGTCACCATTTTTTATAGAGGTTATCTTTCTTCCAGTGTACCTCCCAGATGTTTCCTCCTTTATCCTTTGATCCTTTATCAGAGATAATGTGGCTGAATGTGTTTGCAGTTGTGTCTGTGATTTCTAATCTTTTCCATTTATCCTTAGGCCTATCTTTATGCCAGTAACATAATAATTCTGTCACAATAGCTTTATAGTAGAATTTCAGATCAGAGATTGAAATGCTTCCTGCCTTTTCTTTGTTAACCAGGACTGCATTTGCTATTGTAGGTACCTTCTGGTTGCAGATGAATTTTAGGAATGTTTTCTCTAGCACTGTGAGGTATAATACTGGCACTCTATTCAGGATTGCACTTAACATGTATAAAAATTTTGGGACTATAATAATTTTCATAATGTTGTTTATTCCTATCCAGCAGCAAGGAGTATCTTTCCTTTTTCTGAAAACTTCTTCAATCTCTTTTCTCATAGTATGTAATTTTCAATATATAAATCTTTTGCTTCATTTGTAAGATTGACTCCTAAGTATATTATTTCTTTGGATGTATTGTGAAAGTTGTGGTTTCCCCAATTTGTCTCTCAGTACATTCATTGTTTTTGTCCAAAAATGCTAATGATTTTTTTTCCCCCCAGCGGAACCTGAGATTGAACTCAGGCCCATGTCCTTGCCAGGGAAGCACTCTAATGATTTCTGAGTGTTTACTTTGTATCCTGCTAATTACTGAATTTGCTTATTAAGTCTACAAGTCTCTTGGAGTTTTTTGGGTTTTCCCATGTAAAGTATCATGTATATTTCAATTAATGATAATTTCATTTTTATAAATGTTATTGCTTTTATTTCTCTCCTGTCTAATTTCCCTGGCTAATGTTTCCAGAACTATATTGAATAGGAGTGGAGACAGTGGCCATCCTTCTCTTATTTCTGATTTTAAAGTGCAGGCTTTTAATTTTTGCTTATTCAGGATGATACTCACTGTTAGTTTTTCATAGATAGCATCTATCAAGTTGATGTAAAGATCATCTATTCTGATTTTCTGTAGAGTTTTTGTTAAGAAAGAATGTTGGATTTTTTTTCAAAACCTATTTTTGCATCTATTGAGATGATCATGTGATTCTTGTCTTTGGCTCTTTGATGTGACATATTATATTTATGGATTTGCATATGTTGAACCATCCCTGCATTCCTGGGATGAATCCCACTTGGTTGTGATGTGTAATCTTCTTGATAATTTAATGCACTCTGTAAGTAATTTTGTATCTATGTTCAATAGGGAGATTGGACTGCAGTTTTCTGTTCTTGTTGCTGCTTTCTCTGTTTTTCAGAATCAGTGTTACACTTGCATCCATGGATGACTTACTGTGTATTTTTTCCCTTTAAATTACAATGAATAGTTTGCAAAGAATTAATATTAAATCTTGTATAAATTTCTTTAAAAATTGATGTGTAAATCCATGAGAAGCAGGGCTTTTCTTTGCTGGCAAGTTTTTAATTACATTTTGAATTTCACTGAGTCATATTGGCTTATTCAGATTTTTTGTGTCTTCTTGAGTCAGCTTTGGTAATTCATGTGT
Source organism: Octodon degus (assembly GCF_000260255.1). Taxonomy (NCBI): domain Eukaryota; kingdom Metazoa; phylum Chordata; class Mammalia; order Rodentia; family Octodontidae; genus Octodon; species Octodon degus. The sequence continues at coordinate 8,508,719 of NW_004524692.1, forward strand.
ATTTGGGAATTCCTCCAATTCTTGTGTGTTTTTAATCATGTGAGAATGAAGATTTTAGGTATTCACTTATTTTTATTTTTAATGTATTTTGGACAGATTTTCACTATGTAAATCAGACTCATAGTTATCCTCTTGTTTTCACTCTCTCCACAGCTGTGATTACAGGCTTGTGCCACCATGCCTGGACTCAGTTGCTGGCTCAGCGCAACTGGGGCAGGCTGGTGAGGTATGCGGAATTGGAAATCAAACCCCGTTTCCTGTGCTTGCCAAAGCAGGTACTACGTCTAAGAGATCTCGCCAGCCTAAGAGACTGAAGATTTTAGAAATAGGTATTGATGATCTTTTGAATTTCTACACCAGCTATGGTGATTTTACCCTTTTCATGCCTTAGTTCATGAATTTGAGTTTTTGTTTCTTTTTTCCATAAGGTTCATTAGAGGTTTATCACTTTTATTTATTCTTTCAAAGAAACAACTGTGGTTCACTATTTCATTCTATTTTTTATTCATCTTCAATGCATTGATTTCTGCTCTGATCTTTGTAATTTCCTGCCTTCCCTGGACTTTTCTGCCTTTCCTTTTCTAAAAGCTTGACTTGCTGCATAAAGTTGTTTATTTGTTCTCATTCCTTTTTCCTGATGTGACAGTTTACCACAATATATCTTCCTCTTCATACTGCTTTCATTGAATGCTGCATGATCCAGGGCATTGCATTTGCATTTTCATTTGATTTTTAGTATTATTTAATTTCTCTTTAATTTCATGTGGGATCAACTGATTGTTCAGGAGGGTGTTAATTTCCTTATTTTCAACAAGTTTTTGCTGTTTCTTTGGTTATTAATTTTCAGTTTCATTGAATTATGGTGAGATAATATGCATGGGATAATTTTAATTTTTTTGTATTCACTTGACATTTTGAATGTGCTATTATATGTTCTATTTGGGGAACATCCTGTATTCACCAGAGAAGAATATATTCTTCTGATAATGTTATGTGGAACACTCTGTAAAGGTCTACTAAATCCATTTCTTCACAAGTTTAGTTTTGTTCTATTATTTCTTTGTATATTTTATGCCTAGTTTGTCTAGCTCTCTGTAATGGAGGGGTTTTAATGCGCACTATTACAATGGTATTATTTCTCATTTGATTTTTCATGTCAGATGAAATTTGTCTTATATAGTTGTGTACACCTGTATTTGATGCATATATATTTATTATTGTTATCTCTTTCTTTTGCGGTTTTGCATCTAGTAAATATGAAATGACCTTCTTTATCTGTTCTGATCATTCATGATTTGAAATTTGCATTTTCTACAACCAGCATGGATACCTCTTCATTTTTTGTATTCCTATCATATGGAGTATTTTTTTCCATCCTTTGAATTTCAGTTTGTGATTTAATTATGAATTATGTGTTTCTTGTATACAACATATTTTGTTAATCCTCTGTCCTAGTCTGCTTGTTTTGATTGAAGAATTGAGGCCATTTACATTGATCATTGTAACCTAGCTGTATTTGTTCATCTTTGTCATGTTATTTTCCCGTTGTTGGTTCCTTCCTTTTCTCCTTTGTTTAATTCTTTGTTCTATTGGTGATTTTTTCTAGGGTTTTTCTTGAAGTTGCAGTCATTTTTTCTCATTTTTGAATATATTCCTAGCTATCTATTTGAATCTGTTTCATGCATTCTAAATCTTTCCTGTACTGTTCATTCAGTGATATTCTGAGCAATTCTTTAATTATTGTTGTCATTTCTTTTAGTTCTCAAGCAAGTATTTGTGTTCTACTTTCTTTTCTATACTCCAATAGAGTTGTTTCTTCACATTGGCTGCTATCATTTCAGCAATTTCAAGTATGTGACTTCCAAGTTGTTTTATCTTCATGTCTGTTGGACTTGTTATAGGTAGGCCGGATGTCTTAGACTGCCTTTTGCTCCATTGCTTTGACAGTTTTGAACCTCCTGAATCTCAGTAGGGATCAGTGCCATATTTTCATAATGGGGATCAGGGCATGGCTTACTGAGGGTTCTGCACCTTTCTGGGACTCAGCCTGGCTTTCATGACAGTGGGTGATTGGGGTATTGTTCAATGAAGCTACTAAAGCTTTCAGGGGCTCAGGCTGGCTTCCAGGATAGTTTGTGCCCCAGATGTGGCTCAGATAGCTACCCAAGGCAGTGCATGGCTCACCAAGGCTCTCAAAGCATTCTGGAGCTCAGCCAATATTCCCTGATAGTAGGGTTCTCTTGGGCTCTAGGTCTTCAGTTGGACTCATGATTGTCCTTAGGTCTTTAGCTGGATTCATGCAGGAAACTGCCAGGGGATCCAGAAACTCAGCTGAGTTTAGTGCATGGAATTTTGTCCTGTACTTTGTATTTGACTCTTTGGGTTATTATTATAAATTAATCTTGTAAATTACATGGCCTATATTTTGATTTTGATTGTTTTGTAGTGATGCAGAATTTAAAAAAGGAATTTGTCATACTAACTTTGTAGAGTACACACATTATATAGTCTTCAGCAGCATCTAGATTCAGAATTTGCCAATAAATGTAGTTCTACATTTGTACAACAGTGTTTTCAACATGTCAGGCATGAAAACAAAATTATGGATCAATATTGAAGAAACTATATGAAATGATATTTAAGGTAAAAGTATAGAACTGTAAGCTCTATTACTAAATGCATTGGTAATTTGAAAAGAAATGACATATACAGAAACATTTATAGAGGGTAATATTTAATTAATAAATAAGCAAATTTGTGTATCCTACAAGCTGAAGTTAAGCCAAATGAAAAGAAACTTGACTGCAGGTGCTTATGTTGCAAAAGCATTCTATGAAGACAAAGAAAAAAAAGAAGAACTGGCCGGGGAGATGGCTCAGTGGAATAAGCACCTCGCTGGCAAGCGCAAGGGCCTGAGTTCAATTCCTGGTTCTGCCAAAAAAAACCAAAACAAAACAAACAAAAAAAAAAAACAAAAAAGAAAAACTATTAAAATGTTATAGGGCATAAGAAAAAGAATAGAATACTTCACTGATGTTTTTACCTTACAGCATAAATATAAGTGTAAGTATAAAAATAATACGAGGAAAAATCTATAAAAGTGTCAAAACTTCAAGAAAGTCAGGAAACAGAGGCCGAAGTATGGAATTATAGTATAATATATTTGGAGGGTCTAGCCAAGAATACAGCATATTGTCAAATATGATCTCACACTTCTATGTCTAAGTTGTTAAGAAAATAATATTTAAATGAGGAGAAATCGAAAACAAAGTGCTATGGAAAACGTTGCTAAAGGAACACCAGTTACCTATGTTTATTTCAGAATATGGTTCCTCATGTAACCAAAATTATCTTTAGTGGGAAATATTAGGACCAGTGACATATCTCAGTGGTCTAAAGGCCTTGCTTAGTCAAGCTTAGACTGGTGCAGGGGACTGCAGTGAGATCCCTGGTACCGCGCACCACATTAGCCCTACCCTCAGTGGGTGCTGAGCCGGTCAAAGCAATAAAAAAAAGAAATGTTTTTCTATGATATATTTACATGTTATGTAATGCATTTACATGTATTTATCTATGTATGTAACTATGTATATATAAATAAATATGCAAATATATGTTATTAGAATTGTATCAGGCAAAATATTTTTTTTAAAAGGCCAGGTAAGCGTGCTAGCCTCTAAACCTATTATAATAAAAGTCATAAACATAGAAAGGATATAATATATTGTAATACATCATGCGCCTTAGGCCCCAGAACATAATAGTAGAATATTAGTGCTTTTTTTCTTAGATAAGATGAGAATGAATATACTGAATTCTTCACAGTACTGCAATTCTTAGTGTAACCACTCAGTGTTTCAAACCTACGTGGCATGTAAGAATGCTTGAGAGTGTGGTACAACTTGTCTAGTGCATATAGATGGACACAGTTACACAATCATGGCTTATCAAAGTTAATGATGAATTTACTTTAACAGCACTATTGAAGAATGTAAATATGTGATAACAACCAGTATAATAATTATACAATAAAGATGATTTTGGCTCTTGTAGTCTTGGACTCTTGTCCTCTTGGTCAGCTCCATTTTGTCTGCTGTTGTGGCTCATATCTTGCAAGCATTTGTTCTTTTACTGGGGAGCACACTCATGAAAATCTCTTTGTTTCCCTAATCTCTTCATCAAAATTTTTCTTCATTTTCAAACTCTGTCCTGTATGCCATAGATCTAAAATTTGAATAGCAAATATTCTAAGTGAAGTTGTAATTTACCATCTATATATAATTAAGAAACAGATTTTTTAATTTATTTCTTTATTGCTTTTTTTCTTTTTTTGTGGAACAGGGGATTGAACTCAGGCCCTTGCACTTGGCAGGGAAGCCCTTATTCTACTGAGCCATCTCACCAATCCAAGAAACAGATTTTATATTTCTGTTTCTTTTTTTCAACTATTATAGAGTAAATCGCAAAAAAGTGAATTTTTAGAAATAATGTGAAGACAGAGAGAAATAAATAATTGGAAAATATGAGATAACATATGTGATTGGAAAATTTTATATGCACTTTGATCCTACATGTGTGATTATTTCATTGAAAGTGACCTGCAGTCTTTGCCTAAAGGAGACGTCCTGATGGCTCTACACATGTGGAATGTGAGTGCTATTTAATATTAGTGGTAGGAGAGCTACTGTGGAACCACTGATGTTTGAATACATGAGTAGAATCAGATATTTGACAGCAGAGAAGGCCTTAATTTTTCCTGACACTCTAGTACACTCCTAGAAATCCTCAGAAGACACTCATCTTACAGACAAAGTACCCAATATGTCCCCTCCAGGAGAAAAATTCTGAAGAGATTTATTTATCCTGACCTAAGTAGATCTTATGCAGAGAGCCATGCTTTTGACCAAGCATGTATCAAGTCACTCATAAAGAATAATAAAGCTTTTGAAGAAAATGTAAAGAATCAAACACCTTGCTAAGGAATCCACAATATGACTCACCATTATTTTCTAGTCCCATCTCTTCTCTCACAGTTCTCCAGAGAAATTTCTAATGATTTCTCTAAAATGCAATGCCTTTCAATTTGCCTATGTTTTCTTCTTTACTTTAAGGAGAATAATATTTTATTGATTTTATTAAGAAAATGCAATGTGACACATTCAAAACTGGTTGATAGGAGAGTTACAACAATTAATACATTGCATATTGTTGTCTTTGTAGTAGACATGGGTAAAGAGAATACATTTTTTAAAAACTATACAGAATTTCAAAACAAGATAATAAATCAGTAATTGTTTTTATAGTGCATATTGATATCTTCAAAGTAGTTGTTTAGATTACTAGATACAGGCATGCAAAGTTGGTCAAAATTTTTTAAATTAAAGCATTAACTCTTCTTGTCAGTAAATGAAAAGAAGTTAGTAGTTCAATTAGTGTTTTCTTTTTTAAAAGAAATCATGTAATTGTGGTCCCAGTCCAGACACGGTGTCGGTGAAACTCGTTTCCACTCCCTTGGGACGCACACTACCAATCTGCAGCACCTCCCTCACCCTGCCCGCTGAGTAGGAATTTCTGCCACATTCAGGGAACCCCCAGACGCAGTCCTAGCACAGGCACAGTGAGTGTGTGGGAGAGCTGCCTCCCCCCCTACTCCACCTTGTCCCCTCCAGGCTCAGCAAAGGCCTGATATACAGGCCTGGGGTGAAACCCTGCAGCAGCAATCCCTGCAGAAAGTGTAGATGATAAAACCACCCAGTTAGTCCAGGAGCATAAAATCTTGACAGAGGGGCACAACAGGTTCACACCCAAGGGCAGCAGTAGGAAGGAGCTGAGCACAACAGCCAGACCCAAGCCAGGCACAGCTGGATAAATTCAAACTTTTTGGATCTGAACCTGAACTTCAGTACGTGCTAAGGTTATAAATGCAACAAAGATCTACAACAAAGGTAAGAAGAAAGTACTATACAAAATGATGAGAAGGAACAAAATGCAATCTCAGAACCCAAGCCCATCGGCAACAAGTGCAGAGGACACTAACACAGAACAAATAGGGAATCACACAGCTGAAATCAATGAAGCAACGGCTTCTGAAATAAAGAAACAGCTGCAGAAAGGTATAGAGGAAATCAGACTGGAAATAAAAAAAGAAATCCCTGAATTAATAACATCTGCAGTAAAGAATAAAATGCAGAAACATATGGAGGAAACCCAATGCCCACCCAGAGCAAGTGCAGAGGACACTAGCTCGGTTGAAATGTATGAATTAATACAGTCGATAGTAAATAAGCAAGAGCAGAAATTTATAGAGGAAGTCACAGATCTATTTTTTTCTCAAATAAAAAAAGAATTCTCAGAACTCATAGCATCTGAAGTAAAGAAGCAACTACAGAAACATAGGGAGGAAACCCAATCTGAAAAAAAAAAAAACTCCAGTAAAAGAATTTATAACTTCTTCTAAAGAAGACATTCATAAAAAAATAGAAGAGATTAGAAAAATGACGCATTCCTAGAATGAGCAATACAAGAAAGAAATAGATCGCATGAAGCAGAGTCAAAGTGATATAGAGGAAATTAAAATCTCAATCATAAGCTTGCAAAACCGTTTAAGTGAAAGTGAAGACAGAGTTTGAGATCTTGAAGATGCTGGTGCAGCTAGTGAAAAGGTAAGAAAGGATCTCTTAGAAACAATGAGGATGCAGGAAAGAATAATCCATCACCTGCAAGATGATGCAAATATGAACAATGTGAAACTAATAGGCATCAATGAGAAAGAAGAAGTCAATACAAATGACATTAAAGAAATATGGGCAGAAGTAATAGCAGAAAACTTCCCAAACATGAGGAAACAATCTGACATTCAGGTAACCGAAGCATACAGTACGCCAAGTAACCTCAACCCAATGAAAAACACTCTGAGACATATAATCGTTAAGATCCCAGAAATTCAGCTCAAGAATAATATACTGAATGCTGCCAGAGAAAAGAAGCAGATCACATTAAAAGGAAAACCCATCAGAAATACGGCCGACTTCTCCTCACAAACCATGAGGCAAGAAGAGCATGGAGCAGAGGACGTCAAGTCCTCTATGAAAACAAATCCCACCCAGACTACTATACCCTGCAAAACTCTCTTTCAAGTTTGATGGAGAAGTGAAATACTTTCATGACAAAGAACAGCTAAAGAATTTCGTGATGAGAAAGCCAACCATACACAGGCTACTGAAAGATGTTCTGGAGAGGGACAAGAATGATCAGAACTCCACGAATGAGATCAGAAGCAACCAACTAAATAGGGCAAGCAAATAAACAAATGAGAAAAAGGTGTAAATGACAACAGGTAAATATGTCAATCATAAGTTAATACATCTCAATTCTAACCATCAATGTAAATGGACTCAATTCACCAATTAAGAGAAATAGACTGGCACAGTGGATTAGGAAGCAAAACTTAACAATATGCTGTATACAAGAAACACATTTAACTCATAAAGACATACAGAGGTTGAAAGTCAAAGGATGGAACACAATACTACATGCCCCAGCACCTCAG